>NC_041392.1:155905895-156029752 GCF_002162155.2 Triticum dicoccoides | reverse complement strand
GGGGGGGGTTGACTTCAGATAAAGAGTGAGGTGTCTATATTTGAGGGACTTTAGCGTAATTGAGATATTGTGCACTCATGGTTGATCAATTTGTTTCACAGTTTGTACTATGAGATAACGATACTTTTGAACATGCGTGATATACCTTGATGTACCAGAATTACAAACGTAAGATTGGAATTTTGGAATTCGACTACATCATTAGCTTTTGTAATTCATTTAAATGGAGGTACATTTTTTAAGCCGGGATTTCATGATTTAGTCCGTCACATTGGAAGCCCCAACTACCAACTCACCACTTCACTGGAGCCGCTTCAGCGATTGGCTTGTCCACCGCTCTAGATCTCCTTGACCGCCATCATGGTCCACCGCACCGGATCTGCTTAACCGGTACCCTCGTCCACCACAGCGTAGGCCCTTCATTGACTCCCTCGTCCGCCCCTTCGCTGACCCATCATACAAGCCCTCGTCCGCCGCAACAGATCCGCCTCACCGAAAGCACTATACAACGCGCCCGCCGAAGCCTTCGTCCACTGCACCGGACCCGCTCCACGGACGCCATATTCAACTCCAACGGCCCTGCTTTACCAACGCTGCAGCCTCATAAGATTATTTCGATTTTCGGTTTTTCTCTTTATCATGCAACTGCTCACTTACCACAGATGAGCTTTCTTGTATGTCGACAGGCGCCGCAACCGTAGCACCGGAGCCGCTTCAGCGACGACGACAGCCGGCCCAAAGTCAACCGCAACACGAGCACCATCGACGATCCTTAGCTATCAAGTATGACAACGATACCCATACGGCGCCGAGAATCAGGTACTATTATCCAACGGCCGACGCCTACGTTCACTTTCCTAGCATAAGCACCGCACCTTTGAATTTCTTCCGGGCATCATTCAGTTTTTCATGAGACGCGCTATTCTGCTTGCACCTGTAGGGCCATACTTCTGGCAGTGAACATGTTACATGTTCTAAATTACATACCAGTGCACATATAGTTAATGTGATTTAGTTTTGTTCTATTGCCACCTGTTGGTTCCATCAAACTGCTTACTGTTCTCTATGCTTAATTACACATCAGCAAACTAACATGTGGTTCCGCTGCTTTTTGTTTGTTTTACCCTACATTTTCTGATGCTAGCTATTACATCACTGCTCCGAGACTCTGTTCATTACTTGTTTGTGTGTTCTTGATCTTCCCAAGTTGCATGACTAATTTGATGCTTTTATTAATTATGGAGCTGCCAACCCCATCAAGCAAAATATTTGTTCTTTTGGGGCTGGCACCTCGAACAAGCATAAAAATAGAGGGAAGCAGATATATTGTCGTGTATGCACACACCCTTCTTTCATTAATTTAGATGAACCATTGATGATCAATTCGGACCAGTGCCTTCCATTAAAATTAATTTTACCTAAATAGATGGTGCAGAATAAACTACAACAACTAGATTTGCAACCACGATATGCTGATGATATCTTCAAAGAACATTGCAACAGCAGCTAGGCTTCACAGCAACATATGGTAAGCCAGTGTGTTTTAGTACATGTGAAATGTAATGCGAGTGGGCTGCTTTCTTGGATTGTGCCCTCAACGTGTAATCCTAACGAATTACAAATAGTTCAGTTGTCTGCTTTGCTATATTGCTTGATTCGAATGCTTATTTGTAGTTACGCTATACCTGAGTTGGCCAATATGTCAGCAGTGCCTGCTGTACTATCGTAAAGAAATGCATGCCTATTTCATTTGAGTACTTAACTTTTCCTCTCAACTTCATCACAAGACTGTCTTCGTAGTTTATATGAGGCCACACTGTTAAGTGCTTTCTCAGATTATTTCAACTGCTTAGATGCCTTGGCAACTTAAATATAGCGGTTGTACACTCCCTTTCAACTAGGGATGTCAACTGGGTCCCATTTAATCCCAATTAAAGTCCACTAGTGGTTGATAGTTCAAAACAGTTTTTGTTTTTTGAGGAAAATGAACTAGGGAGGTAGCAAAAACTAACTAGATGGGACTGGCGGATATCGTTTATTTGCCACTTACATCCCTAGTTTCATCTTACCATTTTAATTTCTTTTCGGCTAATGCTGCTTCGAACCATTTAAATATAGTTTGCCATGCTCGGCAATAATTCGTCCGTCGTTTACCATGTAAGCTTACTGCCTGGATCATACGATAACTATCCCTTACTGATGTCCAACGGAAACCTTTCAGGATGCCGTTCACACTAGAACACAATGTACAACCCCAAAATCTATTTGTGGAAGCAGTGCGCCATCCATGTTACCAGATGGTAGCAGTTCAGAGGCAACACCGCCGGAGAGCAGTCTGAGCACAGATATTATAGTTCTTGTGGCTCTACTAGAGGCCGAAAGAGATGGTGTGGCTGCCATGAATGAGGTAATCTCTATCTTGAGGCTGGAAATTATGGAATTAGCGGCACACATTATGCAAGAAACCCAAGAATTGGAGGAAGTAAGAATGTTGCATTTGAAGACGGAGGAGGTACTGCTGTTTCTGCTATCTGAAGCCCAAGGTAATCCTGGTTCTTCTTTAGATACCAATTGAAATTGTCATTAGATTATTATACTTGCATGTTTTGTCATGTCTCTGAATGGATTATGTTGCAAGACCCCCTATGTTGTCCATGTGTTGTAATGATCCGAATTTTTTAGGCGAGGTAATCCTCAGTACTTGTATGATTGACATAAGGTGAACTGTTTTTCGTGTGAGCGTATTGTATTGGATGAAATAACTATTTGACTCAGAGTGTATCCAACCTACTGAATTCGAAGATCACAGCATTTCTAAATCATAATCATATATAAAGGTGTAATAAATCTTTGTTGTGGTTTTGAAGAAATAAATAACAAAACGTATAATTATCTGTGGATATTCATAATCAAATACAAATTGGATTTGAATTTAGTTTGCCAGGTCCCAGGGTAAACGTGAATGCTAATTCTCCCAAGTTTTGAATGAAGCGGCTAAACACCCACTATAATTTGTGGGCTGCCCGAAGCAAGTGTTTGCGAGATGGAAATTACTGTCTACCCCTGACACTTGACATCCTTATCGACCGGATTTACACTGCTGTCGATAGGGGTAGACTAGTAACTTCATCAGACATGACACGACGGCCTCTGAGCCCATTTAGACATGGTGGGTGCCAAACATGGGCGAAAAAACACATTTGATTCGAGATTGTCCGAAAGACATGTGTCTCTTCCTCCATTTCCCCATTCATACACGGTGGGCAGCAAAACAAACTCTCCTCGTCCGAAATAGGGGCAGATGTGTAACTTCCATCAGACGTGACACAACCGCCCTACCTGTCAGCCCTGTTCATACACCGTGGGCACCAACCATGGGCGGCAAAACACCCTCTCCTCGCCCGAAATAGTTACCGCAAATAATTGGGAGATACGAGATTACCGTCCTATCCCCAACCGACGCGATGTCCGAAATTTTAAACGGGGGATAAGTTCGTAACTTTCCCCCATTTCAGAGAAGCGCATCCCAAAGTTTGAGATCCCCCCTCCCCTCCATTTCCCCATTCATACACCGTCGGCGGCATGACAACCTCCGCACTGTGGCCAACCTCCTCCGTCCGCCACCCCATCCTCCACCTTGCTGGAGCCGCTACCCCTACCCCGTCGTCCACCGTAAGAGATCGAGGTCTCTCATCCATGACGCTGGACCAGGATCCTTTCTTTGCCTCCTCTCGCTTCATCGGTGCCATCGTCCACCTTGCCGTTGCCGCTCCTACGACCGCCTCGTCCACGGCAACAGGATATATCCCCGACCCGGCCGTCTACCGTCTAAAGTCTTCTTCCTTGCCGCCAACAGCCATCACACCTGCAGCACCCTCAACGTATCAGCATAGGCCTACATGGCATCGCAAGAGAGGTGGTACTCTTCCATATGTGCTTAAGTTATTGATCTCACCCAGAAAATAGATCGTAATTTGCTTACTGTATGTCGTGGGTTTGTCACGGCAGATGTCCTCGTGAAAGGACTTAGTCATGGAGCCATCGCTATGGGTTAGCTTGAAGGGGTTAAACCGGACAAAGGGACATGGGAGTTTATACTAGTTCGGCCCCTTCGATGAAGGTAAAAGCCTACGTCTAGTTGTGATTGGTATTGCTATGGGTTCGAAGGCCAGGGAGCGAATCCGCTTTGTCTGGCTCTCGAGTTGTTGTCCTTCCCCCTTGAACCACCGCCGGGTCACCCCTTTATATACTCAGGAGGACCCCTACCGGTCTATAGAGTCCCGGGGCTGGCTCATACAAGTGTCCGCCTCGGTCTCCTCTTTCCTATCTTATAATACAAGTTTATACAATCATGGCGGTTTACTACCATGGGCCCTAAATCGCCTGTGGGCTCTGGGCCTCTAAGACTTATCCGTAAAGCGCCATCTTCTGGGTTTCCTTGGGCTTCAACATAGGTGAAGGTGAACCGGCCCCTCCTGGGCGGTTTACTCTTAATGGTTATATCCCCAACATTAGGCCCCAGATTGATTTGAACCTGTTCATGTCAATCTTCAATCCTTAGAAAAACTACCTGACTTTCTGACAATTCTCGTAAACCGCTATATTGTCTTCTCCCTGTGAACTTTGGTGAACCGCCATGACGTCATCTTCTGTCACTGCAGTAAATCATTGTGACGTCATCCATGTATAAAAGATTTATGAAGATTCCCTTCTCTGTAATTAATTCCCGAAGATCGAGGCAACAACTACATCCTCTTTTGCTGCTCCCGACTCCTCAATTTTCGCGCCTGCTATTTTATTCCACTTCCCTTATAAATAAGACCGGGGTGCCTTCCATTTCCCCCCTTTCCTATTTGCATCGTCTTCCTCCTCGCGACCCGAAGACCTCAAGCATCGCCGCTACCATCGTCGTCGATCTTCCAGTCTGCACCAACTAGGCCGCTGCATCACCCTGTTCGTACCAGATCTCTTAAGATACTCCGCCGCTGCGTGTCTCTCGTAAATACTCCTTCCCTTTACTTGTTAAATCTGCATTAGGGTTCCACAGTTTCTTCGGTGTTCGTCAGTGTTCATCGGTACTTTCTCTGCTTTTCCTTTAGCATTGTACTGAATCTAGCTTGACCTGATAGTTTCCCCTTGCGGCTGGATCTGTAGCTTTAATCTGCTGTACTACAGCATCTTACTGTTCCTATATAAATCCTTATCTGAACCTTCTCTGTTCTGTTTAACACAATTGTAAAACTCAGAAAAATTTGTTTTTTGAACAACGGTAGACCCAAAATTATATCACCATCTTGTGGAACTTGTTTCCGCAACACTTAACAAATTTTTAGATTGGGTTCTGCCTCCCAAGGGCGGTTTATCCTTTAGTATTGATAATCTGTCATATGTCATTAGCCCTCTCTTAAACTGCCATCTAGACTTGAACAGCAATGCCTGGTTCACTTCATATGTATACCTTGAATTGCCGGTTTAACATTTGACAAACACATATGAACCGCCAATCGTAAATCGTCCATTTTCCTTCTATAGACTTTGTAAGATGACGAAGCAATTTGCTGCTTGCAACTGGGTTCCATCTCGGATCACAGAAACGCAAATCAATGAGTATGTCACCACAGGCGCTTTAGCTTCAAAAAATGTCCTCCATTGGCGAGTTCCTGGCCCTGAGTGCCCTCCTCAGCCTCAAGATGGAGAAGTGATTGTGTTCATGCAACATTTAGCTCGAGGTTTCAGTCCTCCTGGATCAAAAAGTTTCCGGGATGTTCTTGCCAGGTTCCAACTTCATCCTCAAGATATTGGACCAAATTATGTGTCCAACATATGCGATTTCCAAGTATTCTGCGAGGTTTACCTGCAAGAAGAACCAACTGTCGACCTCTTTCAAGATCTCTTTCACTTAAACCGCCGGACTGAATTTTCTGATGGACCCAATACTGAACTTGGTGGTGTGTCGATCCAAAAGAGGAAAGAGGTTGAATTTCCTCACGCAAAACTTCCCAGCCATCCAAAAGACTGGAACCAAACCTTGTTCTACTGTCAGAATACTGCCCCTGCTGAAGAGAATCCATTACCGGGCTACCGTACGCGCCGGCTCAGCAATAATCACCCTTTACCTCAAAGATTGTCTGCCAAAGACTGACAAGCCTACGCACCTCAACTCGCCAAACTCCGGGCTTTCCTTGCCAACGGTTTAACTGGTGTTGATCTCGTCCACTGTTGGATTTCATGGTGCATTCTACCTTTAAGCCGCCGGCCTGGATTGATATTTGAATATACCGGCAACACCAATGATCCACAATGGTTTAATGAAATAGAACTGACTGACAATGAAGTCACGGAAGGTGTAAAGAAAATACTTGACGAACCGCTCACCGTATATACTCAAATTGGTATGCGTCCTTTTTATACCTCCAACAAACCGCCAGCGGTAAAGACTTTAACCTTGTACTTTTCCTGATCCTTCTCCGCTTTAATACTGCTATAATAACCCTTTGTGCAATCTCATAGGCCAGTAGCTCCTTCTAGAAAAGGAAATCTCACGACAAAGCGGCTAAGGCTCCTCGTGTTAAGACCAAGATCATCAAGAGAGCTGCCAAAAGAAAACTGCTGAGTCTTCGAAACCACCAGAGGATGTCGGTGACTCGGCTGAAGAGGTAAAGTTTGACTCCCTTGACTTCTATTCATGTATTTTAGTGATAATGATTACTCCCAGGATGATGCGGAGGCCAGCCATGCAGATCATGTTGAGGTAATTTGTCTTTCTGACTCAGAACTTGTGCCGGTTCAACGATTTCGCCGTGCAGTTCGGAAAGTGAAATGCTCTCACCCTGTTGCTCATTTGGATCAAAAACTTTCTTTGAAGACACAGCAAACCGAAGGGCGTCGCACAACCTGGCACAGTGGTCAACAGGTCACTTCTTCCAGTTTACCTCATACACCAAACCGGAAACATCGTCCAGAGGTTGCTTGTTCTCCTGAAAAACGTTATCTTTTGAAAGGTTTATTCCGATGTCCTCTCAATCCATCTGATTCAAACTATCAGGCATCTTCTAATTCGTCTGGCGGTTCATCAACCACTCAGCTGCCTCCACTAAAAAGGTCCCTGGGTAAGCATGCAGTCCTCCCTTCTCCTTCATAATTCGGTTAATCATGCTAATCCTTGTTTTAATATTAGTGCTAATGCTCTTCTGAGTAAGAAGGCCAAGACCAGTGCCCCTACCAGCGAAGTTGAACCGAAGAAAGCTCCTGAATATCCTGATAAAAATCTTGATAATCTCATGGATGATTCTGTCCCGCCAAAGCCAACTAACAACGTTGATCCGCCGGAAGCTGATCCGGCCACACATGAGGGCACCTCAAGTCCACATGCTACACCTGCAAGTCCGATTGCTGATCCACTGAGGTCAACTGCTAATCCGCCAAGCCCAGCCAAAGATGATGATGTTATTGTTACTGGCACTGCTTATACCACTCCGGGCAATCCAGTTATCTTGGCAAAACATACCGCCAAGGATGAGTTTACTTCTATGGGCAAGAGGAAGATGGAAGCTGACTTGTCAAAATATGCTAATGTTTCTGCCCAGGATCTTCATTCCGGATACTTGAACCGACTTTATACAAGCCGAGATAATGAGGCTGACTTGGTAAATCTGATGAAGGAACGCTATGAGGTAAACATCTTCATCCTTATCTTTGTATTTTCACTGCCTTGCATCATGTAGCCCCCAAGGGCCGGTTTAGCTTGTAAAGACAAACCGGGACTTTTGAACTTCCAAACTGCACATTGTTGACTTTTAAATTTTTGAACAAATACACATTAGCCCCTAAGTGCCAGGATTGAAACTTGTATTTATCCTCGGGACTTTGAATAAGCAGTAGGAAAGAAGCAATCCGCATTAGCCCCCAAGTGCCAGGATTGAAACTTGTATTAATCCTCGGGACTTTGAATAAGCAGTAGGAAAGAAAACAATCCGCATTAGCCCCCAAGTGCCAAGTGTAGAACCAGTTGTATGCTTGGGACTTTTGATAAAATATTGATATGCACCACTGATTGTGGCAGGCTGACATAAACCGTCAACGGACGCAGATTGCTGATCTTCAAGAGAGAATCAAATCTCATCAAGAAGAATCTTCTAAAGCCAAAGATGAACTTCGAGCCGCTTTAACTTCCATGGAACGACTGAAGGAAGAATTCAAGACTGAACGTGCCAATTGGGACACTGAGAAGGGTACATTGCTGAAACGGGCTGAAGACGCCGAATCTGCTCTTAAACCGGTTGTAGAAGAGCTTTCTGGGTTGAAGCGCCAAGTGAACACCATGACCTCCGCAGTATTTGGTAAGTACTCCTAGCAAGGCATCTGAAATATCCATCTTTAAGGTGCCGGTTGAAATATGAAATTCTTAAACCGTTGCAGGTAGCCGCATTACTCATCTGGGCTCAGATGTACGGATGAAGCTGAAAGCAGCATATACTCTACTTGAACAACTATACGTCGGTGCTCGACGGGTAACCTGTGCAGCATCCTATGACAATCCGGCCCCAACACTGATCAAGGACACTCTGGCAAGGCTATCCATGGCACCAGCACAGATAGAAGAGGTAAAGCGATCTGCTGCCAGGGCTGGCGCTTTGTTGGCACTCACCCGAGCCAAAGCGTGGATAGCTGACTTGGATCTGGTTGACCTTGCCAAAGGCTTTCCAAGCACACAAGAAAACGTGGCAGATTTTGATGATGAAGCCCGTAAAAGAGTGACAAGGGAAATGCGTCCTCGGGCGAGTCAGCTGGCAGAAGATGCTAACTTGACTGTTCACCGGTCTTATTATGATGCCAACAACAAACGGGTTAACACTGTCATGCCAGAGGCACAAAATCTTATTCCGCGAATCCGTAAGCACACTTATGCCCCTGACATTGATCCGTCAGAACTTATCAGTGAAGAAGCTATCTTTCAGGCCTTAACCCGGATTGACTGGACCACCACAAACTTCCAGTCGCTAGGTGGGGAGGAGGAGGCTGATCCAACGCCAGATGACCCATCAACTTCGCATCAACATGATAATGAGACTTGATCCCGCAATCAGAGTGATGCTCCATAAACCTTGTTCTGCTGGAAACACCATACTTTGGGCCTTCAAGCGCCTTGTAATAGGCTAGTGAAAATACTTTAATTTGTTGCCATCGTGCACTGGGATACACTTTGCGTTGATTCTTCATGATAATTTCGGTATTGGCTTATGTATTTTCACAATATTATGCAATCCCTGTGTCTGCATAAGAAAAATCTGTCCAGCCGGTTTACCACCGGACGGGTCAAAATATCCAACACAACTTGGTAAGCAACTATGGTTGCAGCAATAATAAATCATACCTATGATACAAAACATTGATGTTGGTTTACCAATTGTGATTTGAAGAAGGGTGAAAACCCAACTTCCACCATGCCATGCTGGTATATATATGATATAGAACCGGGTTGTGATGAACACCGGCTGATTGCTAGAGACAAGGTGTCAAAGCCAGACCGGTTTTGAAGGATGCCAGGTTACCTTTAATTGTATGCTTTAACAGAAGATCCGTAAGCCATACCGGGTTAAGAAACACCGGTGTAACATAAACCTTACAAAAAAAAAACTTGGCAAAAAGCAAACAAAAACCATGGTCAAGGCTTTTCAAGGGCTGCCAGGCCCAAATTGAGGCTTTTCATGGGCTGCCAGGCCACTGAGTTAAACCATTTTGGCGAAGCCTTCTAAGATGGCCCTCCAACTAACCAATCATCATTTTAACTTTGACAAGTTCAGGGTCTCAATGAGAGTAACTGTCGAACGTTCGATGGGTCATGCCAGGATTACCTGGATAGGAGTGGCTTACTTGATGAAGGCAGGTTAACCCGGGGTTTTAGGTGAATACACCAGGCTTCCAAGCCGTGGGTTGATACCCAGCTACAAGGGTCCTTTCAAACTCTTTGGTATTTGACACAAAGAGCCCCCAAGTAACTATGTGAGCTGTGCTCAATGGGTGCCTATGTTTGAGTCGTGCTTTGAGCAATCAAACTCTCTTTGGCTCCCAAGATAGATGGTGGCTTGGTAGCCGGGCTAACAGGTAGTACTTCGCTTTATTCGCTGAAGCCCCCAAGTTAACAGATATTTAAAGAAAAAGCAGTGGAGACCCTGCTTAATAGCAAGGATGCCGGTTTATTATATTGATCATAATATATACATTGTTGAAATATGTACATAAGAAAAGCTTGTGGCTTCAAGTGTAATAAGGCCGTAGGAGAGCTATGTTCCATGGCCGCCGGGTCTCCTCCTCAAAGCTACATGAGTCGTCTCGAACGTCAATGAGGTAGTATGATCCATTGTGCAGATTTTTGCTGACCACAAAGGGCCCTTACCAAGGTGGGGATAACTTGTGCATATCAGTCTGGTCTTGAATGAGCCGAAGTACCAAATCGCCTTCTTGAAAGGTTCTTGTCTTAACCCGGCGGCTGTGATAACGCTGCAGGTCTTGTTGATAGACCGTCGACCGAGCCAAAGCCATGTCTTGTTTCTCATCTAACAGGTCCAGTGCTTATTGGCGTGCTTGCTCGTTGTTCGCTTCAACATAATTCGCAACCCGGGGCGAGTCGTGACGAATATCACTTGGGAGGACAGCCTCAGCCCCATAAACCAGGAAAAAAGGTGTATATCCCGTAGATCGATTGGGGGTGGTATTTATACTCCATAATACAGATGGTAATTCTTCCACCCAACAACCCGGCGTCCGCTTCAAAGGGACCATAAGCCGAGGCTTGATACCCTTCAGGATTTCTTGATTCGCCCTCTCAGCTTGACCATTAGACTGGGGGTGAGCCATGGACGCTACATCAAGCCGGATGTGCTCTCGTTGGCAAAACTCCTCCATCTCACCTTTAGAAAGGTTCGTACCATTATCTGTGATGATGCTATGTGGAAAGCCGAAACGGAAAATAATCTTTTTGAGAAATTGAACTGTCGTGGATGCATCACATTTACTGATGGGCTCCGCTTCAACCCATTTGGTGAACTTGTCAACCGCCACCAACAGGTGGGTCTTCTTGTCCTTGGAGCGCTTAAAGGGCCCAACCATATCAAGACCCCAAGTAGCAAACGGCCAAGTGATGGGAATCATGCGTAACTCTTGAGCTGGAACATGAGCTCGACGTGAAAATTTCTGACAAGCGTCACACCGCTTTACCAAGACTTCCGCATCAGAATGAGCTGTCAACCAGTAGAACCCGTGTCGGAAAGCTTTAGCCACCAAGGACTTTGAACCGGCATGGTGACCGCAATCCCCTTCATGGATTTCACGTAGAATCTCTTGTCCTTCTTCAGGAGAAACACAACGTTGGAATACGCCTGAAACGCTAGAGCGGTGCAACTCGCCATTGTGAACAACCATAGACTTGGACCGCCGGACTATTTGTCTGGTGAAAAGTTCGTCATCTGGTAATTCACCCCGGTTCAGATATGCCAAATATGGAACCGTCCAATCCGGAGTGGCATGTAAAACAGCTACCAACTGGGCCTCCGGATCAGGAACAGCTAAATCCTCCTCTGTAGGCAACTTTATAGATGGGTTATGCAATATATATAGAAAGGTATTGGGTGGTACCGGTTTACGTTGAGATCCCAGCCGGCTTAGAGCATCTGCTGCCTCATTCTTGCGCCGGTCAAGGTGTTCCACCTGATAACCCGTAAAGTGACCTGCTACAATATCCACCTCGCACCTATAAGCCGCCATGAGTGGGTCCTTAGAATCCCAAGTACCAGAAACTTGCTCAGCCACCAGATCAGAATCTCCAAAGCATCGAACCCGGCTTAAGTTCATTTCCTTAGCCACACGAAGGCCGCGGAGTAAGGCCTCGTACTCCGCTCCATTGTTAGTACAAGGAAACATTAAGCGGAGAACATAACAAATCTTATCTCCTCGAGGGGAAGTGAGGACAACCCCAGCCCCCGAGCCTTCCAACTGCCTGGATCCATCAAAGTGAATGGTCCAGTATGTATTATCCGGTTTGTCCTCTGGTGCCTGTAACTCGGTCCAATCATTGATGAAGTCAACAAGCGCCTGAGATTTGATGGCTGTTCGGGGCGTATACTTCAAACCATGGGGACCAAGCTCAATCGCCCACTTCGCAACCCGGCCAGTTGCTTCTCTATTCTGGATTATATCGCCCAAGGGAGAAGAACTAACCACTGTGATAGGGTGGCCTTGAAAGTATTGCTTGAGTTTCCTACTTGCCATAAAAACTCCATACACTAGCTTCTGCCAATGCGGATATCTTTGCTTTGTTTGATCAGTACCTCACTGATATAATAAACTGGTCGTTGAACCAGATATTCTTTTCCAGCCTCCTTATGCTCAACCACAATCGCCACACTGATCGCTCGGGCATTGGCAGCCATGTACAACAATAGAGGCTCATTATCAACCGGAGCAGTGAGGACTGGCGGTTCAGCCAGCTGCTGCTTCAAGTCCTCAAATGCCGCATTGGCGGCGTCACTCCAGACGAATTTATCTGTCTTCTTCAACATCTGATACAGGGGAATCGCCTTCTCTCCCAAACGGCTGATAAACCGGCTGAGGGATGCAATCCAGCCTGCCAGACGCTGAACATCATTGATACACGCCGGTTTAGCCAAGGATGTGATTGCTTTGATTTTTTCCGGATTTGCCTCAATACCTCTATTGGACACAAGAAAGCCCAAGAATTTGCCTGCCGGAACACCAAAAAAGCATTTGTCCGGGTTGAGCATCATTTTGTAAACCCAAAGATTGTCGAACGTCTCCTTGAGATCATCTATCAAGGCTTCCTGCTTCTTGGAATTCACCACAATATCATCCACATAGGCATGAACATTACGCCTGATCTGCTTGTGAAGACAATTTTGCACACAACGCTGGTAGGTTGCTTGGGCACTCTTGAGCCCAAAGGGCATAGAAATATAGCAGAAGGCTCCAAAGGGAGTGATAAAGGCTGTCTTCTCCTGGTCCTTAACTGCCATTTTAATCTGATGATAACCTGAATAAGCATCCAGGAAACTCAGGCGCTCACAACCCGCTGTTGCATCAATGATCTGATCAATACACGGGAGAGCGAAAGGATCTGCCGGGCAAGCTTTATTCAAATCAGTGTAGTCCACACACATACGCCAAGTGCCGTTTTTCTTAAGAACAAGCACTGGATTAGCCAACCATTCGGGATGAAACACTTTGACGATAAACCCAGTTGCCAGTAGCCGGGCTACCTCTTCACCGATGGCCTTGCATCTTTCTTCGTTAAAACGGCGAAGGTACTGCTTGACCGGTTTAAACTTAGGATCAATATTGAGAGTGTGCTCAGCAAGTTCCCTCGGTACACCTGGCATGTCAAAAGGTTTCCATGCAAAGATGTCCCAGTTCTCATGGATGAACTCGATGAGCGCGCTTTCCTATTTCAGATCCAGATTGGCACTGATACTAAACTGCTTGGATGAATCACTAGGGACGAAGTCAACGAGTTTAGTCTCATTAGCCGGTTTGAACATCAGGGCCGGGTCATGCCCAGTTGTGGGTTTCTTCAGAGGGGTCATGTCCACCGGATCAACATTGTCCTTATAGAATTTCAGCTCCTCTGTAGCACAAACCGATTCAGCATAGGCCACTTCACCTTCCTCGCAATCCAAAGCAATCTTGCGACTTCCATGTACTGTGATCGTCCCCTTATAACCCGGCATTTTGAGCTGTAAATAGACATAACAGGGTCTCGCCATGAATTTCGCGTAAGCCGGCCATCCAAATAGCGCGTGATATGGGCTCTGGATTTTCACCACCTCAAAGGTCAAAGTCTCAGACCTGGAATCATGCTCATCTCCAAACACGACTTCCAAAGCAATATTTCCAACAGGGTATGCCGATTTACCTGGTACTACACCATGAAAAATAGTGTTTAACGGTTTAAGATTCTTATCTGTCAACCCCATGCGACGGAAAGTCTCATAGTACAGGATGTTGATACTGCTCCCTCCATCCATCAGAACCTTGGTAAACTTATAGCCCCCCACCTGAGGTGCTACCACCAAGGCCAGTTGACCCGGATTGTCAACCCGGGGCGGGTGATCCTCTCTTCTCCACACAATGGGCTTCTCCGACCATCGTAGATAACGTGGTATGGTCGGTTCAACAGTATTGACTGCCCTCTTGTGAAGCTTCTGATCCCGCTTGCACGGGCTAGTAGTGAACACATGATACTGTCCGCTGTTCAACTGCTTGGGGTGACTCTGGTAACATGACTGTTGCTGATTCCCTTGGTTATTCTGCTGGTTATTACCATGGTTGTTCTAATGGCCCTGGTTATTCTGAAATCCAGAGCTTGAACCACCGCCCCCATGGAAACCTGGGCCTGAACCGCCCGGCGGATTCTGATCATACCAGTATAGATCAGAGTTTTTGAACTCCCTCATTATATGACAATCCTTCCAAAGATGTGTGGAAGGGGCTTCCTTGGTTCCATGCTTCGGGCAGGGTTGGTTTAACAAATGCTCCAGATTCATCCCTCCACCGCGCTGGGGCGGTTTACCTTTGCGATGCTGCATATTTGTGTTAGCCACCAAATTTGAACTATCCGCTTTACGCTTACCATTATTCCCATGGCCTCCTTGGTTGTGGTGCTGCCCTTTTGCACCGTCGTTCTTCTTTCCCTTCTCCGGTTTGTCTTCCTCTAAATCCGGATCCTTGGTATTATCTGAATCGGCATACTTAACCAAAGCGGCCATGAGTGTTGACATGTCGTTGCAGTGACGTTTGAGCCTCCCCAACTTCTGTTTAACGGCTTGAAACGGCAATTGCCCTCTAACATTAACACTGCGGTGTCTGCATTGATACGATCTGATGAATGCAAAATCACCGAGACCCATTTGACCCAATGGGTCATGGACTCTCCTTCCTCTTGGACACAAGCGGCCAGATCTACAATCGACATCGGCTGCTTACACGTATTCTTCAAATTCTGGATAAACCGGTGCTTCAGTTCGGCCCATGAACCAATAGAGTTGGTCGGCAAGCTCTTCAACCAAGTGCGAGTTGTTCCTTCCAACATCATGGTGAAATATTTAGCACACACCGCCTCATCCACATCTAACATCTCCATTGCCATCTCATAGCTCTCCACCCATGCCTCTGGCTGCAAATCGGCGGTGTAATTTGGTACCTTACGAGGTCCCTTGAAATCCTTGGGCAGTCGCACATTACGCAATGTGGGAGTTAAACATGGTACCCCTAGGGAACTGAACATCACCCTGGCTCCACGGAGGCAGTGGGGTGAACTGGAGTATGTTGTCGTGCTTCGTGTCGAGCTGTCAACTCGGCCTCTCGATGTGCGCGGCCGTGGTCCACAACATCCTGCGCATTAGCACCTCCCCCGGTCGGGTTGTTCCCCCGTGGAGAATTTCGGCGGCGTGCACTACTGGACACGGACGGTTTGTCTTCCACATGTCTGCTATAACTCCGGCTTGGACGGGGAGTGGAATGAATCCTCTCACAGCTGTGTGAATATGCTTGCTGTTGATTTAGTGCTGTCTGAAGGAGATCCCTGGCCTGACGCGCTTCCACTACAACTGGCGACTCACCGTCGGTTGGGAGGGCCACTAGACATGAAGCGGCGGCCACAATGTTGTCCAACGGGTTGGACTAATGCCCGGGCAGCGTTGATGGTACAACATTGTTCTGGCGAGGCAGGTCTGTCGCGCGTGGCTGAACCGGCGCTCCTGCTCCCGATGCCCCCGCCCGGTTTACCATGGGTTGGTTACCAGCTCCTGCACCTGGCGTGTTGAAAAGATTCTGCGGCTCATAAACCGACGGGAGACGTGATCGGTACCTTCTTCTCATGACCTCCTCTGAAGCATTCTGATCTAGTCTAATCCGATAAGCCTGTGCTTCCAACTCGGCCCGCTCCGTAGCCATCCTGGCGTTCTCTGCTGCCAGGTCCGCTTTAGCCTGGGCTATCTGATCTTTCACTTTTAGAATCTCCGCATCGTGTTGATCCCTGGCTGCTGCATCTACCTCCGCGGACATCAGTGCCGCCAGAGCATCGAACAAATCAGATAAGACTTGGGCCGGAGGCGGCGCCGAACTTCCTGCCCCTGCTGGTCTGGCCGTCGTTGAACCAGAGAGCACTGCTGCGGCGGTAGATGAATGAGGTGCCGATCGTGTGCCAGCCATGAAGATGGCGGCCCGGTTTGGCAGACCGGGGGAATCTGGAATACTGTTGCCCTCGGATCCTCCCTCAATCCGGCCGTCCTACAACTGGTAAAGCGATTCGGTTTCTCCAGAAGACTCGTCACCACAGCAGACTACGGTTTCTCCATCGGAGACCGGTCCATCCTCGTACCCCGATCCATGGACGACACCTACGAAAACATGCCTTGACTTGGGCTGAACCGGCAAAGAACTTGCACGCCGAGCCGTTTCGATGATGTAGGTGGAGATGTCTGGCTCGGGGGCCGGTTCGCTGATCTTGCCGATGAAGATGTGAATGCCACCAAAGGGGACCTGGTACCCGTATTTGATTGAATCGGCCTCAGGACCCCATCCTGCGTTGTCGATGTAGAGCTTTCCACGACGACTCTTCGTCATCCGGCCCACAGCGTATCCCTTGAGTCCATCGAAGCTGCCCTTCAAGAACTCAAAACCACCGTGCCATAGCCCCACGGCGGGCGCCAACTGTCGTGGGTTTGTCACGGCAGATGTCCTCGTGAAAGGAGTTAGTCGTGGAGCCATCGCTACGGGTTAGCTTGAAGGGGTTAAACCGGACAAAGGGACACCGGAGTTTATACTAGTTCGTCCCCTTCGATGAAGGTAAAAGCCTATGTCTAGTTGTGATTGGTATTGCTATGGGTTTGAAGGCCAGGGAGCGAATCCGCTTTGTCTGGCTCTCGAGTTGTTGTCCTTCCCCCTTGAACCACCACCGGGTCACCCCTTTATATACTCAGGAGGACCCCGGCCGGTCTACAGAGTCCCGAGGCTGTCTCATACAAGTGTCCGCCTCTGTCTCCTCTTTCCTATCTTATAATACAAGTTTATACAATCATGGTGGTTTACTACCATGGGCCCTAAATCGCCTGCGGGCTCTGGGCCTCTAAGCCTTATCCATAAAGCGCCATCTTCTGGGTTTCCTTGGGCTTCAGCATAGGTGAAGGTGAACCGGCCCCTCCTGGGCGGTTTACTCTTAATGGTTATATCCCCAACACTGTACTTTTCTTGTCCGTACCAAATCGTAGTGGCTAGTTGAAAGCAAACATTGGTTGCGAAGTAGCTTTGTCCAGTTTGCACCTTCAAATCCGCCATGGCACGGGCACTATACTCGTAAAGCTTATGGTTTCCCCCTTTATATTCACTACCATCATCGTAGGTGCTTCGTGTTGTGCTAGCACTGCTCCTCAAGACCTCAACCCAAAGCTTACGTGTTGAAATACGAATCCGATATGATGCTCATATCACTAAAATAGAGAACGTTTAATTTGTCACCTAATGTTCCTATATTCATTTCAAAAAGCATGCGCGCCACCCACTGGTCCAGCTAGTTCCACTTTCCTGATTTTCTCTTGATGCTTAGGGTTTTCCCATTTTATCTACTCTACTATGATCTGCGTAGGTGCTTTCTGCCGTACTAGCATTACACCACCCTTCAAGCTAAACAACACAACACTCAGAATTCGAAAGCTTAGTTGTTCAAATATGATTGTGATATGATACTGATATTAGTTAACCGACACATTTAATTGGTTAGCTAAAGGTCCCACTTGAGTTTTGAAATGCATGTCGTGACATATAGAGAGACAGCATAATTGCATTTCTTTGTCACTTGTTGACCGTACTTTCTTGTCCATACCAAATCTTAGTTGTTATTTCAAAGCAAACATCGGTTGCTAACTACCCTTTGCGCGGTTTGCAGCTTCAGATCTACCATCCCACTGCCACGGTCAACACTGTACTCATCATGCTTATGTTTTCCCCATTTTCTGATGACCACAATCAACCTACGTGGTTCGTGTCGTAATAGCACTGCTCCACCCATCGAGCTAAACAAGCTTAGTTGTACAAATTCATATCTGATATTATTGCTGGTCTTAGTAAAACTGAGCGATGTTTAATTGGTTAGCTAAATGTTCCTACTTTAGTTTCGAAATGCATGTGAGCCACATATGGAGAGACCAGAAAGAATAGTATTTCTCTGTGTGCTCTGGTTCATCATGGGTAGCAAACCAACATTGTATTGAAAGACTTATAATATCTTCAATCTGCTTGCTCTTCTGCTCTTGTTTAAGATGATACTCTTCTCTTGCGGTCGACTGGTTAGGTCAAGTTGTTCTCCCTTAGTATATTTTGAATCTGTCAGGTCAGGTCGACTTGTTCTTCTTTACTATATGTTGAAGCTATCATCTGCGAAGTGTCATCACTTCTGGAGCTCTCATATTTTGAGTAGTAGGCCACATTATATTAATGCACATAACAAATTACAGCATGCATGGCATCTTTTAAAAGAATTGCAGAGATAGCACAAAGGGGTTTATAGGGAGGCAGTATTGGATTAGAATCACTTCTGCATTACAAAGAAAATCTCACTTGTTTTTATGTTTTCATGCATGTCAGATATTGAACATTATCAAAATGAATATGAGAATGGGCGCACGAGAGGAATATTGCGGAACGATCCACTGGCTAACAAACTTGGCATGGTGAAGGATGGCCTATCTTATTCACCCATCAAGGTGCTTGCTCTAACTTTGCAAAGTTGTATTGGTCGCACATATTTTGCATCTGACCTCTTGCATTACTTATACTTTGTTACACCATGTGCTTAGTTTAAGCATCATATATGAGTATATGCCAAACCTATCCACTTTCTGTACCTATTCTATGTGTTGTCACACTATGTTTTTCCAGTCAAATGTTGTTCTTTCGTAATAGATGTCCAAAAGGAAGAGGGTGAGTGCAGATCCTCAAGGAGTACAAACTAGGTATTTGGAAAAGGTAGTGATACATGTTAAATTAGATAGATCAGCAGCCACAGAAAACACAGGGCAGTCACATCCCTGGTCCTGTTATGCACTAGGCTAGACCTCATGTGAGCATCATGTTTAAATTCAAATGAAATTGAATTGAGGAATTTTCAAAGCCTCAGAAGACCTCTAAAAATAACCAACATTTAAATTTCATCAAATGAGTCCAAGAAAATGTTCCTGTTATTCCATGGAAATATTGGTGAGAGGTAAAATTTAAACCAATATTTTTGGAGTCACAGAGATATTTATTTTGGCCATTTGAATTAATCCAATAACTATTTGCTTTGGATTTATATTTAATATTTATTAAATATGACTCCAAATAATTCTGGAAGTTGTGAGTGGCTTTGTATATATTTTAGTAAGCCACATAATAAACTACAGAATTTATTAAAATGGTTTAGTTGCTAAACTAAATCAAAACAAATACAGAAAAAAATAGAAAATGGAAACTAAAAAAAGAGAGAAGGAACTACCTGGCGCTCACCTGTGCTGGCCCAGCCCCCCTGCCAGTCCACTTGGCGGCCCAGCCCACCAGGGGCACCGCTGTCTTCAACCTGTGCCTACTGGCAGAGGCGTGTCGACGCGCCCGTGCCCGGGCCTCCACCTCCTGCTTCGCCGTGGCAGCCTCCCCGACCTCCTCGCGACGCCACGGAGACACCCAGAGCCTCCCCGCGTTCTCCCCTCTCCCTCTGGACCGCTCCCCCCTCCTCTGGCTCTCTCACTCGCGCGACCGAGGACCGCCGTCGCTGCCGCTCGTCGCAGCCGTAGCCACCACCGTCGTTCCACCCCACCAGAGTGACCCAAGGCTCTGCCTCGACGCCCCCGACCTCTCCATGGAGCTACGCAACACCGGGAGCCCTGCATCGCCGCCCACGTCGCCGTTCCCCTCCTCGGCCACCGGAGATCGTCGCCGTCGATTTGCTGCACTCCGGCCGCCCCCGAGCCCCTAACCATCCCTGCAGCTCCGCGGTGAGCCGCTGACCCGATTCCCCCTTGCCCCGTCGTCCCTAGCATCCTGTAGTTGCCGTCCCCTTGAGCTCCGAAGCTCGCCGCCGCCGTGCCTCGTCACCGCCGTGGCTGGAGCCATTGTAGCTCGAAGCCGAGCACACCACCGCACTCAACACGTCTCCAGGAGCCCGTAGCCGCCACCAGCTTCTCCCCACGTGCCCCCTAGCACCAACCCCACACCCACCCGAACTCCGACCGCCGCCAAAGCTCATTGCCGGCATGATTCCGGCAACCCCCGCGCCCAACTCCGCCTCCTCTTGATGCGGGAGAGCACGGGCTACGTCCCGGTGGTCTCCGCGTGTCCAACCGCCACCTGTAGCACGTTTCTGAGCCGCGCCGCCGTCGTTCTGGTCGCCGCCGGCGAGGTTCCGGTGACGCTGACATGGCGGATTAGATTAGTACTAATTACGCTATTAGTCTAACGCTATGACAATGACAGCTGGGCCCCGCGTCTAATTAACTCCGGGTTTATTTTCTGTTTAGATTAGTTTAATAAAGTGGGGCCCACAAGTCAGAGTTGACTGTGCTGACGTGTCCGTTGACCGGACCCACCTGTCATACACCCGAATCAGCCCCAGTCACTGACCAGTGGACCCCACTGGTCAGGTTTGACCGGACCAGCCCAGTTGACCCTGCTGACGTCACTGTGACGTGGGGCTGACGCAATAAGTATTTTCTGGTTTTAAAAAAATAATCAGGAAATTCCAGAAAATAGCTAAAACTTCAATAAATCATAGAAATTCAACCGCAACTCCAAATTAAATAATTTATATATGAAAAATTATCAGAAAAATTCAAGGAATCCATATGTACCATTTTCATGCATGTTAGAACAACTTATCACTACTGTTTAGGGCAAATGAGGTGAATGACATTTAAATAACCACATATGGAGTTTGAATTTGAATCTTGGATTCAAACCAACTTCATTTAATCTGGTTTTAGGTGCATTAGCCCAAAACACATTCATATTGCCATGTCATAGCATGCATCATATTGTGCATTGCATTGATTGTGTTTTTCTGTATTGCTGGTAATTGTCCCCTCTCGATAGGCGTGTACCGACGATGTGATCGATGACACCGATGAAGAGCTATATTATCTTCAGAAGTGCCAGGCAAGCAAAACCCCCTTGTTCATTCCGATAAAATCCCACTCTCTCGCTCCTGCTCTCTTTTACTGCATTAGGACAACACCGATTTAACTGTTACATGCTGCGGTAGTTGAACCCCTTTATCCTCTGCATGACCTGTCATTGCCACAGTAAATAGATGAAACCCACTAGCATGAGTAGGAGTTGTTTGAGCCCTGTTGTGCCTACTCATTCATGTTTGTCTGTCATGCCTGCTATTGCTTAGAGTTGAGTCAGGTCTGATTCATCGGGGATGAATCAGAGGCGTGTGAACATGTCCTACTGTGTGTGAGCTAAGTGTGTGAACACGATTTGGTAAAGGTAGCGGTGAGAGGCCATGTAGGAGTACATGGTGGGTTGTCTCATTGCAGCCGTCCTCAGGAACTGAGTTCTGTGTTTGTGATCCATGACCAGCTACTACCACACATTGGAATGCTTAAGTGCCCCTCTCGACTTATTAATCAACATGATCTCTGTCCAGGAGTTGCAACTAGTTTCTGGTGTTTGTAGGTAGTGTTAGTAGTCTACCAAGTGGCACCCGGTATAGGTGGGCTTGGGACAGACTAGGCACAGTGGCACGGTGTACCAAGTGGCACCCGGATGGTGGGCTTGGGAACCCTGCTCACATCGTTTGGGGCCGTAAGCGACACCCCGGCCGGATCCCCTTGCGGATGGAACCCGAATAGGCGATAAACCTAGACTAGGGACTTGTTCGGTTAGTCAGGTCGTGGCCGACTCCCTCGCCCGGCTTCCGCATGAAGGTTGCCGAGGTACATGACGTGTACAGGGCGATAAGTGGCGAAAGCGTGTGTGAAGAAGTACACCCCTGCAGGGTTAACATCATCTATTCGAATAGCCGGATTCCTCGGATATGGAAACTTGGACCCCATTGCATAGTTCATAGACAAGTGAAAGTGGATACTCTAAAATACGCAAGATAAGCGTGAGTGCTATGGATGGCGTTCTCGTAGGGAGACGGGAGCGGATCCATAGTGGTGTATTGATATGGTGAATATGTGGACTCGTGTGCGCCACCTCAAAAGAGTTACTTGCAGTCGTAGTTCAGGATAGCCACCGAGTCAAAGCTGGCTTGCTGCAGTCAAACCCCTCCACCCCCTTGTTGATAATGATGCATATGTAGATAGATCTGATGTAAGTCTTGCTGGGTACATTTGTACTCACGTTTGCCTATTTTATGTTTTGCAGAGAGACTTCAGTCTCACTAATAGTTCCGCGTGGACTTCGACGTTTAGCTTGTTACCTCAGCTACGATCTTGTGCCTCGGCAGGATCTGGTAGATAGTCAGGCTTCTCAGCCTTTTTCATTTATAGATGTCTGTACTCAGACATGATAGCTTCCGCTTGTGCTTGATTTGTATGCTCTGAGTGTTGGGTCATGAGACCCATGTTTGTAATATCTCGCTCCTCGAAGCCTATTGAATAATTACTTGAGTTGTAGAGTCATGTTGTGATGCCATGTTGTATCTGCACATATCGAGCATATTGTGTGTATGTTGTTGAAATGCTTGGTATGTGTGGGATCTGACTATCTAGTTGTTTATCCTTAGTAGCCTCTCTTACCGGGAAATGTCTCCTAGTGTTTCCACTGAGCCATGGTAGCTTGCTACTGCTCCGGAACACTTAGGCTGGCCGGCATGTGTCCTTCTTCGTTCCTGTGTCTGTCCCTTCGGGGAAATGTCACGCGATGAATACCGGAGTCCTGTTAGCCCGCTACAGCCCGGTTCACCGGAGTCCTGCTAGCCCAGTGCTACAGCCTGGATTTACTCGCTGATGACCGACACGATCGATGTTGGGTCATGGATGCCTGTCCCTGTAAGTTTGTGCCACTTTGGGTTTACGACTAGCCATGTCAGCCCGGGCTCCTTACCATATGGATGCTAGCGACACTATCATATACGTGTGCCAAAAGACGCAAACGGTCCCGGGCAAAGGTAAGACGACACCCGTGGGAATACTATGCGTGAGGCCGCAAAGTGATATGGGGTGTTACATGCTAGATCGATGTGGCATTGAGTCAGGGTACTGACAGCTTTGGTATCAGAGCTTGACTGCCTGTAGGTTTACCAAGCCAAACTGGTCGAAGTTGAGTCTAGAAATTCTTTAGCTATATAAGGGAATTGATTGTGGGATGGAACGTAAGGCTCTTTTTACTCCTTACACCTTATGCCTTCTGATCTGAGTCATCATCTTTTCTTCTACGGGGATTAAGAACTAGGCCATCTCTTCTTTCTATTAGGATCATGTGTTACTAATCCGTAGACTTATAAGATTGTTGGATTTAAGTCTCAGTTCAGTTCCTACTACTTCCGTACGTTAACTGTTGATCTCCAAAACTTGATATTGTGCTTCTGAGTGGTTATGCCACCATTTTTGTGAATGTCTCAAATCTTTTCTGAGCATTTACAGCCGTTATGCTGTCCGAGTCATTCCAGGTTTCTAAATAGTCTGATGCATTTGCAAAATCCTTTCCCTCTGGTTTCGATGTTCCTTTATGCCAGCTCAATCACACTAATTGTTGAGTTGAGGTAATTTATTGCCCTGACATATATGTTGGAGCTATTATTATGACCCTAGGTGTCTTAGGGGATCATCTAGTAATTTAGCCATGTTTGTGTCCCAGTGTGATGATTCTGGCCATCATTCTTGTAAGCATCCCGTGATGCTACTTAGTAGTAGGTATTCTACTCCTTGGGTTTTGAACCCGAGATTCACCCTACTTACTTCATGTTGATAGTAATTGCTAGCTCCTTTAGGTTATTAGTAACCTTTGCGATAGCCCTTGGAGTCCGTGGTATTTTCTTCTTCCAAATACCATGAACTACTTATGGCAGAAGTTCCTCGTTGGACTGAACGATCACAACCAGAATGCTCTTGATGAGTTCTCCATTATATACTGTGACTCTGCCAGTTCAACCTTTCCGCATAGGTTATCCGGAAGAAACATGTTGAGCTCTGCTCGACATACTAATCTATGCATCCACAACTCAGAAAACATATGTTCCTTTGGGTTGTCCCTCGTTAGTTGTCTTCTGACCCTCGTCTATCAATTGATAGTCAAGAGTATGTGTGCAATCGTTCATCAATGCCTATTATTCTTGTGGTCCGTCAAGCCATTCTGTCCTGAATGACTTGGAGAAACAAACTCCAGTACCTCTTCCATATCCAGGATTGGGTCAAAGAAGTTGTGCTCCGCAGATCAAAATGCCAATCCAGCTTTTGCTCTGTTCTACCTTGGAGTATTACCATCTTTATGTCAGGATTTTCATGAGGATTGCACCGGCTCTTGTGAATTCTTGATGTAGTGATACTTCTCGCCATCGTTAGTCATTTCTCGGTCCCCGTGTTGTTGAACCGGAATGCCGACAAGTGAATCGTGATGTGTGAATTCAATACTCCTAGCAACCTTGTTGCTTGGTAGTTAATGGACAATAACTTCATTCTTAGCATGTTGATTTTTGAATCGTCGCCCTAAGGTTGATTGTGCTACCTAGTCCTTATTTCTGGTGCACTCCTCAACCAATCAGTTAGGAATTATTTCAAGTCCTCACTCATTTGATCATGTCGTCTTGCCCTCAAAAGCAAGATTGTTCTTGAGCTTAGTAACATAAGGTGGTTCGTAATTTTCCGAATATCTTCTCGTAAGTATTACCAGGTTGTTACCTGACCGCTATGTTGAGTTCGTGATCAAGTTGGTTTTCCAATAAACCACTTTTTCTCCAAGAATCGGTGTTAGATATCCCTGAGCTAGTTGGTTAAGCTAGACAACAACTTGGAGAGTTGGAAGATAAAAGCTTGCCTGACTTAGTTCGTTCCAAAGGGATATTCTTGTGTAGTGTGTGTTGAAGAAAGATGATATCTTCATCGATTGGTCCCTGTGATCAGTTATTGGACCTATTGTCTTATAAAAACTTTGATTTAAGTATGGGCTATCGTCAAATCAAATCAGAACCAACGATGTTCGTAATGTTGTCTTACTCGTGGCTGTCCCTCGAGCATACACCATTATATCTTTTGGTCTGACCAATACTATCACCTTGTTCACATGATGGTGGAAGTCCAGTGATATGGAAATTCCGATGAGTTGTTGTTGAGCCTATCAGCAGCATTTTGTCTCCCCCATGATTCATGTTGAACATCAACCTAGTGTTGGAAACTTTGTAAGCAATGCCTTCGTGTTCCGTTCATGAAGCCTATGCTTGGATGGAAGAAGTGACTTCCTCTAATTCATGTGCATTTGGTGCAAGTTCCCGCCGTGGGTTTGAGAAAGGTTTGTTTTGTTTTCCTCTGGAATCGTCCCAAGTCAGTCATGCATGTGCAAAGTATACTATGGTTTGGTAGATTAATTACCTCCACTCCATATGTATTCCGTAGCACCCCAAGCCACTAATTGATTTGTTCAAGGAGAAGGAGTTCCTTCATAAGAGCTAATCTGGACTTATGAAAGAACTTTGATATCCTCAATGATGGTTCCCTACCAGAACTCGGTAGTATTTTATTGTAAGACTACCATGTGATCATGTTTGCCTGGAACAGCGTGTTCACACGTGCATAGCAGAACCAGCTCATGCTTTGGAGCTTGCTATCGTAGTTCATTTCCCGAGAATCTCGCAACATCATCTCGTCGATTTATGTTGCAAACTTTCATTTTTCTTCCTAGACTCGATGAGTCTGGAATATTCTGACACCAACCAGCTCTGAATCTCAGGCAGATATGATGGTTGGAACATTTCCCAAGAACTATAATATTGGTCCCTCGATAACCAGTAAAGTGGATGTCGTGGCCAACACACCCAGCCGGAAGACCTATTATTGTAGTATCTTGATAGAAGAAGTTGGCCACCTCCCCATAAGGATTTCGTAGGATCTACTCCCTAGTTGTTCCTTATGGATTTTTGTGTTCCTGAAGTCCGACCTTTACTTGATGTTCTAGATATCAAACCATTTCAATGAATGGGATACGCTAGCACATCAAGGAGAACATTAGAAGCGGAGTGCTAAATGTCTCTCGGTCGATCATCCAGATTTTGTTTCCTTGGCCTCGCTAAGGTGAAATCTGAGAAGGTGTTATCTTCCTTTGCATCTGCATCATCCATCATTAGCCATCATGGTAGCAAGTTGTGTTGCCAGGATCCTTGACACGGATGCTGATAAAACCTTGATGATTGTGGAAATGCTCAAGTTCTTGAGAGCACGTACAAGCGCTACGTGTTATCATCGGCTCTAGCTGGGTTTGCTCTCAGTTCCCTCGGCAATGCTATGATCTATTCAAACAGTGAATTCACTCTCTATTGTTGGGTTCTTCCCCAGTTACCAGAATCATTCCCAGCATTCGCATTTTGTTCCCAGCTGGCACCGCCAATGTGCCATTCTACCATGGGTCTCATCCATTTCCGGTGATAAGCAAATTCATCCATTACGTTGTCTTCAACAAGGTAATCCACATCATCCAAGTCCAAGTATGCCATTCTACCGACCCCGCCAATCGATTGTTGTGATTTGCCTTAGGCTGATATAGAGAGTCTTAATGATCTCTATATCAAAGGTAATTCTTTTTGCCACTTAAGATAATAATCTACGAATCACCCTTCTCCAGGATGTTTCGTCGTGGTGTCATGGCAATTCAACTCCTCGCTACGTTGACAACCGATCGCCACATTCTTAAGTCTGGAATTGTTGTCTACCTAGCGAACCTTGTCACCTGCTCCACTCCATCCCTCTAGAGGTATGCTTCGTCTCTCAGCTCGAGAGATGTTGCTATGTCACATTCCGGGAGTTAATCCTGAGTTGTTCGACCTTCGAGAAGACCGATCCTTCCAGAGTTTTCCTTTCCTCTTCTTGTCATGATTAGCTGGAGTTCTCAGAGGAAGACGTCGAGACAAAGATGGTGATCGAAACAACGTTCCTATGAAGTGCAACCGGGATCGTGAAGATTGTGCTAGTTTGCGTTCCCCCTTCACCCCACCCTAAGCTTGAATCTCGGGACGAGATTTTTGTTTAGTGGGGGTGAGTTGTCACATCCCTGGTCCTGTTATGCACTAGGCTAGACCTCATGTGAGCATCATGTTTAAATTCAAATGAAATTGAATTGAGGAATTTTCAAAGCCTCAGAAGACCTCTAAAAATAACCAACATTTAAATTTCATCAAATGAGTCCAAGAAAATGTTCCTGTTATTCCATGGAAATATTGGTGAGAGGTAAAATTTAAACCAATATTTTTGGAGTCACAGAGATATTTATTTTGGCCATTTGAATTAATCCAATAACTATTTGCTTTGGATTTATATTTAATATTTATTAAATATGACTCCAAATAATTCTGGAAGTTGTGAGTGGCTTTGTATATATTTTAGTAAGCCACATAATAAACTACAGAATTTATTAAAATGGTTTAGTTGCTAAACTAAATCAAAACAAATACAGAAAAAAATAGAAAATGGAAACTAAAAAAAGAGAGAAGGAACTACCTGGCGCTCACCTGTGCTGGCCCAGCCCCCCTGCCAGTCCACTTGGCGGCCCAGCCCACCAGGGGCACCGCTGTCTTCAACCTGTGCCTACTGGCAGAGGCGTGTCGACGCGCCCGTGCCCGGGCCTCCACCTCCTGCTTCGCCGTGGCAGCCTCCCCGACCTCCTCGCGACGCCACGGAGACACCCAGAGCCTCCCCGCGTTCTCCCCTCTCCCTCTGGACCGCTCCCCCCTCCTCTGGCTCTCTCACTCGCGCGACCGAGGACCGCCGTCGCTGCCGCTCGTCGCAGCCGTAGCCACCACCGTCGTTCCACCCCACCAGAGTGACCCAAGGCTCTGCCTCGACGCCCCCGACCTCTCCATGGAGCTACGCAACACCGGGAGCCCTGCATCGCCGCCCACGTCGCCGTTCCCCTCCTCGGCCACCGGAGATCGTCGCCGTCGATTCGCTGCACTCCGGCCGCCCCCGAGCCCGCTAACCATCCCTGTAGCTCCGCGGTGAGCCGCTGACCCGATTCCCCCTTGCCCCGTCATCCCTAGCATCCTGTAGTTGCCGTCCCCTTGAGCTCCGAAGCTCGCCGCCGCCGTGCCTCGTCACCGCCGTGGCTGGAGCCGTTGTAGCTCGAAGCCGAGCACACCACCGCACTCAACACGTCTCCAGGAGCCCGTAGCCGCCACCAGCTTCTCCCCACGTGCCCCCTAGCACCAACCCCACACCCACCCGAATTCCGACCGCCGCCAAAGCTCATCGCCGGCATGATTCCGGCAACCCCCGCGCCCAACTCCGCCTCCTCTTGATGCGGGAGAGCACGGGCTACGTCCCGGTGGTCTCCGCGTGTCCAACCGCCACCTGTAGCACGTTTCTGAGCCGCGCCGCCGTCGTTCTGGTCGCCGCCGGCGAGGTTCTGGTGACGCTGACATGGCGGATTAGATTAGTACTAATTACGCTATTAGTCTAATGCTATGACAATGACAGCTGGGCCCCGCGTCTAATTAACTCCGGGTTTATTTTCTGTTTAGATTAGTTTAATAAAGTGGGGCCCACAAGTCAGAGTTGACTGTGCTGACGTGTCCGTTGACCGGACCCACCTGTCATACACCCGAATCAGCCCCAGTCACTGACCAGTGGACCCCACTGGTCAGGTTTGACCGGACCAGCCCAGTTGACCCTGCTGACGTCACTGTGACATGGGGCTGACGCAATAAGTATTTTCTGGTTTTAAAAAAATAATCAGGAAATTCCAGAAAATAGCTAAAACTTCAATAAATCATAGAAATTCAACCGTAACTCCAAATTAAATAATTTATATATGAAAAATTATCAGAAAAATTCAAGGAATCCATCTGTACCATTTTCATGCATGTTAGAACAACTTGTCACTACTGTTTAGGGCAAATGAGGTGAATGACATTTAAATAACCACATATGGAGTTTGAATTTGAATCTTGGATTCAAACCAACTTCATTTAATCTGGTTTTAGGTGCATTAGCCCAAAACACATTCATATTGCCATGTCATAGCATGCATCATATTGTGCATTGCATTGATCGTGTTTTTCTGTATTGCCGGTAATTGTCCCCTCTCGATAGGCGTGTACCGACGATGTGATAGATGACACCGATGAAGAGCTATATTATCTTCAGAAGTGCCAGGCAAGCAAAACCCCCTTGTTCATTCTGATAAAATCCCACTCTCTCGCTCCTGCTCTCTTTTACTGCATTAGGACAACACCGATTTAACTGTTACATGCTGCGGTAGTTGAACCCCTTTATCCTCTGCATGACCTGTCATTGCCACAGTAAATAGATGAAACCCACTAGCATGAGTAGGAGTTGTTTGAGCCCTGTTGTGCCTACTCATTCATGTTTGTCTGTCATGCCTGCTATTGCTTAGAGTTGAGTCAGGTCTGATTCATCGGGGATGAATCAGAGGCGTGTGAACATGTCCTACTGTGTGTGAGCTAAGTGTGTGAACACGATTTGGTAAAGGTAGCGGTGAGAGGCCATGTAGGAGTACATGGTGGGTTGTCTCATTGCAGCCGTCCTCAGGAACTGAGTTCTGTGTTTGTGATCCATGACCAGCTACTACCACACATTGGAATGCTTAAGTGCCCCTCTCGACTTATTAATCAACATGATCTCTGTCCAGGAGTTGCAACTAGTTTCTGGTGTTTGTAGGTAGTGTTAGTAGTCTACCAAGTGGCACCCGATACAGGTGGGCTTGGGACAGACTAGGCACAGTGGCACGGTGTACCAAGTGGCACCCGGATGGTGGGCTTGGGAACCCTGCTCACATCGTTTGGGGCCGTAAGCGACACCCCGGCCGGATCCCCTTGCGGATGGAACCCGAATAGGCGATAAACCTGGACTAGGGACTTGTTCGGTTAGTCAGGTCGTGGCCGACTCCCTCGCCCGGCTTCCGCTTGAAGGTTGCCGAGGTACATGACGTGTACAGGGCGATAAGTGGCGAAAGCGTGTGTGAAGAAGTACACCCCTGCAGGGTTAACATCATCTATTCGAATAGCCAGATTCCTCGGATATGGAAACTTGGACCCCATTGCATAGTTCATAGACAAGTGAAAGTGGATACTCTAAAATACGCAAGATAAGCGTGAGTGCTATGGATGGCGTTCTCGTAGGGAGATGGGAGCGGATCCATAGTGGTGTATTGATATGGTGAATATGTGGACTCGTGTGCGCCACCTCAAAAGAGTTACTTGCAGTCGTAGTTCAGGATAGCCACCGAGTCAAAGCTGGCTTGCTGCAGTCAAACCCCTCCACCCCCTTGTTGATAATGATGCATATGTAGATAGATCTGATGTAAGTCTTGCTGGGTACATTTGTACTCACGTTTGCCTATTTTATGTTTTGCAGAGAGACTTCAGTCTCACTAATAGTTCCGCGTGGACTTCGACGTTTAGCTTGTTACCTCAGCTACGATCTTGTGCCTCGGCAGGATCTGGTAGATAGTCAGGCTTCTCAGCCTTTTTCATTTATAGATGTCTGTACTCAGACATGATAGCTTCCGCTTGTGCTTGATTTGTATGCTCTGAGTGTTGGGTCATGAGACCCATGTTTGTAATATCTCGCTCCTCGGAGCCTATTGAATAATTACTTGAGTTGTAGAGTCATGTTGTGATGCCATGTTGTATCTGCACATATCGAGCATATTGTGTGTATGTTGTTGAAATGCTTGGTATGTGTGGGATCTGACTATCTAGTTGTTTATCCTTAGTAGCCTCTCTTACCGGGAAATGTCTCCTAGTGTTTCCACTGAGCCATGGTAGCTTGCTACTGCTCTGGAACACTTAGGCTGGCCGGCATGTGTCCTTCTTCGTTCCTGTGTCTGTCCCTTCGGGGAAATGTCACGCGATGAATACCGGAGTCCTGTTAGCCCGCTACAGCCCGGTTCACCGGAGTCCTGCTAGCCCAGTGCTACAGCCTGGATTTACTCGCTGATGACCGACACGATCGATGTTGGGTCATGGATGCCTGTCCCTGTAAGTTTGTGCAACTTTGGGTTTACGACTAGCCATGTCAGCCCGGGCTCCTTACCATATGGATGCTAGCGACACTATCATATACGTGTGCCAAAAGACGCAAACGGTCCCGGGCAAAGGTAAGACGACACCCGTGGGAATACTGTGCGTGAGGCCGCAAAGTGATATGGGGTGTTACATGCTAGATCGATGTGGCATTGAGTCAGGATACTGACAAGGCCCAACTGTACCACACTTTACCCCTACTCCAGTGGCCAAACCCCTATTAGAACTGCTGGGAGCCCAGCGTCAGGTACTGTCTATGATATCAATTCAAAATTTGAACTCCTAAATTCCTGCTTGTGCCTTACCTTCTCTCTTGTATGAAAACTAATTTTAGATGAATCTCCTTGCTCAAAGGATCATACGATCTCAAAACAATAATGGGCTTTGCATTCTTGTCAGTACCTCTCTCCCTTTTGCCTTGTAATGCTGTACTTAATTAATTGCTATTTGATTATGTATCATCACTCTGCACCTGAGCTTCATTATCCTATGTTTCTTCCAATATTATTTGATCTATATATACTCTGTGCAAAATGTAGAATAATGGCAACGCTTATAAAGAATTTTCTTTGGGGGATTTATTGAATTATCCTTCCATCAACATGGAGAAGGGCTTTGTCCAGCCCGTGTTAACATGTAATGTAAGTTCATCCTTCTCAAGCCTTCAAACTCTGTTCTAGTATAGATTTGGATAGGCATCATTTCCTCAAGTGCTGTTTGCTTTGTTGTTTACATCTGATTGGATGTTTGCAACAACTACCAGTTTCAAATTGTAGTTTTAGAAACATGTTCCTTATGCAGAATAGATCCATTTATTTGCTTATATAATTGTGAAACCTGTTACGTGTCTCCATGTTTCTCTTTCAGACTCGTATCTCTTATGCCAGGCAGAACTTTAGGGAAGATAGTGAGCCAAACCATCTTGAGGATAGCGAGATGACCCTAAGGTCCTGTCTTGATGAAGACAGTGAGTTGATGCTACTCACCAGCAGGTGTGAGACAACCTCTGTGTAGTTGCTGCCTCAATCAGTTCGAATTCTTCTGTCTCAACTTAAAGCAGAAAGGCTTGCTTCAGCTCAGCTCCGACTTGAAGTCAAAGATGCAATGAAGATGTCAGAGGACTGTCGTGTGCACCATCATGCCTTAAATCAAGTGTTGATGCATCTATCGTTGACACAACTAAGGTCTACTCAACTTCTTCAGCTGTTTGGCGGGCCCGACCTAGCCAGGCCTAGTGCCTTCTGAAGTGCTCTCAGTTTTGTTTATTCTTTTGTCGGTGCGTTTATTTGCAGTGGTGGCAAACTTTGATGCCCAGTGGATGTAATATGTGTGATAGCCGTGATAGCCTAGCGTAAGTTGCTTGCTTATTTATTTACTTGTTGTCTTGTTTATTTGTTTGCTTGTAGTCATTGCAATTCTTTTTCCGCGGTTTGCTAGTGGCTGCAATAACCTATTTTTTAAAACTAGGCCACAATAACTATGGGCTAATATTTACTGTAGAAACAGTGGGCCTCCTACGGACCATAGAAACAGTGGGCCTTCTATGGGCCGTAGAAACAGTGGGCCTTCTACGGGTCGTAGAAACAATGGGCCTTCTATGGGTCGTATCATCAATGGGCCTTATACAGGCAGTATGATCGATTGGCCAAACATGGGCCAATAGCAGGCTGCATTATGGCCGTAAACGGGCTAGCGTTGGAATCGTCCGTTCATGGGCCGACCATAATAGGCCATCATTAATAGGCCGTATTTGATGACGCTATGAAAACAGCCCAACGTATTAACGGACCACAAACGGGCCGACTGTAACCACGGGCTGAATTTGGCCCACAAGCAGAAAATGCAGTAACGGGCCGTAAGTAAACGAATGCTGGAAATGAGCCCAAGAATAAATGGGCTCTGAGAAGGCCAAAAGATTACATGGGCTGGAAACGGCCCAACGGAATAACGGGCCGTTAATGGGTATAAAGTGATACACTGTTCATTACGGGCCAGTTTCACCACGGGCCATTAATGGGTGTAAAGTGATACACTGTTCATTACGGGCGAGTTTCACCACAGGCCGTTAATAGGCCAAGAGTTACATAGGGCCTCATATGAGCCGAAAGACGTCATGGGCCATACATGGGCCAGAAGTGAAAACGGACTGGGACCATATTGGGTGGCCCAGATGACGCTAGTGGGCCTAATTCGGATAGGGCGTAACGGGCCTTGGGTTAGCGGGCTGTAAATGGGCTAAATGCGAACATGCCGTTAACAAGCTTTACATGGGCCGGCCCGCCACCTTTTGACCAAGTCAAACGGGCCGGCCTTTTCACAGGAATGGGCCTCTGTTGGGTCATGCCACGTGTCGATGTATCATAGGCGCCTTCTGTCCAATGAGTAGATGACATCTGTCCCAACGATGAGCCGACACGTGTTTCCTCCAGCCAATGATGATTTTACATGTGGAAAATCCCCATTGGTCGGGGCTGTTAACGGGTTATCGGATCCAAAACCCGACCCGATAGCTTAACGGTGTTCCGTTATGATGGATGCCACATGTCGGTCACCCTTGACGAAAGCACTTCTGTGACGCGGGATTTATCGTCATGGAAGTGGACACTTCCGTGATGATAATTTTGGTAATGTCATGGAACACTTCTACGACAGCACATGTATGACTATCTTGATTCTGTCATAAAATCGTCACGGATGTACATGCATGACAGAAAATGTGACCTACTGTGATAAACACGTATCATCATGGAAGTTTATTTTTTTGTAGTGCATGCTCATCATGCTCGATCACTTTTGATCGTCGGGATCATCCGACCAGTATCCGTCACGGTGGTTCTACCGCACTGGTCCTGGACCCAATAATTGATGGGTTCCACCTGACGCGAGTCCTGATGGACGGCGGCAGCAGCCTCAACTTGCTCTATCAGGATACATTGCGCAAAGTGGGCATTCATCCATAACGGATCAAACCCACAAAGACTACCTTCAAAGGAGTCATACCAGGTGTAGAGGCCTGCTATACGGGCTCAATCACGCTCGAGGTTGTCTTCGGATCTCTGAACAATTTCCGAAGCGAGCAGTTAATCTTCGACATAGTCCCCTTTCGCAACGGCTATCACGCACTGCTCGGATGGACCGCATTCGCCAGATTCAATGCAGTGCCACACTATGCTTATCTCAAGCTCAAGATGCCCGGTCCACGTGGTGTCATAATAGTCAATGGAAATACGGAATGCTCACTCCGCACAGAAGAGCACACAGTTGCCTTGGCAATAGAGGTACAGAGCGGCCTTCTCAAGCAGAACCTTAATTCGGCTGCCGAGCCCACGGACACCGTCAAGAGGGTCCGAACTACCCAACAGCAGGACAGCTTGGCTCGTCAGGAGCTAGACTAGCAATTCGGCCTCCGTCTCAATCATGGTCAAGTAGTGGCATTCGCACCACGCGTACATAACTACGCACTCAAAATTCCATGGGCATCGACGGAGGCATAGTTAGTTTGCGATCCACAATATGGCTCAACCGACACCGGATACACACATACTTTGACTTTTATTCGTTTCCTTCTCAGGTTTCAATCCCGCATGCCCCATCGGATGGTGAAAGTGCAACTATCCCTGGGTGGTTTTGGTAATTCCTAACAACATATAGCTCATTGAGCTAACATTATTCCAAGATTAATATTTCAGGAAAAGCTCAATGAATGGCATGGCATGGATGAGGAAAGTGGATCCCTCAAAATTCTAAGGACAAAAAGTTTGGCTCAAGCTTGAAGCTCAAGACTCTACATTTTATATTTTAGTGATCCAAGATCACATTGAGTCTATAGGAAAAGCCAATACTATCAAGGAGTGATATGCTCCCAAAACCCTCAACTACCTTCCCACATCCACATATGACCTAAACCAAAAGTCAAACTCGGCCCCACCGATTCTTTCTATCCGGCGCCATCGAGTTTCAAATGTCATAGCCACTGCCACAAACCCTAGGCAAATCGGTCTCATTGATAGGGATCTCGGTCTCACCGAGATGGGATTGTAATCTCTATGTTCCCCTTCGTAACGTTTCGGTCTTACCGAGATGAGCGATCGGTCCCACCAAGATTGCAATGTAAACTCTCTGATTCCCTTTTGTAACATTTTGGTCTCACCGAGATGAGCGAATCGGTCCCACCGAGTTTACCTGACCAACTCTCTGGTTATCTTATTACCAAAATCGGTCCCACCGAGTTTGTGTAATCGGTCACACCGAGATTACGTTATGCCCTAACCCTAACCATATCGGTCCTACCGAGTTGCATCTCAGTCCCACCGAAAATCCTAACGGTCACTAGGTTTGCTGAATCGGTCCGACCGAGTTTAACCATTCAGTCCCACCGAGTTTGGCAAATTGTGTGTAACGGTTAGATTTTGTGTTGAGGCTATATATACCCCTCCACCCACTCTTCATTCGTTAAGAAAGCCATCAGAACATACCTACACTTCCAATACACATTTCCTGAGAGAGAACCACCTACACTTGTGTTGAGGTCAAGATATTCCATTCCAACCATATGAATTTTGATCTCTAGCCTTCCCCAAGTTGCTTTCCACTCAAATCTTCTTTCCACCAAATCCAAATCCTGTGAGAGAGAGTTGAGTGTTGGGGAGACTATCATTTGAAGCACAAGAGCAAGGAGTTCATCATCAACACACCATTTGTTACTTCTTGGAGTGTGGTGTCTCCTAGATTGGCTAGGTGTCACTTGGGAGCCTCCAACAAGATTGTGGAGTTGAACCAAGGAGTTTGTAAGGGCAAGGAGATCGCCTACTTCGTGAAGATCTACCGCTAGTGAGGCAAGTCCTTCATGGGCGAAGGCCGTGATGGAATAGACAAGGTTGCTTCTTCGTGGACCCTTCATGGGTGGAGCCCTCCGTGGACTCGCGCAACCGTTACCCTCCGTGGATTGAAGTCTCCATCAATGTGGATGTACGATAGCACCACCTATCGGAACCACGACAAAACATCCATGTCTCCAATTGCGTTTGAATCCTCCAAACCCTTCCCTTTACATTCTTGCAAGTTGCATGCTTTACTTTCCGCTGCTCATATACTCTTTTGCATGCTTGCTTGAATTGTGTGGAGATTGCTTGACTTGTGCTAAGATAGCTAAAATTTGCCAAGAACTAAAATTGGGAAAAGGCTAGATTTTTATTTGGTCAAGTAGTCTAGTCACCCCCCCTCTAGACATACTTTCGATCCTACAAGTGGTACCAGAGCTCCGGTCTCCATTTGCTTTGATTTCCATAGCTTTTGGTGGTCATAGCCTTGGTTTCACAACCTAGGAGAGTATGGCGTCTAGCGAGGGAAATTATCACCATAGAGGTCCTTACTTTGATGGCACTAATTTTGCTAGTTGGAAGCATAAGATGAAAATGCATATTCTTGAACATAACCCCGCCGTTTGGGATATTGTGTGTATTGGCTTGCAAGGTGAATTCTTTGACGGGAAAGAAACGAACCGTGAAGCCACCGCGGAAGAGTTGAAAATGCTGCAATACAACGCTCAAGCTTGTGATATCCTCTTCAACGGATTGTGCCCCGAAGAATTCAACAAAATCAGCCATCTTGAGAATGCAAAGGAAATTTGGGATACTTTGATTGATATGCACGAAGGTAACGACTCCGTCAAGGAATCCAAATTGGATGTGCTTCAAAGTCAACTTGACAAGTTCAAAATGAAGGATGGTGAAGGTGTCGCTGAAATGTACTCTAGGCTTGCTCTTATCACAAATGAGATTGCCGGCTTAGGGAGTGAAGAGATGACCGATAGATTCATCATCAAGAAGATCCTAAGAGCCTTGGATGGAAAATATGATACCGTGTGCACATTTATCAAAATGATGCCCAATTACAAAGATCTCAAGCCAACGGAAGTAATCGGAAGAATTGTTGCTCATGAGATGTCACTCAAGGATAAAGAGGAACTTCACAACAAATCAAGTGGTGCTTACAAAGCCTCATGTGAAGCCCCCACATCATCGAGTGAGAAACAAACCTTCAATGAAGAATTGAGCTTAATGGTGAAGAACTTAAACAAGTTCTACAAGAGTAGAAGCAAAGAGAGAAGCTCCAAGTCAAGGTCCTACAATGACAAAAGATCTTCTAGTCGAGAGCGAAACTGCTACAATTGTGGAAGGCCCGGACACTATTCCAATGAGTGTATGACCCCCTACAAGAGAAGAGAAGATTCTCCCAAGAGAACAAGTAGAAGAGAAGAATCACCATCTAGAGAAAGAAGGAGTAGAGATGATCGTTATGAATGAAGAGCCTCACGGAGAAGCAAGGATTCGAAAAGAAAGGACAAGTCATCAAGGAGCTACACAAAACGAAGACATCAAGCTCATGTTGGTGAATGGGTATCCGGATCTCACTCCGACAACCACTCCGAGAGAAGCTATCACTCCGACTCCGAATATACTCAAGATGAAGGTGTTGCCGGTCTAGCACTTGTGACAACCAACTCCTACGACATATTTGACTCACCAAATGAAGGAGTTGGAACATGCTTCATGTCTAAAGGCCCAAAGGTGTGACACCCCGAATATGTTGATTTGAGTAGTGATGAAGATGACTTGTTAGGTGATGATGATTTACATGTTGACAACTCTAGTGATGAATACTATGATGAAACGTCAATTAATCATGCTAATCAAGATAAAATGAATGACAATGATAAGGAGAAGATTGAGTCTCTAACTAAAGAACTAAACACTCTTAAGTTAGCTCATGAAACTATCTTAGGAGATCATCAAGAACTTTTAAGGACTCATGAGAAATTACGCTTTGAAAAGCTCAACCTTGAGCAAGAGCATGAGTTCTTAAAAGCAATCAATGATGATTTTCGCAAGAAAGTTCTTCTTACATTGCCAAGCGTTTACTCTTATCCACTTACATGCCTCAAGTCAAGTCTAGTAACAAGAACAAGAAAGATTCTTCCTCCAGTAGTAACAATAATCATGCTAAATCCAATATAGTTGCTTCTAGTAGTTCTCTTGATTCCACTAATGATTCTCTTAGCCAAGTTACACTTGAGCAAGAAAATAGCTTATTGAAGGGAATTATAGAGAAAGGTGTTTACAAGAGCCATGCTGGAAGTAAGCAATTCGACGAAATTGTACGCAAGCAAGGAAGGCACCGGAAGAATCAAGGTGTTGGTTTTGAACGAAAGTTCAATGCCAATGGAGTTGATTGGGAAGAAGATCAATACCCCAAGACGAAGTTTCTTCCTCAACAAGAGAAGTATGATCCTACTTGTCTCAAAGGGACACAAGCTCAAGATGATCTTCCACCACGAGATCACAAGCAAAAAGGCAAGGACAAGCTTTAAGAGGAAATTGATGCATTTGAAGAAGCTCCTAAGGCCTTGGTCAAGTGGGTTCCCAAGACTACTTCAAGTTCCACTTCATCAATTACAACTACAACACCGAGGATTCCCATCAAGATGGTGTGGATCCCGAAGAAGAAGAACTAGAGAGTTCTTGAGGGTGACTCCGCCAACATACTTCACTCTTATCATCTTGGCAAGAACAAGTGCAATCAAATTCCACATCTTGCACTAGTTCAAGGAGTCACAAACCCTCTTGTTGGTAAGACAAGGGACAAGGTAACCTAAAAGCTTTCATAGACATCATCTTGTGTGTGCATCACTTTATGTCTATGGATATCCTTGTTTGTTCCTTGTGGGACTAACCCGTGTAGGTATTGAAAGTGCAACTCACTCCAATGGATAGCTCCAAATGATCTACATCAACATTGAGCATCCACATCTTCAACATCTACATGAAGTCATCATCGACAAAACCCAAGGTTAGTTCATCCCTCTTAGGGGGGATCTCACATCTAGGGGGAGCTTTACTCTAAGAATTGAGCTAAAGCAACTCTAATGGTGTGAACACAACAAATGCTTTATGTAAAAGTGGTAAACCCACTTGTGCTTAAACGATGAGTATGACCTATGATCAAATGTTCTCATTTGACTCCTAAGTCAATATACTCATATATAGATGACCTAGTCATCGCAAATTGTTTGATAGATGCTAGAATTGGTTGTGCATGCTTTGCCACATATTTCAATTGCCATTTTATTGTGTGAGCATGTTGATTGCATATTTTACTCATTCGAGGACATCCACTTGTTGTTTTGACTGATTGGTTTTCTTTTCTTTTGCCAAGTGGATGGACAAGAATGCTTAAGAACCCTCTCTAGCTATCTATGCTTTTCTCATCTCAAACTCTATTCACGCTACATCACAAAATTTGATCAAGTCAGATTCGAACCACTATGTGTGAGGAGCACTCGGAGTCCCCGATTCGTCATAGACTTAAACATCCAAATCTTCTTTGTGCTTTTCGGTCTAACCGATTCCTCCATTTCGGTCATACCGAGATCACTAAGTCAATCTAGGTTTTCAATCTTGGTGCAACCGATTTGAACCTTTTGGTCACACCGAGTTTCAGTAACTGCTTGCAGTTATGAATCTCGGTGCCACCGAGTTGTTCCTCTCGGTCACACCGACAAGGTCGGGCTATATATACTCACGGGCAAAATTTGGAAATTTCTCCGAAACCCCTTCGCCCGCGCATAGCTCGCTCTGCCTCCAGGGTCTCCGGATCGTCCTCCTCGTCACCAGCTGCCTCCTGTCGCTGGTCTCCACCGCCGTCAACGGAATTCTTCCCCGCCGTTGCCTCCATAGCGAGTTCATCGCTGAACTACGGTATGGACTCGATCACAGTGCTATCCCCGTCAAATTCCTAGCACATTGTGTTCATTATGATTCTTACCACGATTGAAACGCTTCTATCCAGTCAAAACACTCCGTAGATTAGAGTTGAATTGAAAATTTATGGTTAGGTTTCCGCCAAAACCATCTCAGACCCACCGAGTTGTGGAACTCGGTACCACCGATTCGACTCAGGCCATTGCACATGTAATTTTTGGTCTGACCAAGAATTGCAAATCAGTGTGACCGAGTTCAGGACTTTGTGAAACCCTAGCAGTCTCGGTGCCACCAAACCGTGACTCGGTCTGACCAAGTTTACTAGTTTAGGTTCCAACAGCCGCTTCTGTATCACCGAGTTTACAAATTGGTTGATCCGAAATACTTACTGTGGAAAACTAACACTAAGTTTTGACTCATTCTTTTGCAAAAACCTCTGCATTTTGTGATGCTCATCCACTCTATCTCATCTATATCTATTCACAGGGTCTGCTGTCAGTGTTTGCAATATGTCTGATCAGAGTGACAGCCAGAACAGATCAGAGGAGCAGGTTCACCTGAGTGAGGGCACTAGTCCCTCTAGCAGTTCAGATGATGGTAGCGGGAGCACTCCCAGCAACTTGCCCAAAGCTGCCACCAGCTCAAGAGAAGAAGGAGAAAGCAAAGAAAGAGAAGGCTGCCAAGATGCCAACTCAAGAGGAGGCATCTGAGTAGGTTTTGAAAAGCAAGCAAGATCAGCTTGGCTACCTGATTGCATCCACTCTGAGGATTGAGAAGGGACTGGCCACCCTGACTCAAAACCAGGAGAGCTTGGAAAGAATCGTGGAGCAAAAATTCTATGATTTAGATGTCAAAGTAACTGAGATTCAGTCAGCTGTGGAGCAGCTACAAGATGATATGCAGGAGAGGAAGGGCAGAACAACCACTGATGCATTTGCCAGAGTGCCTCGAGCTCAGAGATCAACTGCAGTGCCAGTAACAGACACCAGAGCCACTTCATCTGCACCAGCTACAGCTTCAGTGCCACCAGCTCCAGCACCTACCCCATCAGCTCCATCTACTTCGACTGAAGCCTTCGTTCTTGGAGTTCTCCGGACACCACCACCTAAAGACCAAGCCCGAGAGACGTTTTAGTGCTATGCATTTTCTATGAACTTTTTGGTAACTTGTTGCCAAAGGGGGAGAAAAATGTATAGATCATAGGCTTCGAGAGAGAGAGTTTGCTTTTGTTCTCTCATGTCTTCTTGGTTGAACTTTGTTAGTCTATTGATTGCTTGAGGTACTATGGTATTATCTGTGAGAAATTGATGATCATGTGGTTGATCATAAGCTACACTTATGCTTGTTAGATGATATTATCTTACTTATCCTTATATGATCATTCACTTTGCTTGGTGATGAGTGCATGTATTTAATTCTTATCATTTTGAGCGCTCCACCAAGATGTATGTGACATGGAAGAGTAACCCATGATCCTAACTCATTGTGCATTTGCAGTCCAAAGCAAATCTTAAGATATGCACAAATTTAGGGGGAGCTCTTGCTTTTCACATACTTCTCAAAGGGACAATATCTTTCACTCTTATTATCATTTGTCGAAGCTTTGATCTATATGTTGTCATCAATTACCAAAAAGGGGGATATTGAAAGTGCAACTATCCCTGGGTGGTTTTGGTAATTCCTAACAACATATAGCTCATTGAGCTAACATTATTCCAAGATTAATATTTCAGGAAAAGCTCAATTAATGGCATGGCATGGATGAGGAAAGTGGATCCCTCAAAATTCTAAGGACAAAAAGTTTGGCTCAAGCTTGAAGCTCAAGACTCTACATTTTATATTTTAGTGATCCAAGATCACATTGAGTCTATAGGAAAAGCCAATACTATCAAGGAGGGATGAGGTGTTGCTTAATGGCTTGCTTGCTCAAAGTGCTTAGTGATATGCTCTAAAAACCCTCAACAACCTTCCCACATCCACATATGACCTAAACCAAAAGTCAAACTCGGCCCCACCGATTCTTTCTATCCAGCGCCACTGAGTTTCAAATGTCATAGCCACTGCCACAAACCCTAGGCAAATCGGTCTCACCGATAGGGATCTCGGTCTCACCGAGATGGGATTGTAATCTCTCTGTTTCCCTTCGTAACGTTTCGGTCTTACCGAGATGAGCAATTGGTCCCACCGAGATTGCAATGTAAACTCTCTGTTTCCCTTTTGTAACATTTCGGTCTCATCGAGATGAGCGAATCGGTCCCACCGAGTTTACCTGACCAACTCTCTGGTTAGCTTATTACCAAAATTGGTCCCACCGAGTTTGTGTAATCGGTCACACCGAGATTACGTTATGCCCTAACCCTAACCATATCGGTCCTACCGAGTTGCATCTCAGTCCCACCGAAAAACCTAATGGTCACTAGGTTTGTTGAATCGGTCTGACCGAGTTTAACCATTCGGTCCCACCGAGTTTGGCAAATTGTGTGTAATGGTTAGATTTTGTGTGGAGGCTATATATACCCCTCCACCCACTCTTCATTCGTTAAGAAAGTCATCAGAACATACCTACACTTCCAATACCCATTTTCTGAGAGAGAACCACCTACACTTGTGTTGAGGTCAAGATATTCCATTCCAACCATATGAATCTTGATCTCTAGCCTTCCCCAAGTTGCTTTCCACTCAAATATTCTTTCCACCAAATCCAAATCCCGTGAGAGAGAGTTGAGTGTTGGGGAGACTATCATTTGAAGCGCAAGAGCAAGGAGTTCATCATCAACACACCATTTGTTACTTCTTGGAGAGTGGTGTCTCCTAGATTGGCTAGGTGTCACTTGGGAGCCCCCGACAAGATTGTGGAGTTGAACCAAGGAGTTTGTAAGGGCAAGGAGATCGCCTACTTTATGAAGATCTACCGCTAGTGAGGCAAGTCCTTTGTGGGCGGCGGCCATGATGGAATAGACAAGGTTGCTTCTTCGTGGACCCTTCGTGGGTGGAGCCCTCCGTGGACTCGCGCAACCGTTACCCTCCGTGGGTTGAAGTCTCCATCAACGTGGATGTACGATAGCACCACCTATCGGAACCACGACAAAAACATCCGTGTCTCCAATTGCGTATGAATCCTCCAAACCCTTCCCTTTACATTCTTGCAAGTTGCATGCTTTACTTTCCGCTGCTCATATACTCTTTTGCATGCTTGCTTGAATTGTGTGGAGATTGCTTGACTTGTGCTAAGATAGCTAAAATCTGCCAAGAACTAAAATTGGGAAAAGGCTAGATTTTTATTTGGTCAAGTAGTCTAATCACCCCCCCCTCTAGACATACTTTCGATCCTACAGATGGCCTGATCACCAGCCCTCTTGAAGGATAAACACACCAATACGGCGAGAAACGCAGACGTACGGGGGATTTTCGAGGTGGTTTCATCAACAATCACTCTACCTGTTTGTCAGGACCCATATGCAGCTCTCCCTTGGTTTTTGGCATATTAAATAGCCCTTTGCTTATCGCCCGACTTGTATCAATGCGCCTCGATGTATTAATCAAATTACAATGCAAACAGCTCGCGGCTGGAGCTTTAAAGCCCCAGCTTATCACCTTTTGCACCCTTTCTGTTTTCCTTCTTTCTTTTTCTTCTGTTTTTCTCTTCTTCTTCCCTGTGGGTAACCCCATCAGGTAGCACCCGTACACTTTGGTATGTTTGATGTTTGCCAGGGGCTTCACAGCACCCCACACTACGGCAACAAAAGTCCAAACACTTTTTATAAGTATAGTTCGGCACCCCGAAGTTAGCACTACATGCATTGGCTCCGAATCATGTCTTTGGTCAATATTGGGTTTCCCGGCTCCTATGCTTGCTACCTTACGTTCCGCTATATTGGCTAAGGTAGTAAAGGGAGAACTACTGTGATTGTGCCTTGGTTTATCCAAAGGAGCACCTCAGTAGAGAAAGCCGAAAATTGACTGTCATGACGCGGCGAGAGTCAGTCAGCTGTTCGGAGGTTGCAAATCGTTGGAGATTTCTTTCGCATTACGCGAAGGATCAGTACTTCCCGATCAGACGCTTATAGCACTCTGGTTTGGATACTAGGGGCTGCGCCCATGTTTTTATTGTCAAACTCCTATGGCTGAGTGAGGGCATTAAAGCCGCATAGTCTGATTGCCTGGTTCGTTGCGCTAAACAACTCCTTCAAGGACCATATAATTGGATCAAGATTGTTTAGATTCTCATCCCGAACACCTCCGTACTACCTACATGGGGGCAGAAGCCGACGATTGGTTAACTGTCGGTGTCAAAACCGGCGGATCTCGGGTAGGGGGTCCCGATCTGTGCGTCTAGGCCGGATGGTAATAGGAGGCAAGGGACACGAAGTTTTACCCAGGTTCGGGCCCTCTCGATGGAGGTAAAACCCTACATCCTGCTTGATTAATATAGATGATATGTGTAGTACAAGAGTAGATCTACCACGAGATCGAGGAGGCTAAACCCTAGGAGCTAGCCTATGGTATGATTGTTGATCTATATGTTGTCCTACGGACTAAAACCCTCCGGTTTATATAGGCACCGGATAGGGTTAGGGTTACATAGAGTCGGTTACAATGGTAGGAGATCTTCATATCCGTATCGCCAAGCTTGCCTTCCACACCAAGGAAAGTCCTTTCCGGACACGGGACGGAGTCTTCAATTTTGTATCTTCATAGTCCAGGAGTCCGGCTGAAGGTATAGTCTGGCCATCCGAACACCCCCTAATCCAGGACTCCCTCAGTAGCCCCTGAACCAGGCTTCAATGACGACGAGTCCGGCGCGCAGATTGTCTTCGGCATTGCAAGGAGGGTTCCTCCTCCAAGTACTTTATAGAAGATTTTGAACACAAAGATAGTGTCCGGCTCTACAAAATAAGTTTCCACATATTGCCATAGAGAGAATAATATTTACACAAATCTAATTGTTGACGTATTCCGTAGTGTGACATCACCCCACGGCCAAGCTTATATTCAAACCATTTTACTGTCCCATCTCAGTGCGTCATGCGAGGCAGTTTCCTTGGCACGTCTTGTTAAAGCAGAGATCGTGTCCCCTTATTCCGGGATTCTCATCAATACGGGCGTGGGTAACCCAACCGCGCCATTGATTACGGCGCTCGGGAGATAAGCGAGTTTTACTAGGCTGGTGGGGGCATGTAGTCGCGTCCACCCATATAAGGGGATAAAGATCCACCTTTTCACCTACGCCTTCTTCCTCCTTCGCCTATCCATTCTTGCGCACCTGAGCTCCAGCGCCCAATTCCGCACTCCTCACCTCAACCTTCTCCAGCCATGTCCGGAGCAGGAGGCAAGTGGATGGTCTCCTCCGTCACGGAGGGACATACCAATAAGCTGAGGAAGGCCGGATACTTGTCTAACGACATCGCGTACCGGCTCCCCGAAAAGGGGCAGCTCATCCCCACCCCTAGGCCCCATGAGAGGGTGGTGTTCCTCCCCCATTTCCTCTGCAGACTGGGCTTCCCTCTCCACCCATTTGTCCGGGGGCTCATGTTCTACTACGGCCTGGATTTCCACGATCTGGCCCCGAACTTCGTCCTCAACATCTCGGCGTTTATCGTCGTGTGTGAGGCCTTCCTCCGCATCCGCCCCCATTTTGGCCTATGGCTCAAGACTTTCAATGTCAAGCCGAAGGTGGTGCACGGCAGCCAGGTGGAGTGCGGAGGCGCCATGGTGGGCAAGATGGCCAACGTCCTCTGGCTCATGGGCTCCTTTGTGGAGACCCTGAAGGGGTGGCAATCGGGGTGGTTTTACATCACCGAGCCGCGCGACGCCGAATGGGTCGCACCCCCGGGTTCCGGTCCGGACCCCCAACGCGGCTCACATCCTGGAAAGAGACGGGCTTGTCGTGGGGTAAAAAAGGAGAGCTGACCGGACTCCAAACATGCATCAAAACCCTGGTGGACAAGAAGCTCAAACTTGTCAACGTAGTCCAGGTTATGCTCATCCGCTTGATCCTCCCGTGCCAACAACGGGCTTTCAACCTGTGGGAGTTCGACCCAGCGCGGCACCAAACTTTGAGCAGGCTCTTCGACATGACGTACGAAGATGCCTGGAAGGTGCTTTTCAAGGGTCTCGTGGCTCCCGCATCCACTACTGAGGATCGCGGATTCAGTGTGTAGCGTCACGCTCTTGCGGTAAGCTGTTTTTTTTCTTTTACAGGGTATCAGTGTTTCATAGCTTGACTCCATGCGGGATCTAAGCTCCCTTTCCTTTGACAAGATTGGCAGGTGACGTCCAGACAGATCAACTGTCCGGCTCCTTTGCCCGAATGCCCAGCGGACGCTCAATTGGCGAAGCTGCTGGTTCCGGCACCCTATGTGGTGCCGGAGAAGAAGGTCAAGAAGAAGGCCACGGGGACTCGAAAGAGTGCCCGTCGCCCAGAGGTGTCGGATTCATCATCCAACGAATCCAAGACGCACTCCTCCCGTGAAGACGAGGAGGAGGAAGAAGAGACCCCTCCCCCTCCAGCGGGGGAAGGGAAGAAAAGGAAGGCCGCCCCAACTGGGGAGGCCGAAGGGTCCAAGAAGGGGAAAACCCTTCCTCCGGACTATTCCACCAACGCCGACGATGGCGGAGAGGAGTGGGCGCCCAGGGCCAAGCCCCTAGCCTAATCGTAAGTATCCGGATACCAGAGTAACTCATAGTATTCGTTTATTGCACAGCTTTCCCTCACATCGAATATGTTTATGTAGCCCAACCAAAGACCGGCTCGACGCGTCGTCGAGCGGCTCACTGGACCCGTTGGATGTGAACTCGCTTCCGACGGCCTCCTCCCCCCGCCCTATGGACGACACCGAAGTGTTGTCCCAAAAGGTTCCAAACCGGGAGGAGGTGGTCCTGGAGGCGCCGCAAGGCGACCTCCCGGACTCCAGCAGTAAAGGGGATGAAACCCCCCAGGGCTCCAAGTCCGGCCCTAGGCCGGACACCGCTCCGGAACCTTCAAAGGTTCCAGAGTCCGGCGGGCGACCTCCTTCCAAGAGGAGCAAGCCCGCCGTGCCGGTGACCTCCGTCCAACCGGAGGCGCCGGACAATATGTTGGAGGCGCTCCAAGGCGCCTCCATCGATGAGGGGCACCACACTATTATGAGTGTGGTGATCCAGAAGGTTCAGTCCGCCAAGAGCAGACTGACTGAAGCTTGTACTAGCCTTTTAACAAGCTTTGAGGTAAGTAAAGAATGTGTAAATAATATTACCGCATAGACAGTAGCCCCTGATGCACTGTTTGGCATTCGGGAAAAAAGCCGAATAGAGGATCAAATAAAATTCGCAGGAGTCTAACAAAAAGGAGTCAATATGCGTATGCAGGCTTCTCTGCTTGCGTCCGCTGCACTGACTGCGGAAGTGGACGCGCTAAAGCAGAACCTCGAGCGGTCCGAGCAAGAGCTCGGGCATGCCAAGAAGCAGCTCGAGGACAATGAAGGTAAGAAATACCTTGTTTAAATATATATATAAAAGAGGTGCAATTGCAAAGAATGACAGGACTATCGTGGCTATTGTAGGGGCCACGTCTGAGGTGGCGACCCTTAAGCAGGCGCTGGACGAGGCTGAGAAGAGGGCAGCCTCGGAGCGCACCGAGCGGGAGAAGTATGAGGCCGAGGTTGGCAATGTGCGGCAAGAGCTCCAGGCTCTCATGGAAAAACATGAGAGTTTGGAGCTTGACTGAAAGACGCGAGCGTCCGAGCTCGTGGTGGCTATTGAAAATGCCAAGTCTGCCAAGGCTGAATTCCAGAAGACCCTCCAGGAGTTGGATGAGGTGAAGAAGATAGCGGCGGGTAAGGCATTCTTTATGCGAAGCAAACACATAAACATGAGTTACTTGTTACTTACCCGAATCCAGAGCTCTCCAGGAGCGTTCGCAGATCTTCCCCAGAGTGTGTCTGATGCCGCCGCATTCTATCGAGCCGAGGAGGGCAGCTTGACGGAGAAGGTGTTCTGGTCTCAGTACGCTGAGGCCAGACACCCCGTGCCCCTAAGCGACCAGCTGAAGCAACTGGTCGAGCTCCACAAGGCGGCCGAACAGGCCATGAAGGGCCTCATAGTTCGGCTGTGGCCTGGAGAGGCTCAGCCTGGGAGCTATTTCGAGCTGGTGCGGCGGCTGGTGGAGGCCTGTCCAAGGCTCGAAGTCATCAAGCGCTCCGTCTGCATTGAAGGTGCCCGTAGGGCCCTTGCCCGTGCTAAGGTGCACTGGGGCAAGCTGGATGCTGAGAAGCTTGTGAAGGACGGGCCACCGCCGGGGAAAGAGCATCGCAAGCCCGAGAATTACTATAAGGATGTTCTGAAGGGTGCCCGCCTTGTGGCGGATGAATGTTCTATGGATGTAATTTTTGAGTAAAACTCGCTCGTTTTGTCGTGTGCGCTGAAAACTTGTTCATATGTGCTAAGCAATGCTGTTTGAATTTAAAATATTACCTTCTATGCGGCTGTTTATCAATTCTGAGAGATGGCAAGTCATCTGCTTCTGCCCTCGTGCCGCTAGTGCTGGGGTGTTCGGGGATAAACCTGAGCGCTCTTTTTCCCATCTTTGGGTCCTTCGAGGGAGGCGCTCAGCCCAACGAACAAGGCAATCGGACTATAATGCGTGAACACTCTCACTTAGCCATAGAATTCTATAATTTTAAATTTCGGCGAAGCCCTTGGTATTCGAAAGACCAAGTTCGGGGTGCTATCCACGCCTTGGCCGTACAGAGCCGGCTCCTCGCCCTAAGCGGCATAAGGCATTAGGGACTTGAAAAACCTCTCGAACTGCGGCCAGCTCTCGCTTAATCATGAAAGTCAGTTTTAGCTTTCTCCACTGAGGTGCTCAACCCAGCTCAACCGAGGCACAATCGGAGTGGTTCTCCTAGTGCTACCTTAGCCGATATAGCGGAACGTAAGGCACCAAAACATAGGAGCTGGGCAAACCCAACTATTGACCCAAGACATGATTCGAAGCCGATGCATATAATGCTATAAGTTCGGGGTGCCGCACTTGTTAAAGTGTTCGGACTTCTCACACCATATTGAGGGGTACTAAAGCCCCTGGCGTATTTTAGCCGTACCAACGTGTACGGGTGCAACATGTCGTTAAGGAACATATATATAAAAAAGATTAATGCAAAAATAGACAAAATCTATGCATTATTTATTAAGGAGGGCTGTGATCAAAGCAGAACGATACAAATAATGCGATAAGCAATAGGTTGGACTATCTAACATGTTCGCTCCAGGGGCAAGCTGCGGAATAATATGCGAAACAGGTATACTGCTCGTGATAGAGACCACCTGGGAGTTCCGTAATGCGGTGTGGCTTGTCTGCTTCCCTTGTTCTTGCATCGTTTGTGCGGCAATTGAGCTGCCGAACAAGCCTTCAGAAGGACGGAGTCCTGAAAGTAAGAGAAAATTAAAAAATCGGCAGCCCCTGGTATGGTTTAAGCCGTATTTTTGGGCGTGCTGTGATGGTGCCCCTCCCCCTGTACACATGGTATCTTTAGAGTGTAGTTATGTACGTGAAGTACTGGCGCCGCCTTTTTGCGAGGGTTGGGGTTGGGGCCGCATCGCTACGCCTGCTCGGATCATGCTAGGCGGTATTGTTGTAGGTTACTCCGGGCGCGCTTGACGGTGTCCGGTCGTTTAGTGGCCGGACTGGAGAACTGCCTGGAGAGGCTGCTTTTTACTTCCGCTGCAAGGGCCGCCGTGTGCTCCTCTGTTCGGAGGGAGCGTTCGGTGTTTCCATTGACCGTAATTACTCCTCGAGGGCCCGGCATCTTGAGCTTAAGGTATGCGTAATGCGGTACCGCATTGAACTTAGCGAATGTTGTTCGCCCGAGCTGTGCATGATAACCACTGCAAAACGGGACTATGTTGAAGATTAACTCCTCGCTTCGGAAATTATCCGGAGATCCGAAGACCACTTCAAGTGTGACTAAGCCTGTACAGTTGGCTTCTACACCTGGTATTACACCTTTAAAGGTCGTTTTGGTGGGCTTAATCCTCGAGGGATCTATGCCCATTTTCCGCATTGTATCCTGGTAAAGCAGGTTCAGGCTGCTGCCGCCGTCCATGAGGACTCTAGTGAGATGAAATCCGTCAATAATTGGGTCTACAACCAATGCGGCGAATCCGCCATGACGGATGCTAGTGGGACGGTCCCTTCGATCAAAGGTGATCGGGCAGGAGGACCATGGGTTGAACTTTGGGGCGACTGGCTCTACCGCGTATACATCCCTTAACCCTCAAATTTCATACAACACGGCCGCACAGGAGGTAAAATTTAAAAACATAACAAGCATTACATTTCAAACCCACTTTGTTCTATCATACAAAGTAGAAGGAACTTGAATACATTCATTAAAAGATAATATCCTGCGAACACTTCGTTGCTATAATGCAAGACCCCTCTAGGACATCTGCAAAATAGCGCTCGGGTGTGTGGTGCTCCTTGCCCTCTAGCGGCCCCTTGGTCAGCTCGACGGCATCCATCTTCGCCTACCACATCTTGCAGCAGGCGAAGGCCATGCGTGTACCTTCAATACAGGCTGATCACTTGACGGTGTCCAGCCGAGGACAAGCATTCGCCAGCTGCTTCACAAGACCGAAGTAGCTGTCGGGCATAGCTTCGGCAGGCCACAGCCGGATTATCAAATCCTCCATGGCTAGTTCGGCCATCCTATGCAGCTCCACCAGCTGTTTTAGCTGATCAATGAAGGGCACAGGATCATCTGCCGCAAGATACTGCAACCAGAACAATTTCTTTGTGGAGCTCCCTTCTTCGGCTCAGAAGAACTCCGCGGTGTCGGACACACTGCGCGGTAGATTTGCGAAGGCTCCTGGAGAACTCCGAATCCGGGTTAGTAAGAAATACTTCTTCTTTATATATATGCTTCGCATACTAAACGCCTTACCCACCGCGATCTTCCTGGATTCTTGGATCTCCTGGAGGGAACCCTGTGCTTCAACCCAGTCTGCTTCCGCGCTTTGACGAGCCTTGAAGAGTTCGGTCTCTCGAGCCAAAACATCACCCTCAAGGGTCTCATACTTCTTCACCGCGTCCTGGAGCTCTTTGTCGGTGTCAATACCGGCGGATCTCGGGTAGGGGGGTCCTGAACTGTTTGTCTAAGGCGGATGGTAACAAGAGGCGGGGGACACAATGTTTACCCAGGTTCGGGCCCTCTCGATGGAGGTAATACCCTACTTCCTGCTTGATTGATCTTGATGATATGAGTATTACAAGAGATGATCTACCACGAGATTGTAGAGGCTAAACCCTAGAAGCTAGCCTATGATTATGATTGTTCTTTTCCTACGAACTAAACCCTCTGGTTTATATAGACACCGGAGGGGGCTAGGGTTACACAGAGTCGGTTACAAGGGAGGAGATCTACATATCCGAATTGCCAAGCCTGCCTTCCACGCAAAGGAGAGTCCCACCCGGACACGGGACGAAGTCTTCAATCTTGTATCTTCATAGTCCAACAGACTGGCCAAATGATATAGTCCGGCTGTCCGAGGACCCCCTAATCGACGACTCCCTCAGTAGCCCCTGAACCAGGCTTCAATGATGATGAGTTTGGCGCGCAGATTGTCTTCGACATTGCAAGGCGGGTTCCTCCTTCGAATACTCCATAGAAGATTTCAAACACAAGGATAGTGTCCGGCTCTGCAAAAACAAATTCCACATACCATCGTAGAGAGTATAATATTTCCACAAATCTAATCTGCTGACAACTTTTCATAACATGACATCATGCCATGGCCCGGTCATTATTCGAACCGTTTTTCTCAACCAGCTACTGCACATATTGTGAGGCAGTTTTCTTGGCACGTCTTGTCGAAGTAGAGATTGTGTCCCCTTATCACGAGATTCACATCAATACGGGTGTGAGTAAGCCAATCGTGCCTGCTGGTATGACTCCTCGATTTTAGGCAAGTTCCGAACGGCCACGTTGAGGACGCTTGATATTCATCCTCTTTATAAAGGGGCCAAGGCCTGTCCTTTTCTTCTCGCGCTCGATCCTTCCCCTCCCCCACCTCGAGTTCCAACACCCAAGGCTTAGGCTAAGCGCTTCGGACCTTCAAACATGTCCGGATCCAACCTTCAAGGCCGGTGGATGGCCTCTTCTGTCACAGAGGGGGACATCAAGAAGCTAAGGGAAGCCACGTATCTGACCGCCGAAATCTCGCACAGGCTGCCTGCTCAAGGGCAGGTCATCCCCACTCCCGAACCCAACGAGAGTGTCGTATTCCTTCATTAGAGGGCTTATGTTCAATTACGGGCTCGATTTCCACGATCTAGCCCCAGATTCCATCCTTCACATATCGTCGTTTATCGTCGTGTGTGAGGCCTTCCTTCGCATCACCCCACACTTTGGCTTATGGCTCAAGACCTTCAATGTGAAGCCGAGGATGATTGATGGGCGACACGCAGAATGTGGAGGTGCCATAATAAGAAAACGCGTCGATGCTCCATCGCCAAAGGGTTCCTTCCCGGAGGTGTCCAACTTATGGCAGCGGGAGCGGTTTCACATCATAGCTCCCCAAAGTACTAAGTGGGTAGCTGCCCCCGCCTTCCGTTCGGGCCCCCCGCCACAACTGGCGTCATGGGTCAACAAGGGGCTGGACTGGGGGCCAGTTAATGACGTGCCGACATTGCAAAGTCGCATCCGAGATCTCCTCAAGAGGGATGTCAGTCTCGTCAAGGTGATGCAAGTTATGCTAGTTCGTCAGGTCCTGCCATGCCAACGTCGATCTCTCCGTATGTGGGAGTTCAACCCAGAAGGACTCCAAACTATTCAGCAATTCTTCGGCATGATGCTCGAAGGGATGTATGGATTGTTCTTCGGATCACGAATAAAGTGTTCGGACACCACCGAGGATGCGGGTCTAAACTGCAATCGTCCAGATACCGATGTGAGTAATTCTGCGGCCGAACATGCTGTCTTTTTATTTGTCACAACATCATTCTAAAAATTGCTCTTGGCCAGGACTGGATAAGAAAGGCGAAGATAATCAGGTGTTCGGCCCCCCTTCCTGAGGGCTCACCGGATCCTATACTAGCCAGGATGCTTGAGCACGCACCTTATCAAGTGCCATCAGGGGAAGATAAAGGGAGGAATAAAGAAGCCGAAAGCGGGCCTCACGCATTACTCATTCAAACCGGGGGAATTAGTGTCTCCGCGAAGGAGGATAATCGGGGAGAAGAATATAGAATCCCCTCTCCCCAAGGAAGGAAAAGGACTGCCTCTAAAGACTTGGAAACAAGGGTTTCCAAACGAGGGAAGAAACCTTCGCCAGGGGGCCCTGCCCCAAAGGGCACCCTTACCGCACAGTGCCCGCAAGGGGGTCAGCCCTCCACCGAGCTATAAGTGAACCAGAGTACTTTTAGTAAATATATCCTGCTTTATCTCCGAGGACAATAAACGAGACATATATCTTGCAGTCCGGCTCGTATCCCTTCTCAACAGAGTTCATCTTCGGGGGATCTTCTTCCGGAGATGATAGAGAGCGAAACGCCTCCCCATGTCTCCCCGCCTTCTAGGGCGGACGACCCTGAGGTGTCATCACGGAGGATTTCTCCTGATCTGCCGAGGCCAGAAGGTAACCCTTCGGCCACCTGAAGTCCGGAGCATTCGTCTCCTAAGGAGAGCAACAAAAAGAGTCTAGAACTGTCCGGTGCGCAACCGGACGCACTGATGGTTCTTTTGGAGCAAGCGGCTATCTCAGAGGCGCATCGTACTTTGATGGGTACGGTGGTTGAGAGGATTTCATCCGCCAATAGTGGGTTGCATGAAGCTTTTATGAGTCTGCTAAGAGGCTTTAAGGTACGCAAAGTAATATATAAAAAAATTGACGGTACCGCACACGCTAGGTGTGCTCTATACAGATAGTAGCCCCTGAGACTCTGGTTGCTGTCCCGAGGCGGCAAACAGAGGATCGTAGTCCCAAGTAATGATCGCACTGCTTCCATGTGCAGGCGGCTGACGGTCCGGTGGCTGGCCGGACTGCTGAGTTTGCCGGACAGAGGCAGCAACTTGATACGGTAGATGCCGACATCGTGCTTGTGAACAAGCGGCTTGACGAGGCACAGGGTATGTATTCTCCGGGGGTCAACAAATATTAAGAGGAGCATGATGCTAGTATCTATAACATGATGTGACTGCAGATGGAGCTGCCGCCGTGGAGACCCTTCGGGCGGAGATTGCCCGAGCCAAGGAACAAGCCAGGAGAAGTGATGCGGCCGCCCTAAAGGCTGCCGAAGAATTAAGAGCCGAATGGGCTGCTCATCGCCAGAGCGAAGATAAAATAGCCAAGATGGCTATTGAGATGAAGGATGCCGCCAACTAGTATGAGCTTCTTGAAAAGGAAAGCCAAGCGAAAGCGGTGGACCTGAAGAAAGCCATGGTGGCAGCCAAGGAAACCCGCTCTGAAATCAGAGTGGCGAAGGAGGAGCTCCGTTAGGCCGATGATATCATGGCTGGGAAGCCCTTTTTGTTGTGGACGAAGTTCTGAGATCCAAAGTATGCCCCTCTGGATCAATTATGGAGCGCTGCAGACACGTCTTCAGACCTAGCAATGAGTGCTGCTGATGCAACTGAGTTTTTCAAAGATCAAAAAGATCACGAAGTTTAAAAGTTGTTCCGGTCGCAGTTCAGTGCTCCAACGTGTCTGCTGCTGTTAAATGAGCAAATGGCCGAGTGGGCTGATCTCCATAGGTCGTCCGGGCTTGCCATGAGGTCTGTCGTGGATCATCTTTGGCCGAAAGGACCAAGGCTGAATAGTTATTTTGGTTTAGTGCAACGATTCCTTGGGGTTGTGCCGCATATTGACACTGTAAAGAGGTCTGCATGCATATAGGGTGCGCGGATGGCTCTTGCCTGTGTTAAGACATACTGGGCAGATATGGATGCCACCGCTATTGCAACCCGGGGTCCGGACGTAGGCCAGGTCTCGGTCGAGCACTATTTTGAAGAAGTCCCAGAAGGTGCTCGTTTAATAGAGGTTCAGTGCTCGAAGAGTATCAAGTTCGAGTGACATCTATCCCAATTGTAAAAATGATGCTATTTGTCTTATAAAGGTTGTGTTTATACTTTTGCCTGAAAGTATTATGATACCTCCTATGCGGCCGTTTATGTATGTATATAACCTGAAAGTTTGCAGTCATCGGCTTCAGCCCCCACGCATATAATGCGGGGGTGTTCAGAAAAGTGTGTATTCACACTTGATCCAACGTCTTGGTCCATTAAGGAGGTGATAGCGCGGCGAACAAGGCAATCGGACTATATTGCTTTAACACTTTCACTTAGCCATAGGAGTTTGACAGTGGGGCTACTATATAGCCCCTGGTACTTCCACGCTTATCCGAATACGGTGCGCGTACATACATGACCGAGAAACTGGTCCTTCGTTAATGCGAAGGAATCACGAAGATTCCGCTGAGTCCTCGAGTGGTTGACCAGTCTCGCGCTTTATCATGACAGTCAGTTTTCGGCTTTCTCTACTGAGGTGCTCATCCAGATGTACCAGGGCACAATCGTAGTAGTTCTCCTGGTGCCACCTTAGCCGATAGAGTGGAACGTAAGGTAGCAAAACACGGGAGCCTGGCAAACCCAACTATTCACCAAAGACATGATTCGGAGCTAATGCATATAAGGCCAAACTCGTGATGCCGAACACTCCCTAAGGTATTCAGTCTTTACAACATATACTGGGCTGAGTAACGCCCTCGATAATAAGCCATGAATTTCCAGGTGCGTGCATTAGTTTGACATGATGAAATGCCAATAACGCCAGCATCCCTCTTGGTTATGTTGAGTATCCGGAGGGTGTAAAGCAACAAGAGACAGTAAAAAAGGTTTACACTGGGTCTTAATCTAAAAAGAAACCTTTGAACGGGGCCCTGCTGCATGTCTGCGCCTGTGTCTCTGTTGTGCTGTATCCTGGAAGGGTGTAGCACGATGATCATCTGTAAGAGAGAAAAGCCTAGGTGAAAGTTTTCGTGCGAAAAATTGGTTATTCTTAGTAAACCATTAAAATTCAATCTATATAAGGTCAAGTCAAACTGTAGTCCTTTTTCATGCGGGAAGCCCCTAGCACTACCTATGGGGGTATATCCATCGATACAGTCTTAGGTTTATCTGAGCTATTACAACTAGTGGTGCACCGGACTCTTCTAGCTGTGTCCGCAGTCTTGACGACCGATCATTTATTCTGGTTGAAGAGGCCGTTCAGTGTTCGGCTGCTAAAGCCGCCACACATTCTTTCGCACGTAAGGAACGCTCTGTGTTTCCATTAACTATGATGATACCACGTGGACCGGGCATCTTAAGCTTAAGATAAGCGTAATAAGGTATTGCATTGAAACAAGTGAAGGCAATTCTTCCGAGTAGTGCTTGATAGCCGCTTCGGAATGGAGCGATGTCGAAGGTTAACTTTTCACTTCGGAAGTTGTCGGGAGAACCAAATACAACCTCTAGTACTAGAGAGCCCGTGCAGCGGGCCTCTGGGCCTGGTATTACTCCTTTAAAGGTAGTATTGCTTTGGATGATTCTTGTCGGGTCTATCCCCATTTTGAGGACTGTGTCTTGATATATCAGATTAAGACTACTACCGTCGTCCATAAGGACTCGAGTGAGATGGTATCCGTCAATTATTGAGTCTAGTACCAAGGCAGCCGATCCTCCGTGTCGGATACTAGTCGGGTAATCCCCGCGATCAAAAGTGATCGGGCAGGCTGTCCAAGGGTTGAACTTGGGGGTAGTGGGCTCCACGGCGCATACGTCTCGGAGTGTGTCTTTGCTCCTCCTCTTCGTTACGTGAATCATGTTCACTGTTTTGACCTCCGGTCGGAATTTTTTCTGTCCCCCGGTGTTCGGCTGGCGAGGCTCATCCTCGTCTTCGCTTGGTGTCTCCCTCCCACTGTGTTCGGCGTTTAGCTTGCCGGCCTGCTTGAAGACCCAGCATTCTCTGTTGGTGTGATTTGCGGGTTTGTCGGAGGTGCCATGAATCTGACATAATCTGTCTAGGATCTTGTTTAGGCTGGACAGTCCATCTCTGCTGCCTTTAAATGGCTTTTTCCGTTGACCGGGTCGAGAGCTCCTGAATCCAGCGTTTACCGTTGTGCTGTCTGGGCTGTCTTCATTGTTTTGATGCTTGCTTTTATAGTGCTGTGATTTTCCATTGCCATCCCTGACTTCGGATGTGCCTGGGTCGCTGGTGCCGCTACGGGCCAACCAACTATCTTCGCCCGCGCAAAAGCGTGTCATAAGGCTTATTAGGGTTGCCATTGCCCTCGATTTTTCCTGGCCAAGGTGTCTGGCGAGCCATTCATCCGGGACAATGTGTTTGAAAGCCACTAAGGCTTCGGCGTCCGGGCAGTCGACAATTTGATTCTTCTTAGTGAGGAATCTGTTCCAGAGCTTTCGGGCTGACTCTCCGGGCTGTTGAATTATATGACTTAAATCGTCTGCGTCTAGAGGTCGGACATAGGTCTTAGCCCTAAAAGCATCTTCAAGCTCTTCCCAACTTCCAATTGAGTTTTCGGGGAGGCTCTTCAGCCAGTGCCGAGCTGGTCCTTTCAACTTGAGGGGCAAGTATTTGATGGCATGGAGATCATCTCCGCGAGCCATGTGGATATGTTGATAAAGTCCTCAACCCAGAATCTAGGGTCTGTCGTTCCGTCGTATGCCTCTATGTTCACGGGTTTGAATCCTTCTAGAAATTCGTGATCCAGAACCTCATCGGTGAAGCATAGGGGGTGCGCGGCACCCCTATATTTGGATTTGTCATGGCATTCTAACGGTTGTAGTGTTCGGTTTTGATTCTCTGTCGAAGCACGCTTCCTAGATCCGCAGATGGACCTGGTCACACCGGCTTCTTGGTGCAAGTCCTCACGTAAATTGTGTGCTGACTTATGTGCGACAACGTCAGCCGCCCTATCGCGGCCACGGGGTGGTTGATCCGGCTGATCGGCCATTTTATTTTTTGGCTGTATAGGCTCTAGGCCTCGTCATCGAATTCGGGCAGCTGCTTGCGCTTTGGATAGCTCTTTGTGTGGCAGCTGCCACCGTACTTTTCTTCAGTGTCGAGCACTTTGTTCCATCCATTATTGAGTGTATTTTGCGCGACCTTAAGCCTTTGCTTCTGCTTCTTTAGACTCCTTGCGGTGGCAATAAGCCTGTGGAGGTCCTCTTGCTCCAAGTGCCTTTTCGGGATGATGTGTGCATTGTCATCCAGACTGTTCTCCTCTTCGGAGATCGGTTGATGAGCCTTACCCTCAGCGTTGCCGTGATGTGACAGCGGCTCCGTACTATGTTCGCCGTCCGCTGGTTCATCCTGCTCTGTCGCTGGGAGTATGTGGTTGTCGTTTGCTTTATAGTCGACCGGGGTATTATTCTTTCTTGCGCTGTTATCGTTGTTTTTGCCGAGGCAGGATTTGGAGTGGCGCCTACGTCGTCGCTTTGGTTGCTTCTCGAGGGGATTATCCTTTGCTGCATCCTTCCGTTCCTCGTCATTGTTTTCTTTGGGTGTATCCACCATGTATATATCGTGTGATGAAGTGGCTGTCCAGCGCCCTGTGGGTGGTGGTTCCTGTTCCTCTCCTGCATCGTAGTCTATACCGTCGATGTCTTCGGAGTCGAAATCGAGCATGTCAGTTGAGTCGTCGACAGTGGCTATTAAGTGGGTGGTGGGTGGGGAACGAATTTCTTCGTCGTCCGCTTCCCACTCCAGCCGGTCATAATTCGGCCAAGGGCCTCCTGACAAGGAGAGAGACCTTAATGAATTTAGCACATCGCCCAAGGGCAAGTGCTGAAAGATATCCGCGAAGAAAAACTCCACGATCGGTGCCCAATCAGATTCGATAGGCACGGACACAGGCGGTTAAGAGCCCGTGGCCGGCGATGAATCTAAGGATCCGGCAACACATGTCTCATAGGAGGCGAAGCCAGTATTCGGCTCTATCGTCGCTGAGTGTGCGGCCTCCATGGCGGGGTCCATCCACCCGTCCTCGGACGACGCGATCTGCTCCGGATCGAGGGCCGGAGTTGGCACAGGTGTGATCTCTCGAACACTGTCTGGCGACAGAGCTAATTCATGCTCGTCGTGACTGTGCGGCACACCTGACACAGGCTTTGAAAGTGCAACTATCCCTGGGTGGTTTTGGTAATTCCTAACAACATATAGCTCATTGAGCTAACATTATTCCAAGATTAATATTTCAGGAAAAGCTCAATGAATGGCATGACATGGATGAGGAAAGTGGATCCCTCAAAATTCTAAGGACAAAAAGTTTGGCTCAAGCTTGAAGCTCAAGACTCTACATTTTATATTTTAGTGATCCAAGATCACATTGAGTCTATAGGAAAAGCCAATACTATCAAGGAGGGATGAGGTGTTGCTTAATGGCTTGCTTGCTCAAAATGCTTAGTGATATGATCCAAAACCCTCAACTACTTTCCCACACCCACATATGACCTAAACCAAAAGTCAAACTCGGCCCCACCGATTCTTTCTATCCGGCGCCACCGAGTTTCAAATGTCATAGCCACTGCCATAAACCCTAGGCAAATCGGTCTCACCGATAGGGGTCTCGGTCTCACGGAGATGGGATTGTAATCTCTATGTTTCCCTTCGTAACGTTTCGGTCTTACAAAGATGAGCGATCGGTCCCACCGAGATTGCAATGTAAACTCTCTGTTTCCCTTTTGTAACATTTCGGTCTCACTGAGATGAGCGAATCGGTCCCACCGAGATTGCAATGTAAACTCTCTGTTTCCGTTTTGTAACATTTCGGTCTCACCGAGATGAGCGAATCGGTCCCACCGAGTTTACCTGACCAACTCTCTGGTTAGCTTATTACCAAAATTGGTCCCACCAAGTTTGTGTAATCGGTCACACCGAGATTAAGTTATGCCCTAACCCTAACCATATCAGTCCTATCGAGTTGCATCTCAGTCCCACCGAAAATCCTAACGGTCACTAGGTTTGCTGAATCGGTCCGACCGAGTTTAACCATTCGGTCCCACCGAGTTTGGCAAATTGTGTGTAACGGTTATATTTTGTGTGGAGGATATATATACCCCTCCACCCACTCTTCATTCATGGAGAAAGCCATCAGAACATACCTACACTTCCAATACACATTTTCTGAGAGAAAACCACCTACATTTGTGTTGAGGTCAAGATATTCCATTCCAACCATATGAATCTTGATCTCTAGCCTTCCCCAAGTTGCTTTCCACTCAAATCTTCTTTCCACCAAATCCAAATCCTGTGAGAGATAGTTGAGTGTTGGGGAGACTATCATTTGAATCACAAGAGCAAGGAGTTCACCATCAACACACCATTTGTTACTTCTTGGAGAGTGGTGTCTCCTAGATTGGCTAGGTGTCACTTGGGAGCCTGCAACAAGATTGTGGAGTTGAACCAAGGAGTTTGTAAGGGCAAGGAGATCTCCTACTTTGTGAAGATCTACCGCTAGTGAGGCAAGTCCTTCATGGGCGACGGCCATGATGGAATAGACAAGGTTGCTTCTTCATGGACCCTTCGTGGGTGGAGCCCTCCGTGGACTCGCGCAACTATTACCCTCCATGGGTTGAAGTCTCCATCAACGTGGATGTACGATAGCACCAACTATCGGAACCACAACAAAACATCCGTGTCTCCAATTGCGTTTGAATCCTCCAAACCCTTCCCTTTACATTCTTGCAAGTTGCATGCTTTACTTTCCGCTGCTCATATACTCTTTTGCATGCTTGCTTGAATTGTGTGGAGATTGCTTGACTTGTGCTAAGATAGCTAAAATCTGCAAAGAACTAAAATTGGGAAAAGGCTAGATTTTTATTTGGTCAAGTAGTCTAATCACCCCCCTCTAGACATACTTTCAATTCTACAAGTGGTATCAGAGCTCCGGTCTCCATTTGCTTTGATTTCCATAGCTTTTGGCGGTCATAGCCTTGGTTTCACAACCTAGGAGAGTATGGCGTCTAGCGAGGGAAATTATCACCGTAGAGGTCCTTACTTTGATGGCACTAATTTTGCTAGTTGGAAGCATAAGATGAAAATGCATATTCCTGGACATAACCCCGCCGTTTGGGCTATTGTGTGTATTGGCTTGCAAGGTGAATTCTTTGATGGGAAAGAACCGAACCGTGAAGCTACCGCGGAAGAGTTGAAGATGCTTCAATACAACGCTCAAGCTTGTGATATCCTCTTCAACGGATTGTGCCCCGAAGAATTCAACAAAATCAGCCGTCTTGAGAATGCAAAGGAAATTTGGGATACTTTGATTGATATGCACGAAGGTACCGACTCCGTCAAGGAATCCAAATTGGATGTGCTTCAAAGTCAATTTGACAAGTTCAAAATGAAGGATGGTGAAGGTGTCGCTGAAATGTACTCTAGGCTTGCTCTTATCACAAATGAGATTGCCGGCTTAGGGAGTGAAGAGATGACCGATAGATTCATCATCAAGAAGATCCTAAGAGCCCTGGATGGAAAATATGATACCATGCGCACATTGATCCAAATGATGCCAATTACAAAGATCTCAAGCCAACGAAAGTCATTGGAAGAATTGTTGCTCATGAGATGTCACTCAAGGATAAAGAGGAACTTCACAACAAATCAATTGGTGCTTACAAAGCCTCATGTGAAGCCCCCACATCATCGAGTGAGAAACAAACCTTCAACGAAGAATTGAGCTTAATGGTGAAGAACTTCAACAAGTTCTACAAGAGTAGAAGCAAAGAGAGAAGATCCAAGTCAAGGTCCTACAATGACAAAAGATCTTCTAGTCGAGAGCGAAATTGCTACAATTGTGGAAGGCCCGGACACTATTCCAATGAGTGTACGCCCCCCTACAAGAGAAGAAGTAGAAGAAAAGAATCACCATCTAGAGAAAGAAGGAGTAGAGATGATTGTTATGAACGAAGACCCTCACGGAGAAGCAAGGATTCGGAAAGAAAGGACAAGTCATCAAGGAGCTAAACAAAACGAAGACATCAAGCTCATGTTGGTGAATGGCTATCTGGCTCGGACTCCAACAACCACTCCGAGAGAAGCTATCACTCCGACTCCTAATATACTCAAGATGAAGGTGTTGCCGGTCTAGCACTTGTGACAACCAACTCCTACAACATATTTGACTCACCAAATGAAGGAGTTGGAACATGCTTCATGGCTAAAGGCCCAAAGGTATCACACCCCGAGTATGTTGATTTCAATAGTGATGAAGATGACTTGTTAGGTGATGATTATTTACTTGTTGACAACTCTAGTGATGAATACTATGATGAAACATTAATTAATCATGCTAATCAAGATAAAACGAATGACAATGATATGGAGAAGAATGAGTCTCTAACTAAATAACTAAACACTCTTAAGTTAGCTCATGAAACTATCTTAGGAGATCATCGCGAACTTTTAAGGACTCATGAGAAATTGCGCTTTGAAAAGCTCAACCTTGAGCAAGAGCATGAGTTCTTAAAAGCAATCAGTGATGATCTTCGTAAGAAAAGTTCTTCTTACATTGCCAAGCGTTTACTTTTATCCACTTACATGCCTCAAGTCAAGTCTAGTAACAAGAACAAGAAAGATTCTTCCTCTAGTAGTAACAATAATCATGCTAAATCCAATATTGTTGCTTCTAGTAGTTCTCTTGATTCCACTAATGATTCTCTTAGCCAAGTTACACTTGAGCAAGAAAATAGCTTATTGAAGGGAATTATAGAGAAAGGTGTTTACAAGAGCCTTGCCGGAAGTAAGCAATTCGAGGAAATTGTACGCAAGCAAGGAAGGCACCGGAAGAATCAAGGTGTTGGTTTTGAATGAAAGTTCAATGCCAATGGAGTTGAGTGGGAAGAATATCAATACCCCAAGACGAAGTTTGTTCCTCAACAAGAGAAGTATGATCCTACTTCTCTCAAAGGGACACAAGCTCAAGATGATCTTCCACCACAAGACCACAAGCAAAAAGGCAAGGACAAGCTTTAAGAGGAAATTGATGCATTTGAAGAAGCTCCTAAGGCCTTGGTCAAGTGGGTTCCCAAGACTACTTCAAGTTCCACTTCATCAAGTACAACTACAATACCAAGGATTCCCATAAAGATGGTGTAGATCCCGAAGAAGAACTAGAGAGTTCTTGAGGGTGACTCCGCCAACATACTTCACTCTTATCATCTTGGCAAGAACAAGTGCAATCAACTTCCACATCTTGCACTAGTTCAAGGAGTCACAAACCCTCTTGTTGATAGGACAAGGGACAAGGTAACCTAAAAGCTTTCATAGACATCATCTTGTGTGTGCATCACTTTATGTCTATCGATATCCTTGTTTGTTCCTTGTGGGACTAACCCGTGTAGGTATTGAAAGTGCAACTCACTCCAATGGATATCTTCAAATGATCTACATCAACATTGAGCATCCACATCTTCAACATCTACATGAAGTCATCATCGACAAAACCCAAGGTTAGTTCATCCCTCTTAGGGGGGATCTCACATCTAGGGGCAGATTTACTCTAAGAATTGAGCTAAAGCAACTCTAATGGTGTGAACACAACAAATGCTTTATGTAAAAGTGGTAACCCCACTTGTGCTTAAACGATGAGTATGACCTATGATCAAATGTTCTCATTTGACTACTAAGTCAATATACTCATATATAGATGACCTAGTTCGCAAATTGTTTGATAGATGATAGAATTGGTTGTGCATGCTTTGCCACATATTTCAATTGCCATTTTATTGTGTGAGCATGTTGATTGCATGTTTTACTCATTCGAGGACATCCACTTGTTGTTTTGATTGATTGTTTTTCTTTTCTTTTGCCAAGTGGATGGTCAAGAATGCCTAAGAACCCTCTCTAGCTATCTATGCTTTTCTCGTCTCAAACTCTATTCAGGCTACATCACAAAATTTGATCAAGTAAGATTCGAACCACTCTGTGTGAGGAGCACTCGGAGTCCCCAATTCGTCATAGACTTAAACTTCCAAAACTTCTTTGTGCTTTTCGGTCTGACCGATTCCTCCATTTCGGTCATACCAAGATCACTAAGTTGATCTAGGTTTTCAATCTCGGTGCAACCGATTTGAACCTTTCGGTCACACCGAGTTTCAGTAACTGCTTGCAGTTATGAATCTCGGTGCCACCAAGTTGTTCCACCCGGTCACACTGACAGGGTCGGGCTATATATACTCACGGGCAAAATTTTGGAAATTTCTCCGAAACCCCTTCGCCCGCGCATAGCTCGCTCTGCCTCCTGGGTCTCCGGATCGTCCTCCTCGTTGCCAGCCGCCTCCTGTCGCTGGTCTCCACCGCCGTCAACGGAATTCTTCCCCGTCGTTGCCGCCGTAGCGAGTTCATCGCCGAACTAGGGTATGGACTCGATCACAGTGCTATCCCCGTCCGATTCCTAGCACATTGTGTTTATTATGATTCTTACCACGATTGAAACGCTTCTATCTAGTCAAAACACTCAGTAGATTAGAGTTGAATTGAAAATTTAGGGTTAGGTTTCCGCCTAAACCATCTCGGACCCACCGAGTTGTGGAACTCGGTACCACCGATTCGGCTCAGGCCATTGCACATGTAATTTTCGGTCTGACCGAGAATTGCAAATCGGTGTGACCGAGTTCAGGACTTTGTGAAACCCTAGCAGTCTCGGTGCCACCGAACTGTGACTCGGTCTGATCGAGTTCACTAGTTTAGGTTCCAACAGCTGCTTTGGTATCATCGAGTTTACAAATCGGTTGATCAGAAATGCTTTCTGTGGAAAACTAAAACTAAGTTTTTGACTCATTCTTTTGCAAAAAAAACAAAAAACCTCTGCATTTTGTGATGCTCATCCACTCTATCTCATCTATATCTATTCACAGGGTCTGTTGTCAGTGTTTGCAATATGTCTGATCAGAGTGACAGCCAGAACAGGTCAGAGGAGTAGGTTCACCTGAGTGAGGGCACTAGTCCCTCTAGCAGTTCAGATGATGGTAGCAGGAGCACTCCCAACAACTTGCCCAAAGCTGCCACTAGAACAAGGAAGAAGAAAACTTTAGAGTCTGAGGATGAAGACTATGTGGCAGTTGAGGATGAGGCCACTTACAAGAAGAAAGTGGTTAAGAAGGAATATAGCACTGCTGCTGCCACTAGGCCAGGCATGAAGCAAAAGGTTCCTGCAAAGAGAATTCCAATGTCTAAGGCCAGAGCATCTACTCAAGTCCCTTTGGGATCTGAACCCAAAGAGGCTGCTGCAAATGGGAAGAAGAGGAAGGAGAGGGTCAAAAAGACCACTGCTGGAGTGCTTGGGAGATCCTCAATCCTGAGAGATTCTAAAGAGGAAGAGGAAGAAGAGATTGCTGCACCAGCACCTAAGGCCCAGAAGCTTATGGGTGATGCTATCAGGACAGGGGCTGCTTCATCAAAGCCCAAAGAAGCACCCAAAGCAGCCTCCAAGCCCAAGAGTGTACCTAAGAGGAATACCAGGAGTATACCAGCTGCTGAGAAGAACAAGGCCCCAATGCCTGAAGTTGCTGCTGATGAACATGATGAAGGACAAGTCCTGAGAAAGCTCAAACCCAAGATTCCAGACCACAATGATGCTCATCCTGTGGCTGAGAACATGAAGATCGGGAGAGACTCAGGGTTGAGGCTATGGAGAGAGACATATCCATATGCTACCAGGAGAAGGACTGCTATTGATTACATGTTCCACACAAAGGAACATCAGGACTTCTATGAGACAGTGTTGTTGGACAAGAAGCCTATAGTGTGTGAAATGAGGTGGGTCGACTGGAAGTATATCAAGGAAAATGAGGAACACTATCCTGGTGTGTTTGACAGCTTCAGTGCTTGTGGAGTTGTAGACTTTGTTGGGCAGAAGCTCACAAAGTGGAATGAGGAGCTCATAATGCAATTCTACTCCACAACACACTTCTATCCAGATGGCAGGATAGTATGGATGTCTGGAGGTACAAGGTACCACTCAACTATTGAGGAATGGGCAAATCTGATCAATTCTCCTAAGGAAGAAGAAGATGACTTGGATGTCTATGCCAAGAAGAAGATGGATCACAACTCTATGGCAAACATGTACAAGGAGATTCCTGAAGATGATCTTGAGACTCTCCAGTTTGGGTCAGTAAAACACCTGCTGACAGGGCTGCCTACAATCAATTGGATCCTTAGGCACACTCTCTTGCCCAAGGCTGGTGATCACAGAATGATCAGAGGCCATGCAATTAACTTGCTACATATATTTGATGTGCCACAGAAGTTCAAGGTCATGAGCCTTATAGTTGATACTATCAAGAGGACTGCAGCAGACCAGAAAAGAAGTTGTGGATACGCCCCACAGATCCAGGAGTTGATAAACTCAAAGATGGGCACAGGCACATACTTGTTGGATAAGCAACACTTGCCTATCTATCCTGACTTTGAGGACAATCAAGTTGAGATGAATGAGAATGAACCATCATCAGTACAAGCTCAAGAGAAGAAGGAGAAAGCAAAGAAAGAGAAGGCTGCCAAGATGCCAACTCAAGAGGAGGCATCTGAGTACTTTTTGAAAAGCAAGCAAGATCAGCTTGGCTACCTGATTGCATCCACTCTGAGGATTGAGGAGGGACTGGCCACCCTGACTCAAAACCAGGAGAGCTTGGAAAGAATCGTGGAGCAAAAATTCTATGACTTGGATGTCAAAGTAACTGAGATTTAGTCAGTTGTGGAGCAACTTCAAGATGATATGCAGGAGAGGAAGGGCAAGACAACCACTGATGCATTTGCCAGAGTGCCTCGAGCTCAAAGATCAACTGCAGTGCTTGTTCCAGACACCAGAGCCACGTCATCTGCACCAGCTATAGCTTCAGTGCCACCAGCTCCAGCACCTACTCCATCAGCTCCATCTACTTCGATTGAAGCCTTCGTCCTTGGCGTTCTCCGGACACCACCACCTGAAGACCAAGCCTGAGAGACGTTTTAGTGCTATGCATTTTCTATGAACTTTTTGGTAACTTGTTGCCAAAGGGGGAGAAAAATGTATAGATCATAGGCTTCGAGAGAGAGAGAGAGAGAGAGAGAGAGTTTGCTTTTGTTCTCTCTTGTCTTCTTGGTTGAACTTTGTTAGTCTTTTGATTGCTTGAGATACTATGCTATTATCTGTGAGACATTGATGATCATGTGGTTGATCATAAGCTACACTTATGCTTGTTAGATGATATTATCTTACTTATCCTTATATGATCATTCACTTTGCTTGGTGATGAGTGCATGTATTTAATTCTTATCATTTTGAGCGCTCCACCAATATGTATGTGACATGGAAGAGTAACCCATGATCCTAACTCATTGTGCATTTGCATTCCAAAGCAAAACTTAAGATATGCACAAATTTAGGGGGAGCTCTTGCTTTTCACATACTTCTCAAAGCGACAATATCTTTCACTCTTATTATCATTTGTCGAAGCTTTGATCTATATGTTGTCATCAATTACCAACAAGGGGGAGATTGAAAGTGCAACTATCCCTGGGTGGTATTGGTAATTCCTAACAACATATAGCTCATTGAGCTAACATTATTCCAAGATTAATATTTCAGGAAAAGCTCAATGAATGGCATGGCACGGATGAGGAAAGTGGATCCCTCAAAATTCTAAGGACAAAAAGTTTGGCTCAATCTTGAAGCTCAAGACTCTACATTTTATATTTTCGTGATCCAAGATCACATTGAGTCTATAGGAAAAGCCAATACTATCAAGGAGGGATGAGGTGTTGCTTAATGGCTTGCTTGCTCAAAATGCTTAGTGATATGCTCCAAAACCCTCAACTACTTTCCCACACCCACATATGACCTAAATCAAAAGTCAAACTCGGCCCCACCGATTCTTTTTATCTGGCGCCACCGAGTTTCAAATGTCATAGCCACTGCCACAAACCCTAGGCAAATCGGTCTCACCGATAGGGATCTCGGTCTCACCGAGATGGGATTGTAATCTTTCTGTTTCCCTTCGTAATGTTTCGGTCTTACCGAGATGAGCGATCGGTCCCACCGAGATTGCAATGTAAACTCTCTGTTTCCCTTTTGTAACATTTTGGTCTCACCAAGATGAGCGAATCGGTCCCGCCAAGTTTACCTGACCAACTCTTTGGTTAGCTTATTACCAAAATCGGTCCCACCGAGTTTGTGTAATCGGTCACACCGAGATTACGTTATGCCCTAACCCTAACCATATCGGTCCTACCGAGTTGCATCTCAGTCCCACCGAAAATCCTAACGGTCACTAGGTTTGCTGAATCGGTCCGACCGAGTTTAACCATTCGGTCCCACCGAGTTTGTTAAATTGTGTGTAACGGTTAGATTTTGTGTGGAGGCTATATATACCCCTCCACCCACTCTTCATTCATGGAGAAAGCCATCAGAACATACCTACACTTCCAATACACATTTTCTGAGAGAGAACCACCTACACTTGTGTTGAGGTCAAGATATTCCATTCCAACCATATGAATCTTGATCTCTAGCCTTCCCCAAGTTGCTTTCCACTCAAATCTTCTTTCCACCAAATCCAAATCCTGTGAGAGAGAGTTGAGTGTTGGGGAGACTATCATTTGAAGCACAAGAGCAAGGAGTTCATCATCAACACACCATTTGTTACTTCTTGGAGAGTGGTGTCTCGTAGATTGGCTAGGTGTCAATTGGGAGCCTCCAACAAGATTGTGGAGTTGAACCAAGGAGTTTGTAAGGGCAAGGAGATCGCCTACTTCGTGAAGATCTACTGCTAGTGAGGCAAGTCCTTCGTGGGCGACGGCCGTGATGGAATAGACAAGGTTGCTTCTTCGTGGACCCTTTGTGGGTGGAGCCCTCCGTGGACTCACGCAACCGTTACCCTCTGTGGGTTGAAGTCTCCATCAACGTGGATGTACGATAGCACCACCTATCGGAACCACGACAAAACATCCGTGTCTCCAATTGCGTTTGAATCCTCCAAACCCTTCCCTTTACATTCATGCAAGTTGCATGCTTTACTTTCCACTGCTCATATACTCTTTTGCATGCTTGCTTGAATTGTGTGGAGATTGCTTGACTTGTGCTAAGATAGCTAAAATCTGCCAAGAACTAAAATTGGGAAAAGGCTAGATTTTTATTTGGTCAAGTAGTCTAATAACCCCCCCCCCCTGTAGACATACTTTCAATCCTACAGGCTCGAATCCGTCGAAGATCAAGTCTCCACGGATGTCTATAGTATAGTTTAAGTTTCCAAACCTGACCTAATGGCCAGGGGTGTAGCTCTCGATCTGCTCCAGATGGCCAAGCGAGTTGGCCCATAGTGCGAAGCTGCCGAATACGAAGATCTGTCCGGGGAGAAAAACCTCACGCTGGATTGCATCATTGCCGATGATCAAAGGATCCATCAAGCCTTATGGTGACGACATAGTGGAACTCTCAATGAAAGCACCAATGTCGGTGTCAAAACCGGTGGGTCTCGGGTAGGGGGTCCCAAACTATGCGTCTAAGGCGGATGGTAACAGGAGGCGGGGGACACAATGTTTACCCAAGTTCGGGCCCTCTCGGTGGAGGTAATACCCTACTTCCTGCTTGATTGATCTTGATGATATGATTATTACAAGAGTTGATCTTCCACGAGACGTAGAGGCTAAACCCTAGAAGCTAGCCTATGATTATGATTGTTCTTGTCCTACAGACTAAACCCTCCGGTTTATATAGACACCGGAGGGGGCTAGGGTTACACAGAGTCTGTTACAAGGGAGGAGATCTACATATCCGAATTGCCAAGCTTGCCTTCCACGCAAAGGAGAGTCCCACCCGGACACGGGACGAAGTCTTCAATCTTGTATCTTCATATTCCAACAGTCCGGACAAAGGATATAGTTCGGCTCTCCGAGGACCCCCTAATCCAGGACTCCCTCACTCTTGCTGGACCACATTCAGCCGGGCCTTCAGCTTCTTGCGAGCGGCCTACTCCTTGACGGCTTTCTCCTCGGCTTCGGCCAGGTCCGTTTTCAGGGCCTCGACCTCGGTCGTCGCCCCTACACATATAATGACACTACGGTCAGTATACATCATTTACTCTTTCCGAATATATAGTGAGTCATTACATACCTTGCTGGTCTTCCAGCTGCTTCCTCGCCTGGCCAAGCTCTTCTTCGGCCCGCTCTAGTTTCTGCTTTAGTCTAGAGACTTCGACAGTATGAGAAGTCGCGGCCAGCAGCGACGCCTGCTTATTCACATCAGACACACTTGGTTAGTTTCCTGTGAAATTTAATTGATCCTCTATCCGGCTTGTCTTTCTGAACACCGGACAGTGTCTCAGGGGCTATTGTCTATGTGGAGATTTTCTCGGTTAAATGCCGCTTACCTCAAAACCTGTCAGCAGGCTGCTGCAGGCTTCGGTCAGTCCGCTTTTAACGGACTGAACCTTCTCAACCACCGTGCCCATAACAATACAGTGTTCTTCCACAATGGAAGCGCCCCGTAGCGCTTCCAATAAATTGTCTGGCGCCCCTGGTTCGACAGAGGTCGCCGGCGGGACGGGCATGCCTCCTTCTCTTGAAGGAAGCTGCTTGTCAGACTCCCAGTCGTATGGGTCTCTAGATCCATGATCCGAGGGGGGCCGAATTGAGTACGTCCCCCATCGTCAGTCTCCATGGGGGCTTGTTCCCCCATGTGTCCAGCGGCCGAGGTATTGCCCTTCGGTGCCGCCTTGACGGCCTCCCGAACCTCTCCCTGGCCTGGGAAGGTCCTTCGGGACAGCACCTCGACGTCTCCCTTGGCCTCGGGAGAGTAAGCGGCCGACGGTGTCTCGCTGGCCATCTCCTTTGAGTCCAACGAGCCTCTTGATGAGGATCGCTAGGAGCTGTCATGGGCAGGACTGCAATAGCATAATTAATCATGTCAATACGACAAAGAGAAGAGGTTAGATTTTTGGGCATGTATGAGTCTTAGCACTTACGATGTGGCCTGAGGCTTAGTGCGGGGGTGTTGCTCTAGACTGCTGTCGACGTCCCATGTGGAGCTGCCCGCGAGCGGGCCTTTCCCCTTCTTGGGCGCCTCCGCCTCCAGAATTGTGGAGGCCGCCCTCCTCTTCCTCCCCCCATCAGGGGGAGAATCGCTCTCCTCCTCCTCATCATTGCCTTCTTCGGCGACAGAGGAATGGGTCTTGTCTTCGAACATCATGTCTGAAGTGCCCTTGTGGCGGGGGCCACTACGGACCCCCTTGGCCTTCCACGTGGCCTTCTTTGCTGGCGCCATATAGGGCGCTAGCACCAGCGTCTTCACTAAACGAGGAATGACTGGTTCTTCAGGCAGCTGAGCCAAACACTGGATCTGCTTCGCCCTCTCCATCCATTGCTGAGGAAGCAATGACAGTCAAAGTTCTGATATCCTCCTTGAAATAAACAAGTAGAGGATGCGTTGAAAACTTACCTCACTGGCGGGGTGGTTAATGTCGTGCCCACGGTCAGAATCCGTGGCTGGCGGTATCTCGTTGCCCTTGAAGAGCAACTTCCAGGCATCTTTGTGAGTTGTTTCGAAGAGCCTCTCCAGGGTTTGGTGCCTCTTTGGATTGAACTCCCAAAGGGGCGTTTTCAGCTTTGGCAGGGGAGGATCCAGCGAACTGGCATCACTTGTATTATGTCAACTAGCTTGACGTCCTTGTCCACCAAGCTTTGAACGCGCGTCTGCAGTGCTATCAGCTCATCTGGCGAAGACCAGTTCGGTCTCTTCTCGACCCAGGAGGTGAGTTGCATGGGAGCGCCGGAGTTAAATTCGGTAATTGCGGCCCAGTTTGTGCCATGGGGTTCTGTGATGTATAACAGTTGTTTCTGCCATTCCTTGACAGTCTCCATGAAAGTGCCTTTCGGCCGAGACATTGGTCAGCTTTCTCACCATGGCTCCTCCGCACTCCGCGTGTTGGCCGTCCACCACCTTCGGCTTCATGTTGAAGACCTTGAGCCACAACCCGAAGTGGGGTTGGATGTGGAGGAAGGCCTCACACACGACGATGAACGCCGAGATGTTGAGGAAGGAGTTCGGGGATAGATCATGGAAGTCTATCCCGTAATAGTACATCAGCCCACGCACGAAAGGGTGGACTGGAAACCCTAGCCTGCGGAGGAAATGACGGATGAATACCACCCTCTCGTTGGGCTTCGGCATGGGGACGACTTGCCCCTGGGCTGGAAGACGGTGGGCGGTTTCCTTCGCCAAGTACCCGGCCGCCCGAAGCTCAGTAATGTCCTTCTCCTTGACGGAGGAGACCATCCACTTCCCTTGGCCTCCGGATCCGGACATGGCTTACTGCTAGCTTGAGTGGGAAGAAGATGAGAACTTGGGCGCTGGAGCTCAAGTGTGGAAGGGCAGAGGAAGAGAGAAGGCATGGGAGAAGAAGGGGGAATCCTTATCCCCTTATAAAGGCAGTGAATATCGAACGCCTCCCCACTCACCTTAAAACTCGCCTATTCCCAAGGGTTGTGTAAACGGCACGATTGTTACCCACGCCTGCATTGATGAAAATCCCGCAATAAGGGGACATGATCTCTGCTTTGACAAGACGTGCCAATGGAAACCGCATCTCGAAATGCAGAACAGCGGACAAAAACGGTTCGATATAGTGACCGAACAGATGTGATGTCATATTGCAAAAAGTTGCCACCAGATGGGACTCTTGAAATACTATATTCCTTGCGGTTGTGTGTGGTACTTATGTTGCAGATCTGGACACCTTCGTTTCATCCGAATACTATCCTGGAGTATTCGGAAAGTAGACCCACCTTGCAATGCCGAAGACAATCTGCGTGCCGGACACATCGTCGTTGAAGCCTGGTTCAAGGGCTACTGAGGGAGTCCTGGACTAAGGGTCCTCGGGTGTCCGGTCTATTGATGTGGGCCGGACTGATGGGCCATAAGGATACGAAGACCGAAGACTCCACCCGTGTCCAGATAGGACTCTCCTTGACGTGGAAGGCAAGCTTGGTGACCAAGTATAAAGATTCCTTACTTTGTAACCGACCTTGTGTAACACTAGATCCCTCCTGTGTCTATATAAACCGGAGGGCTAGGTCCGTAGATAGGCCGAATCCTGATAATCATAGCTAGACTAGACTTTTAGGGTTTAGTCATTACGATCTTGTGGTAGATCAATGTAACACCCCGGATGTAACTTGCCTTATATGGATTCCAACTCTTGCCTTTTCCGGCACTAAGTTATGTTATTTACTCGTTGTCAGGTTTTTGTCTCTGTATGTTTTGTCTTTGTCATGCATCTCATATCTTGTCATCATGTGCATTGCAATTGTATACGTGTTCGTCTCATGCACTCGAGCATTTTCCCCGTTGTCCATTTTGCATTCCGGCGCTCCTATGTCCTCCGGTGTCCCTTTCTACCTCTTTTCGTGTGTGGGTGTTAAATGTTTTCGGATTGGACCGAGACTTGTCATGTGGCCTTGGTTTGCTAACGATAGACCACCTGTCAAGTTTCGTGCCATTTGGACTTCGTTTGATACTCCAACGGTTAACCGAGGGACGGAAAAGGCCTCATGTGTGTTGCAGCCCAACATCTCTCCAAAGTGGCTCAAAACCCACCAAAACCTCCTCCAACATCTAGATCGTTCGATCACGATCGTGTGGCCGAAAACCGCACCTCATTTGGAGCTTCCTAGCTCCCTCTACCCCTATATAAAGATCCCTACATTCCAAATTCGGGCGAGACCCTAGCAAATTCTACCCCGCCGCCGCCGGACGAATCCTCGCCGGACGGACATGTCCGCCCCCGCCGCCGACCACTCCTGACGCGCCACGTCATCGCCGCGCGCCCCACTTCGCCGTGGATCCCGCCGGCCCATGGAGCCCGCCCCGGGCCACCGAGGCCCATCGACCGCGCCCGCCGCCCGGGAGAACCGCGCCGCCCCGCGCCTCTCGTCTTCATCGCCGGCGCCGCCCGCCACCGCTCCATCGCCGGAGACCACCGACCCCGCCGCCGTTGACCTTCGCCGCGGCGCGCCCCGTCAACGCCCACGCCGCCCGAGCCTCCGCCAGCAACCGCCGCCTCTCCCTCGCCTTCCCTCGCCTGGGTCCAGCCCCTTGTAGCTCCAGCCGGCCCCAAACTCCGGCGAGCTCGAAGATTCCGGTGACTCTCCGGCAGCTACAGTATCGCCAGATCTTGATCCGGTCTACAGTGAACCCTAGATCTCGGTTGACCTCTTCCCTAATCCCAGATATTTTATGCCTACTTTGACGCATCATAACTTCCTCATCGTAGCTGTGGTTCGTGCGTGTAGCATATCAAAATGTTCGTCTCGAAGAGTACATCATTTCATCTCATTGCATCATTTTTATTTGAGCTCATCTTGATGCTCGAAATGCTGTTGGAAGAGGGCTATGTGATGTTAGTTTCAGATCTGGTTCAGCAAATGCACTTTTGTCATTTTTGCCATGATTAACGTGTGCATGCTATGATCCTGAGCTCTACATGTGTTTTGTAGTATGCCATGCCATCTTTACAGGGGTGTATGCCATGTATTTTTGTGATCTTTGTGGTGACTAACACAAGCATGCAAAGTAGCTTACTCAATGATGTTGATTTTAGGGACTTAGAATTTCACTAAGTCCTTGCCCTGTCATTATTTTTATGCCATATGTTCATGTTGTTTCCTAGTGATCCGTGCCTCTTTTGAGCATGATCAGTAAGGATGTTTTGTAGATATTGTGGTGCTCTATCCATCCATGTCTTTGTTTGCAATTATCGAGCACCCTAACTTGACTCAATCGAGCTCTACTTTTGCTATAAAATGTTCCTGGCAGATTGTTAACATGTTTAGCAATTTTGCCGAGCTTGTTGTTGTTGATCCATGCATGCTATGTTGTTGTTATTGCCCTGTCTACCTTCTATGTCATGTCTACTTTCTGGGTGTATTCTTAGATTGTCATGCAATGCCTCGTTGTGAGTGCATCGAGCTCGTAAACATGCCGACTCGTTATCTGTTTTGCATGCTCCAGTTTTTCACTAAGTCTGAATCTGTTTTCGTTAATTGCTATGTTCGCATGGTTGCAATTGTATTTTCTGATCCCTTTTGGCTTATGGTCAGTAAGGGAATTTTGTTGTATGCTTTGAGTAGCTTCATGCCATGCTTTGCTTTGCCATGATATGTTCCTGTAGCATGTAGTTTTCCTGCTCTAAAGATTGCTTCCTGATGTTAAATTCCTGACATGCTGTTAATTTCTGTAAGTCTGAAACCTGTAATCTTTTGCACTTTTGCCATGCCTATTTGGACCTGCTATTGAGTGAATTAGCCATAGCTCAGTGTTCATCTTTTGTCAAGCATCTTGAGTGGATACCTACAATGTATTTTTTTGCCATGTTGGAGTGTTGTAGCATGTTGTTCTTGATGCATTTAGATGGTCTCGTGCTGTTAATCGCAGACCGGTACCATATTTGTTTTGCTTGCCATTTCCAAACCGTGCATCTGATTCCGGTGATCTTTATATCGATTTCGACCGAAATCAACTCCTCTTTCCAGTGGCACTCTTGGTTTTCCAAGTTGAGGCCAGGGTCAATCATTCCTTTCCAAATCATGCATATGCATCGCATATCGCATCCCGCATATCATACCATGTTTGCATCATTTTGTTTGAGAATTGCACGTGGTTGATTGTGTTCCTTTTTGCTTGTTGTTCTTTCTTGGGTAGAGCCGGGAGACGAGTACGTGATCGAGGAGCCCGTTGAGTACGCTTACGAGGATCAAGACAACTCAGAGAACTTTGCAGGCAAGATGATCATACCCTCGAAATCACTTCTATCTTTGCTTGCTAGATGCTCGCTCTTTTGCTATGCCTATGCTACGATACCTACCACTTGCTTCATGCCTCCCAAATTGCCATGTCAAACCTCTAACCCACCATGTCCTAGCAAACTGTTGTTTGGCTATGTTACTGCTTTGCTCAGCCCCTCTTATAGCGTTGCTAGTTGCTGGTGAAGATTGGAGTTTGTTCCTTGTTGGAACATGTTTATTGTTGGGATATCATCATATTATCTTGTTTATCTTAATGCACCTATATACTTGGTAAAGGGTGGAAGGCTCGGCCTTATGCCTAGTGTTTTGTTCCACTCTTGCCGCCCTAGTTTCTGTCATATCGGTGTTATGTTCCCGGATTTTGCGTTCCTTACACGGTTGGGTTATAATGGGAACCCCTTGACAGTTCGCCTTGAATAAAATGCCTCTAGCAATGCCCAACCTTGGTTTTACCATTTGCCACCTAGCCTTTTTTTCCTTGGGTTTTCGGAGCCCGAGGGTCATCTTTATTTAAACCCCCCTGGCCAGTGCTCCTCTGAGTGTTGGTCCGAACTGGGCAGCCTGCGGGGCTACCTCGGGGCAACTTGAGGGTTGGTTTTACTCGTAGCTTGACCTATCTGAGTGTGCCCTGAGAACGAGATATGTGCAGCTCCTATCGGGATTTTTCGGCACATTCGGGTGGTGTTGTTGTACTTGTTTTACCATTGCCGAGATGTCTTGTAACCGGGATGTCGAGTCTGATCGGAATGTCTTGGGAGAAGGAATATCCTTCGTTGACCGTGAGAGCTTGTGATGGGCTAAGTTGGGACTCCCCTGTAGGGATTTGAACTTTCGAAAGCCGTGCCCGCGGTTATGGGCAGATGGGAATTTGTTAATGTCCGGTTGTAGATAACCTGAAACTTAATTTAATTAAAATGCACCAACCGCGTGTGTAATCGTGATGGTCTCTTCTCGACGGAGTCCGGGAAGTGAATACGATGTTGGAGTAATGCTTGACGTAGGTTGTTCTAGGATCACTTCTTGATCATAGTTGTTCGATCATGCTTTTGCCTTCTCTTTTCGCTCTCTTTTGCGTATGTTAGCCACCAAATATGCTAGTCACTTGCTGCAGATCCACATCATACCTTTACCCTTCCTATAAGCTTAAATAGTCTTGATAGCAAGGGTGTGAGATTGTTGAGTCCCCATGACTCACAGATTACTTCCAAAACCAGATGCAGGGACCGATGATACCGCTCCAGGTGATTCAACTGAGCTCAGGTGGCTGTTCGATGAGGACTCAGGACGATACTACGTGTCTTTCCCAGATGATCAGTACTTGTGCCCAGTTGGGGTGATCGGGGACTATGTTGCATTTGGGGTTTATCTTCATTTTGGTTCCGTAGTCGAACCTTGAGTGTATTTGGATGAATGTATTGTTATTTATGCTATTTGTGTGATGTGGCGAGTGTAAGCAAACTATGTATCCTTTTCCCTTATTGTATTACATGGGTTGTGATGAAGATTACCTCACTTGCGACATTGCTTTCAATGTGGTTATGCCTCTAAGTCGTGCTTCGACATGTGGGAGATATAGCCGCATCGAGGGCGTTACAAGTTGGTAATCAGAGCCTTCCCCGACCTGAGGAGCCCCCTGCTTGATCGAATCGTTGGCGTTGTTGAGTCTAGAAAAATATTTTGATTCATTTAGGATTATATATATTGGAGTCTAGGACTTCTTTTTACTCTATTTTTACTCCTCAGTCCCTTTGTCGCTCTGGTGAGGCATGCGGACGTAGAGTTTTGACTCTTCTCTTCTCAAATTTCACAAAAAAAAATTAGGATCACGCGGGTATCTTGGAATCGTTCTGATGGTTTTGTGACGAGAACATTGTTCTTGGTGCCTCCTGACATTTATGGGTTGTGGCAGTGTCCCGGGGAGTTGAGCTCCGAGGTGTTGTCGTCACAATTTTATCGTTGCAATTCTAGAATACCTGAGTTTCACCGACATCGAAAATCTCTTTTATAGAGTTGTTGGTGAGATAACATCGACGCCACCCAGTACTGGGGCGGGAGTTCGGGAGTATTGCCATAACTCGTATAACGGATGCTTTTCGAAGGTTGAGGTAAATGATTTCCGAAGGTTTCTTGGTTATGTGTTGAAGGATGGATACACCTGATTGCATAACTGGGAAGGTTCGGGAGTTTCATAGGTGGGAATTCATGTAGCTCTAGTTCCTCTTCCATGGATATTTGGTTTGTGATTGGGTAATCCTTACCAAGTATTTGCTCTTGTCCGTACCTTGTTGTTTTATTCTTCTACCTCTATCTAAGTCGCTTCTCAAATTATGGAAATGTGACCATGTCGATTGGAATGCATTCGTTCATTTTGTTCAGATGTGAAGACTATATGTTGCAATTTCAATCCATTTGATTCAGCTTGAATATTTGTCTGTCAAGATACTAACGGATGTCACCCTCTCCAGGATGGCTCCTCCAATGCGCACGACTCCGAATCCTGATCTGCCACCACCACCTCCACCTCCGGAGGCATGGCAAGCTGTGATGGCTACTACCAATGCAAACACGCAGTTGATCATGCAGCTCTTGCAAGAGCGCAACCAAGGGAATCATGGCCATGGCAACAATCAGAATCGGTTTGCTACACTCAACCAGTTCCTCGCTAACCAGCCAAAGACCTTCAGCAACTGTGTCGAGGCCTCAGACGCTGATGATTGGCTCGTGGATATCTGCAAGCATTTCGAGTGCAGTAACGTCAGACCTGAGGACTTTGTCAAGTTTGCCTCCTTCCAACTCAAAGACCAAGCTGCAGAATGGTTTCAATAATACAAAGATTCCAGAGGAGGCCATGTGATTACTTGGGATTAATTCCGTCAAGACTTCAAAGCTCATCACATTCCTTAGAGTGTTGTTGAAAGAAAGCATGAGGAATTCCGCAACCTAAAGCAAGGCAGCTTGTCTGTTTACCAGTATAACATTCTGTTCCAGAGGCTTGCTCGTTTCGCCAAGCAAGACGTCCCTCATGAGAAGAGCCTGATTTATCAGTTCAGGGGTGGCCTCAGAGAAGATCTCCAACTAGCTCTCGTCCTTTTTGAGCTGAAGAAGTACGATGAGTTCTACAATATGGCAATGAAGCAAGAGACTGCTCAACTCAATTGTGATGCTTCCAAGAAGCGAGTCAGAGATGCAACTCCTTCTTCCTCAACTCAAGTGGCTTCTAGCAGCAAAAGTATTGGCTGCCTCCTCCTCCGTTCCGTCAGCCTTATCAGCACAAGAGCAAAGGTGGAAATGGATCTTCCCACCCACCCAACCCAGGCTTTCAGAACAAGACTTCGTCTCAAGCTACAAGATCAAGTGCTCCGTATCACCGGCTGCTTTCGGAGGTCACATGCAACAAGTGTTAGCAGAAGGGTCACTATGCCAACAAATGCTTCAATCAGAGGCGTCTTCCTCCTCCTCCTCATGTGAGATCTGCCAGTACCGTAGTGGTCAAGCATAATCCCAAGCACGCCAAGGTCAACTTGTTGAACACAGCTCAGGCAGAGGACTCATCAGATGTGATTATGGGTAACCTTCCTGTTAACGATGTTCCTGCAAGAGTACTTTTTGATACTGGTGCATCGCATTGTTTCATGTCAAAGCCATTTTTTTGCCAAGAATGAATTTGTTTCTTCTCATTTGGGCAAATCAAGGGATATCGTTTCTCCCGGCAAACGCTTGAGTGCCAATTTGGAGGTTCCAGATGTTACTATCACGTTGGGAGACTATAAGTTTCTTTCTTCCCCAATGGTCCTTGGTAACTCGGATATTGATCTTATTCTCGGAATGGACTGGCTTTCTAAGCACAAGGCTCAGCTTGATTGTGCTGCCAGGCAGATTCAATTGACTCATTCGTCTGAGGATGTAATTGTCTTTGCCGCAAGGGATGATACCATCCAACTGTTTTCTCTCAATGAGAAGGGCGAGCTGGATGCTATCTCTCAGATTCCAGTCATTTGTGAATATCAAGACGTCTTTCCAGAAGAGCTTCCAGGAATGCCTCTGCACCGGCCAGTTGAATTCGTCATCGATCTTGAGCCGTGCACGAAACCTGTTTGCAAACGTCCTTACAAGCTTGGACCTGAAGAGTTGAAGGAGCTGAAGAAGCAACTCGATATTCAAGAACGAATGGGTCTCACCTGACCTAGTTCTTCTCCGTGGGGTTGTGGAGTTCTTTTTGTGAAGAAGAAGGATGGAACGGACCGACTCTGTGTCGACCACCATCCATCGAACAAGAAGACTATAAAGGACAAGTACCCACTTTCCAACATCAATGAGCTGTTTGAACAACTCAAAGGTGCTCAAGTATTCTCCAAGCTTGATGTCCATATGGGCTATCATCATATTCGCATTCGTGAACAACATATCCCCAAGACAGCTTTATGAACAAGCTATGGTTCATATGAATACACTGTCATGTCTTTCGGCCTTGTCAATGCTCCGCCAACATTCTCTCGCATGATGAATTTCATCTTCAATGCCTACACAAATGACTTCGTCTTGGTCTACCTCGATGACATTTTGGTCTTTTCCAAGAACAAGGAGGATCATGCCAAGCACTTGCGTTTGGTGCTGGATAAGCTCAAAGAACATCAGTTCTATGCCAAGTTTTCAAAGTGCGAGTTTTGGCTCGATGAGGTTCTCTACCTTGGGCATATCATCTCTGCCAAGGGCATAGCGGTTAATCCTGAGAAGGTGTCTGCAATTGTGAATTGGGAACCACCTCAGAATGTGAAGCAACTCCGTAGCTTCCTTGGTCTCGCAAGCTATTATTGAAGGTTCATCGAGAACTTCTCTAAGATCGTGAAGCCTCTTTCCAACCTTCTCCAGAAGCATGTGAAGTACGCCTGGTCTCTTGCATGTGACATCGCTTTCAACACCCTGAAAGAGAAGTTAGTCACTGCTCCAGTTTTGACTCCTCCTGATGAATCCAAACCGTTCGAGGTCTTCTATGATGCTTCCCTTCAAGGTCTTGGTGCAGTGTTGATGCAAGAGAAGAAAGTTGTGGCCTATACCTCTCGCCAGTTGAAGCCCAACGAAAAGAACTACCCCACTCATGACCTCGAGTTGGCGACAGTTGTCCATGCTCTTTTAACTTGGAGACATCTCTTATTGGGAAGAAAAGTGGACATCTTGACTAATCATAAGAGTCTCAAGTACATCTTCACTCAGCCAAATCTCAACCTCAGGCAGACTCGTTGGGTCGAAATGATTCAAGAGTATAATCCGAGTATCGAATATACTCCAGGCAAGGCCAATGTAATTGCTGACGCATTGAGCAAGAAGGCTTACTGCAACAGTTTGATTCTCAAGCCTTACCAACCCGAGCTTTGTGAAGCTTTCTGCAAACTCAATCTGCAAGTTGTTCCTCAAGGATTTCTGGCCAACCTCCAAGTCTCTCCTACTCTGGAAGATCAGATTCGTGAGGCTCAACTTCTTGATGCTATGGTGAAGAAGGTGAAGATTGGGATTGCCAAGAGTCAACCCAAGTACAAGTGATATCGTCTTGATGACAAGGATACTCTATTCTTCAAGGATCGCATTGTTGTTCTTAAAGGTGACCTTCGTAATGTCATTATGAACGAGGCTCACAATTCACTCCTCTCCATCCACCCTGGAAGTACAAAGATGTACCAGGACCTCAAGCAGTCATATTGGTGGACTCGAATGAAGCGCGAGATTGCTCAGTTCGTGAATAAATGTGATGTCTGCAGAAGAGTGAAGGCAGAACACCAACGACCAGCTGGTCTCCTCCAACCTCTTGCCATTCCAGAATGGAAGTTTGACCATATTGAGATGGACTTCGTGACTGGATTTCCAAAGTCCAAGCGTGGCAATGATGCTATCTTTGTTGTCATCGACAAACTCACTAAAGTGGCTCATTTTCTTCCTATCAAAGAATCTATCACAGCAGCTCAGTTGGCAGAGCTATATACCTCCAAGATTGTCTCCTTGCATGGCATTCCGTAGTTGATATCTTCAGATCGTGGCAGCATCTTTACCTCCAAGTTTTGGGATTCTTTTCAGAAGGCCATGGGCACCAACATTCGCTTCAGCACAACTTTTCATCCTCAAACTAGTGTCCAAGTCGAGCGTGTCAATCAGATTCTTGAAGATATGCTCAGGGCTTGCATCATCTCTTTCGGTATGAAGTGGGAAGATTGTCTTCCATATGTCGAGTTCTCCTACAACAACAGCTTCCAAGCGAATTCGGGCAAGGCCTTGTTCGACATTCTCTATGGCAGGAAGTGTCGTACTCCTCTTAACTGGTCAGAGACTGGTGAATGTCAACTTCTTGGAAATGACTTGATCACAGAGGCAGAAGAAATGTGCAAAGTCATTCGTGATAATCTCAAAGCTGCGCAATCGCGCCAGAAGAGCTACTATGATAGCAAGCATCATGACTTGGCTTTCGAGATCGGAGACCATTTCTACCTCCGCGTCTCTCCAATGAAAGGTACTCGTCACTTCGGTATCAAAGGGAAGCTTTCCCCTAGATAGTGGGTCCTTTCAAGATCGTCAGCAAGAGAGGCGATCTCGCCTATCAACTTGAGCTTCCCTCCAACTTTGCAAACGTGGACGACGTGTTTCATGTCTCTCAGCTCCGCAAGTGTTTCAAGACTCCTAACCGCACCGTCAACTTCGAAGACATTGATCTCCAAGAAGACCTGCCTTATCATGAGCACCCAGTCGCTATTCTTGAAGAAACTGAGCGCAAGACTCACAACAAGTCTATCAAATTCCTGAAATTCTAGTGGTCACATCATTCCGACCGTGAAGCCACCTGGGAACGCAAGGATCACCACTGTTCTGAGTACCCGGAGTTTTTCCAGTCCTAGATCTCGGGACAAGATCCTTTCGTAGTGGTGGAGTGTTGTAACACCCCGGATGTAACTTGCCTTATATGGATTCCAACTCTTGCCTTTTCCGGCACTAAGTTATGTTATTTCCTCGTTGTCGGGTTTTTTCTCCATGTGTTTTGTCTTTGTCATTCATCTCATATCTTGTCATCATGTGCATTGCATTTGCATACGTGTTCGTCTCATGCATTCGAGCATTTCCCCGTTGTTCGTTTTGCATTCCGGCGCTCCTATGTCCTCCGGTGTCCCTTTCTACCTCTTTTCCTGTGTGGGTGTTAAACGTTTTCGGATTATACCGAGACTTGTCATGCGGCCTTGGTTTGCTACCGGTAGACGGCCTATCAAGTTTCGTGCCATTTGGAGTTCGTTTGATACTCCAACGGTTAACCGAGGGACCGAAAAGGCCTCATGTGTGTTGTAGCCCAACACCTCTCCAAAGTGACCCAAAACCCACCAAAACCTCCTCCAACATCTAGATCGTTCGATCACAATCACGTGGCCGAAAACCGCACCTCATTTGGAGCTTCCTAGCTGCCTCTACCCCTATATAAAGATCCCTACATTCCAAATCCGGGCGAGACCCTAGCAAATTCTACCCCGCCACCGCCGGACGAATCCTCGCCGGACGGACATGTCCGCCCCCGCCACCGACCACTCCTGACGCGCCACGCCATTGCCACGTGCCCCACTTCACCGCGGATCCCGCTGGCCCACGGAGCCCGCCCCGCGCCCCCGAGGCCCATCGACCGCGCCCGCCGCCTGGGAGAACCGCGCCGCCCCGCGCCTCTCGTCTTAATCGCCGGCGCCGCCCGCCACCGCTCCATCGCCGGCGACCACCGACCTCACCGATGTTGACCTCCGCCGCGGCGCGCCCCCTCGACGCCCGCGCCGCCCGAGCCGGCGCCATCCACCGCCGCCTCGCCCTCGCCTTCCCTCGCCCGGGTCCAGCCCCTTGCAGCTCCGGCCGGCCCCAAACTCCGGCGGGCTCGAAGATTCCGCCGACTCTCCGGTAGCTACAGTACTGCCTGATCTCGATCCGGTCTACAGTGAACCCTAGATCTCGGTTGACCTCTTCCCTAATCCCAGATATTTTATGCCTACTTTGACGCATCATAACTTCCTCATCGTAGCTCTGGTTCGTGCGTGTAGCATATCAAAATGTTCGTCTCGAAGAGTACATCATTTCATCTCATTGCATCATTTTTATTTGAGCTCATCTTGATGCTCGAAATGCTGTTGGAAGAGGGCTATGTGATGTTAGTTTCAGATCTGGTTCAGCAAATGCACTTTTGTCATTTTTGCCATGATTAACGTGTGCATGCTATGATCCTGAGCTCTACATGTGTTTTGTAGTATGCCATGCCATCTTTACAGGGGTGTATGCCATGTATTTTTGTGATCTTTGTGGTGACTAACACAAGCATGCAAAGTAGCTTACTCAATGATGTTGATTTTAGGGACTTAGAATTTCACTAAGTCCTTGCCCTGTCATTATTTTTATGTCATATGTTCATGTTGTTTCCTGGTGATCCGTGACTATTTTAAGCATGATCAGTAAGGATGTTTTGTAGATATTGTGGTGCTCTATCCATCCATGTCTTTGTTTGCAATTATTGAGCACCCTAGCTTGACTCAATCGAGCTATACTGTTGCTATAAAATGTTCCTGGCAGATTGTTAACATGTTTAGCAATTTTGCCGAGCTTGTTGTTGTTGATCCATGCATGCTATGTTGTTGTTATTGCCGTGTCTAGCTTCTATGTCATGTCTACTTGCTGGGTGTATTCTTAGATTGTCATGCAATGCCTCGTAGTGAGTGCATCGAGCTTGTAAACATGCCTACTCGTTATCTGTTTTTCATGCTCCAGTTTTTCACTAAGTCTGAATCTGTTTTCGTTAATTGCTATGTTTGCGTGGTTGCAATTGTATTTTCTGATCCCTTTTGGCTTATGGTCAGTAAGGGAATTTTGTTGTATGCTTTGAGTAGCTTCATGCCATGCTTTGCTTTGCCATGATATGTTCCTGTAGCATGTAGTTTTCCTGCTCTAAAGATTGCTTCCTGATGTTAAATTCCTGACATGTTGTTAATTTCTCTAAGTCTGAAACCTGTAATCTTTTGCACTTTTACCATGCCTGTTTGAACCTTCTATTGAGTGAATTAGCCATAGCTCAGTGTTCATCTTTTGTCAAGCATCTTGACTGGATACCTGCAATGTATTTTGTTGCCATGTTGGAGTGATGTAGCATGTCTTGTGCTGTTAATCGCAGACCGGTGCCATATCTGTTTTGCTTGCCATTTCCAAACCGTGCATCCGATTCCAGTGATCTTTATATCGATTTCGACTGAAATCAACTCCTCTTTCTAGTGGCACTCTTGGGTTTCCAAGTTGAGGCCAGGTTCAATCATTCCTTTCCAAATCATGCATATGCATCGCATATCGCATCCTGCATATCATACCATGTTTGCATCATGTTGTTTGAGAATTGCACGTGGTTGATTGTGTTCCTTTTTGCTTGTTGTTTTTGCTTGGGTAGATCCGGGAGACAAGTACTTGATCGAGGAGCCCGTTGAGTACACTTACGAGGATCAAGACAACTCAGAGAACTTTGCTGGCAAGATGATCATACCCTCGAAATCACTTCTATCTTTGCTTGCTAGATGCTTGCTCCTTTGCTATGCCTCTGCTATGATACCTACCACTTGATTCATGCCTCCCAAATTGCCATGTCAAACCTCTAACCCACCATGTCCTAGCAAACCGTTGTTTGGCTATGTTACCGCTTTGCTCAGCCCCTCTTATAGCATTGCTAGTTGCAGGTGAAGATTGGAGTTTGTTCCTTGTTGGAACAAGTTTATTGTTGGGATATCATCATATTATCTTGTTTATCTTAATGCACCTATATACTTGGTAAAGGGTGGAAGACTCGGCCTTATGCCTAGTGTTTTGTTCCACTCTTGCTGCCCTAGTTTCTGTCATATCAGTGTTATATTCCCGGATTTTGCGTTCCTTACACGGTTGGGTTATAATGGGAACCCCTTGATAGTTCGCCTTGAATGAAACGCCTCCTGCAATGCCCAACCTTGGTTTTACCATTTGCCACCTAGCCTTTTTTCCGTGGGTTTCCGGAGCCCGAGGGTCATCTTTATTTAAACCCCCCTGGGCCAGTGCTCCTCTGAGTGTTGGTCCGAACTGGGCAGCCTGCGGGGCTACCTCGGGGCAACTTGAGGGTTGGTTTTACTTGTAGCTTGACCTATCTGAGTGTGCCCTGAGAACGAGATATGTGCAGCTCCTATCAGGATTTGTCGGCACATTCGGGTGGTGTTGCTGGACTTGTTTTACCATTGTCGAGATGTCTTGTAACCAGGATGGCGAGTCTGGTCGGAATGTCTTGGGAGAAGGAATATCCTTCATTGACCGTGAGAGCTTGTGATGGGCTAAGTTGGGACTCCCCTGCAGGGATTTGAACTTTCAAAAGCCGTGCCCACGGTTATGGGCAGATGGAAATTTGTTAATGTCCGGTTGTAGATAACCTGAAACTTAATTTAATTAAAATGCACCAACCGCGTGTGTAACCGTGATGGTATCTTCTCGGCGGAGTCCGTTAAGTGAACACGGTGTTGGAGTAATGTTTGACGTAGGTTGTTCTAGGATCACTTCTTGATCATAGTTGTTCGATCATGCTTTTCCCTTCTCTTCTCGCTCTCTTTTGCGTATGTTAGCCACCAAATATGCTAGTCGCTTGCTGTAGATCCACATCATACCTTTACCCTTCCTATAAGCTTAAATAGTCTTGATAGCAAGGGTGTGAGATTGCTGAGTCCCCGTGACTCACAGATTACTTCCAAAACCAGATGCAGGAATAGATGATACCGCTCCAGGTGATTCAACTGAGCTCAAGTGGCTGTTCGATGAGGACTCAGGACAATACTACGTGTCTTTCCCAGATGATCAGTAGTGGTGCCCAGTTGGGGCGATCGGGGACTATGTTGCATTTGGGGTTTATCTTCATTTTGGTTCTATAGTCGGACCTTGAGTGTATTTGGATGAATGTATTGTTATTTATGCTATTTGTGTGATGTGGCGAGTGTAAGCCAACTATGTATCCTTTTCCCTTATTGTATTACATGGGTTGTTGTGAAGATTACCTCACTTGCGACATTGCTTTCAATGCGGTTATGCCTCTAAGTCGTGCTTCGACATGTGGGAGATATAGCCGCATCGAGGGTGTTACAATCAACTTTTGTAATACTCATAGTAATCAAGATCAATCAAGCAGGATGTAGGGTATTACATCCATAGAGAGGGCCCGAACCTGGGTAAAACATTGTGTCCCCTGTCTCCTGTTACCATCAATCCTAGACGCATAGTTTGGGACCCCCTACTTGAGATCTGCCGGTTTTGACACCGACAGGAGGCTTGTCCAAGGAAGGGCAGCACCCAAGCACCGGTCCACCCACATATCAAATTATCAAAGTAACGAATGCGAATCGTATATGAGCATGATGAAAACTAACTTGACAACAATTCCCATGTGTGCTTGGGAGCGCTTTGCATTATATAAGAGTTTGTACAGTGTCGGTGTCAAAACCGGCAGATCTCGGGTAGGGGTCCTGAACTGTGTGTCTAAGGATTGATGGTAACAGGAGACAAGGGGCACAATGTTTTACCCAGGTTCAGGTCCTGTAGATGGAGGTAATACCCTATGTCCTGCTTGATTGACTTTGATGAGTATAGGGGTTACAAGGGTTGATCTACCACGAGATCGTAATGGCTAAACCCTAATTGTCTAGCCTGTATGATTATGATTGCCTCTATGGACTAAACCCTCCAGTTTATATAGACACCGGAGGGGGCTAGGGTTGTACAGAGTCGGTTTACAGAGAAAGGAATCTTCATATCCGAACACCAAGCTTGCCATCCACGCAAAGGAGAGTCTCATCCGGACACGGGAGGAAGTCTTCTATCTTGTATCTTCATGGCCCATTAGTCTGGCCCACGTCACATAGCCCAGATCCCCGAGGACCCCTTAATCCAGGACTCCCTCAGTAGCCCCTGAACCAGGCTTCAATGATGATGTGTCTGGCGCGCAGATCGTCCTCGGCATTGCAAGGCGGGTTGCTCCTCCGAATACTTCAAAGTAGTCCTCGAACACATAAAACGTGTCCGACTCTGCAACACGGGCTCCACACATAGCCTCAAAAAGTATAATATTTGACAAGTCCCGTCTATTGACAACTTTATGTAGCGAGACGTTACGTCCCTGCCCGGTAATTATTTTGAACCGTTTTTAGCCTCCCACTCCATGTTTTGAGGTGCGGTTTTCATTGGCACGTCTTGTCGAAGCAGAGATCGTGTCCCTTTATCACGGGATTCTCATCAATACAGGCGTGGGTAATCCAACCGCGCCGTCCGCACAACCCTTGGGGCATAGGCAAGTTTTAAGGCGAGTGGGGAGGCGCTTGATATTCGCTGCCTTTATAAGAGGATAAGGATCCACTCTTTCGCCCACGCCTTCTTCCTCTCTGCCGATCCATTCTCGAGCTCCAGGCCCCAAGCTTCCATCCTTTCCGCCTCCAAAAAGCACTTCAACCATGTCCGGATCCGGAACGCAGGGAAAGTGGATGGCCTCCTCCGTCACGTAGGGGAACATCACGGAGCTCCGGGAAGCGGGGTACTTGGCCCAGGGAATCGCCCACTGGCTTCCGGCCAAGGGGCAAATCGTCCCCACCCCGGAGCCCAACGAGAGGGTGGTAATCATCCCCCACTTCATCCGTGGGTTAGGATTTCCCCTCCACCCCTTCGTCTGTGGACTCATGCTCTACTACGGGCTAGATTTCCATGATCTAGCCCCGAATTCTTTCCTCAACATCTCGGCATTCATTGTCGTGTGTGAGGCCTTCCTCCACATCCCACCCCACTTTGGATTATGGCTAAAGATCTTCAATGTGAAGCTGAAAGTGGTGGATGGTCAACATGCAGAGTGTGGAGGTGCCATGGTGAGCAAACTGTCAAATGTCACATGGCCCACTGGCACCTTTGTGGAGACCGTCAAGGGGTGGCAGCAGCAGTGGTTCTATGTCACTAGCCCCGCGATACCACCTGGGTCGTGGCTCCCGAATTCAAGTCCGGGCCCCCAATGCAGCTTACCTCCTGGCTCAAAAAGGGCCTGGACTGATTGTCGTCAGATGAGATATCAGCACTGCAGGCGCACGTCAAGAGCATGGTGGACAAGAACATCAAGCTCGCCAATGTGATCCAGGTGATGCTTTTCCGCCGGATCCTTCCCTGCCCAAGCCGGACTTGCCATTTGTGGGAGTTCGATCTGGCCAAGCACTAGACCTTTCGATAGTTCTTCGGCTCCACGCATGAAGGTATCTGGAAGGTGCTTTCCAAGGCCAATCAGACGTGGCCACAGACGTTCGAGGACCGCAGATACGACCTGGCCCACCTAGCCAGTCCGGTAAGTTCTTGATACTTCAAGGTGTATCTCTTCCTGTGCATTCAAGGAAGATGTCTAAGTTTATCCATTTGTCTTTTCAGAGCTGGATAAAGAAGGCACAACGGATCCAGTGTCTGGCTCCGCTACCCGAAAACTCAGCTATCCCGCTCCTGACGAAGATGCCGGTAGGGCGCCGGAGAAGAAGGCCAAGAAGAAGGGCCAGGAGACAAGAAGCGGCCTCCGCCGTAAAGGCACTTCATACGCAATATCCGAAGACGCCAAAACCCACTCCTCCCCTGCCGAAAACGACGAGAAGGAGGAAAGCAATTCTCCCCTTGAGAGGGGAAGGAAGAAAAGGGCGGCCTCCACGGATCCGGAGGCAGATGCGGAGGCGTCCAAGAAAGGGAGAGTCTCCCTTGCGGACGATTCCGAATCGGACACCGATAGCAACCCTGAGTGGCGTCCCAGGAAGAAGTCACTGGCTGGATCGTAAGTACTCAAAGGCACTTACATATATATATATCCAGCTCCTTTACTTCATAGCTTTAATATGTTGAATCATGCGCTACAGTTCGGCTCTTGCCCACCTCCAGCGATCCTCATCTTTGTGGAATTCGCTGGATCCAAAGGTGATGCACAGCGGGTCACTTCCGCCGGCCTCCTCCCTCAAGACTATGGACGACACCAAAGTGTTGTCCCGAGGGACCCTCCCAGGATAGGGAGAGGTACAGGAGGCCGCCGAGGGGGCGCCAAAGGGTGATACCTCGGCCGTCGGACACATGGGGAACAGCCCCCCTAGAGAATGGCGATGGGGGCCATATCCAATTCGGCCCTTAGCTGAATACTATTCCGGAGGCCTGTACGGCTCCGGAATCAGGTAAGCAACCTCCTTCAAAAGAATGAGGTGCACCTATTCCTCCGGTGACCTCTGTCCATCCGTAGGCACCGAATACTCTACTGGAAGCGGTCCAAGGTGCTTCCATGGTAGAAGAACACCGTATCCTTATGGGTACGGTGGTTGAGAGGGTTCATTTCGCTAAGAGCGGACTGACCAAAGCCTGCGCTAACCTTCTAATAGGCTTTGAGGTACGTGACGCAATTATGCAAAAAGAACGCCACAGTACAGACATTAGCCCCTGAGACTCTATCCTGTGTTTGAAAAGAAAGGCCAGACAGAGGATCGAATAATTTTCGCAAGAGACTAATCATATATGTCTATGTGAATAAGCATGGGTCGATGCTGGCTGCGACCTCCCATTCTGTCGATGTAGCCAAACTGAAGCGGAGGCTGGAGCAGGCCGATGAAGAGCTCGGTCGTGTCAAAAAAGAGCTTGAGGACAAACAAGGTACGCAATGGCCTATTCAAATCTTAAAATGATAAGAATTGTTTGTGTTGATCACGTTAATATGATGCTTCATAGGATCTGCGACCGAGGTGGAGTCCTTCTAGAAAGCTCTGAGCGAGGCCCGGAAGAAAGCAGAGAAGGAACAAGCCGCCCGCAAGAAACACGAGTCAAGGGTCAGGGAGGTTCAGCAGGAGCTCGAGGACGCCGTAAAGAAATGCGAGTCCTTGGAGCGCAAGATTGCGAACCAAGTGTCCGAACTTGCTAAGGCCTGCCTAAAGCGCACAAGAGTCCCGCGTTGAAGCCCAGGGCGCCCTCTGGGAAGTCCAGGAGGCCAAGAAGATTGTGGCGGGTAAGACCTTTATTATGCAGAGCAAATTTGTGAAGAAAAGGTACCTCTTACTGACCCGGATTTGGAGTTCTCCACGAGCGTTTGTGGATCTACCTTGCAGTGTGGCTGATGCTGTGGAGTTCTTCCCAGCCAAAGAGGGGACCTCATTGTTAACTGTTTCGGTCGCAATACCTTGCGCCAGAGCATCCGGTGGCCCTCGGCGATCAGCTGAAACAGTTGTCTGAACTGCGTAGGGTGGTCAGACTGGCCATGAAGGATTTAATAATCCGCCTATGGCCTGCTGAAGCTGTGCCCAGCAGCCACTTCGGGCTCGTGAAGTGGTTGGTCGATGCCTGCCCTCGGCTTGATGCCATAAAGTGATCGGCCTGCATTGAAGGTGCGTGGATGGCCTTCGCCCGCGTCAAGGTACAGTGGGCAAAGATGAACGCTGTCAAGCTTGCGACCGAGGGGCCGCCTGAGGGCAAGAGCACCGCACGCCCGAGTGCTATTTTGATGACGTCCTGGAAGGATCCCTCATTGTAGCGGGCCAATGTGTGAAGGGCATTATTTTTGAATGAATGTATTCGTGTTTATCTAGTCCTGTATTATGCAACAAAGCCTATATGTAATATATTGCTTGTTGTTTTTCGAAAATATTTCCTCATGTGCGGCCGTTTATTTAGATCTGAGAGTTGACCAGTCGTCGGCTTCAGCACCCATGTAGATAGTACGGGGGTGTTCGGGTTGGAACCTAAACACAGTTGACCCAAGAGTTTTTTCCTTGAAGGAGGTGTTCAGTGCATCGAACCAGGCAATCGGACTATGTGGCTTTATCACCCTCACTTAGCCATAGGAGTTTGACAAATAGGAGTGTAGGCGTAGCCCCTAGTTTGTTTATCTGGACTAGGGGCTATAAACACATGATCGAGTGGAAGCCGATCCGTCGCATAATGCGGAAAAAATCGCAAGAGATTTTAGCCACCGAATAGCTGACCAGCTCTTGCCACATCATGACAGTCAGTTTTCAGCTTTCTCTACTGAGGTGTTTATCCAGATGAACCAGAAACACAATCGCAGTAGTTCTCCCTTTACTGCCCTAGCCGATAAAACAGAACGTAAGGTAGCAAGCACAGGAGCGGGTCAACCCAACTATTGACCGAAGACATGATTCGGAGCCGATGCATATAAGGCAATATTCGGGGTGCCGAATTGTACTGTAAAAAGTGTTCGGACTTGTTGCGAACATATGGAGCGCAATGGATCCCCTGGCGAGTTAAGTTGTACCAAAGTGTACGGGTGCAATTGATAAAAATAGTTTAAATGTAATGAAGGAATAAGCCAATGCCACATATGTTGGGCCGCAAACTGTTTCCATTATAATCTGATCGATACGTCAAAGCGTATTTGTACAAATAATGTGATAAGCAACAGGGCTATTTAACATTCCAAGACCAAGGGGAAGCTGTGTGCGGGTCCTGCAAACAGGCAAAGTGATCGTCAAGAAGATCATCTAGATTTTTCTGCCACATGTCTATGTTGCTTGCCTCCTTGGTATGTTTATCCTTCAAAAGGATCGATGATGAGGCCATCGTGAGGGGCTGTGGAAACGGAACCTGAAAAAGGATAGAAAGCAAAAGGGAAAGTATGAGTGCCTAGATAAGGTCGAGCCGTATTGTGGACCATGATCGAGTTATGCCTCCGTCTTCGCCCATGGTATTTTTAGTGTGTAGTTATGTATGCGCTGTACGTACGCCGCAGTTCGGTCGGGACTAAGACGGAGGCCGAATTGCTAGTCCAACTCCTGACGAGCCGGACTGTCATGCTGCGGAGTAATCCGGACTCATTTAATAGTGTCTGGGGGCTTGGCCGCCGAAATGATGTTCTGTTTGATAAGGTCGCCCTGTACTTCCACTGCCAGGGCCGCGGTGTGCTCCTCGGTATGGAGGGAGCGTTCCGTGTTTTCGTTGACTGTTATGACACTGCGTGGCCCGGGCATCTTAAGCTTGAGATAGGCATAGTGTGGCACCGCATTGAAGTGAGCAAATGTGGTTCGTCCGAGCAGTGCGTGATAGCCACTGCGGAAGGGGACGATGTCAAAGATCAAGTCTTTGCTTCAGAAGTTGTCCGGTGATCCGAAGATGACTTCCAATGTGATTGAGCCCGTGCAACGGGCCTCTACACCTGGTATTACTCCTTTAAAGGAGTTTTCGTGGGCTTGATCGTTGATGGATCGATGCCCATATTGCGGACTGTGTCCTGATAGAGTAGGTTAAGGCTGCTGCCAACGTCCATGAGGACCCGCGTTAGGTGGAATCCATCAATGATTGAGTCGAGGACCAGTGCAGCTGGGCCGCTGCTACATCTTGAGCACTTGCGTTGGTTTTCCCTTGAAGAGGAAAGGTTGGTGCAGCAAAGTAGCGTAAGTATTTCCCTCAGTTTTCTAGAACCAAGGTATCAATCTAGTAGGAGGCTACGGCAAGTCCCTCGCACCTACACAAAACAAATATATCCTCACAACCAAAGCGATAAGGGGTTGTCAATCCCTACATGGTCACTTACGAGAGTGAGATCTAATAGATATGATTAGATAATATTTTGGTATTTTTATAATAAAGATGCAAAGTAAAATAAAAGCAGTGAAAATAACTAAGTATTGGAAGATTAATATGATGAAGATAGACCCGGGGGCCATATGTTTCACTAGTGGCTTCTCTCAAGAGCATAAGTATTTTACGGTGGGTGAACGAATTATTGTTGAGCAATTGACAGAATTGAGCATAGTTATGAAATATCTAGGTATGATCATGTATATAGGCATCACGTCCAAGACAAGTAGACCGACTCCTGCCTGCATCTACTACTATTACTCCACATATTGACCGCTATCCAGCATGCATCTAGAGTATTAATTTCATAAGAACAGAGTAACGCATTAAGCAAGATGACATGATGTAGAGGGATAAATTCATGCAATATGATAAAAAAACATCTTGTTATCATCGATGGCAACAATACAATACGTGCCTTGCTGCCCCTACTGTCACTGGGAAAGGACACCGCAAGATTGAACCCAAAGCTAAGCACTTCTCCCATGCAAGAAAGATCAATCTAGTAGGCCAAACCAAACTGATAATTCGAAGAGACTTGCAAAGATAACCAATCATACATAAAATAATTTAGAGAAGATTCAAATATTGTTCATAGATAAACTTGATCATAAACCCACAATTCATCGGTCTCAACAAACACACCGCAAAAGAAGATTATATCGAATAGATCTCCACAAGAGAGGGGGAGAACTTTGAATTCAGATCCAAAAAGAGAGAAGAAGCCATCTAGCTAATAACTATGGACCCGTAGGTCTGAGGTAAACTACTCACACTTCATCGGAGAGGCTATGGTGTTGATGTAGAAGCCCTCCGTGATCGATGCCCCCTCCGGTGGAGCTCCAAAATAGGCCCCAAGATGGGATCTCGTGGATACAAAAAGGTACAGCGGTGGAATTAGGGTTTTGGCTCCATATCTGGTCGTTTGGGGTACGGAGGTATATATAGGAGGAAGTAGTACGTCGGTGGAGCAACAGGGGGCCCACGAGGGTGGAGGGCGCGCCTGGGGGGGTAGGCGCGCCCCCCTACCTCGTAGCCTCCCTGTTGGTTGCTTGACGTAGGGTCCAAGTCTCCTGGATCATGTTCGGTGAGAAAATCACGTTCCCGAAGGTTTCATTCTGTTTGGACTCCGTTTGATATTCCTTTTCTTCGAAACCCTAAAATAGGCAAAAAAACAGCAATTCTGGGTTGGGCCTCCGGTTCATAGGTTAGTCCCAAAAATAATATAAAAGTGGATAATAAAGCCCAATAATGTCCAAAACACTAGATAATATAGCATGAAGCAATCAAAAATTATAGATACGTTGGACACGTATCAAGCATCCCCGAGCTTAATTCCTGCTCGTCCTCGAGTAGGTAAATAATAAAAACAGAATTTTTGATGTGGAATGCTACTAGGCATAATTTCAATGTAATTCTTCTTAATTGTGGTATGAATATTCAGATCCGAAAGATTCAAGACAAAAGTTTAATATTGACATAAAAATGATAATACTTCAAGCATACTAACTAAGCAATTATGTCTTCTCAAAATAACATGCCAAAGAAGGTTATCCCTACAAAATCATATAGTCTGGCTATGCTCTATATTCACCACACGAAGTATTTAAATCATGCACAACCCCGATGACAAGCCAAGCAATTGTTTCATACTTTTGACATTCTCAAAACTTTTTCAATCTTCACGCAATACATGGGTGTGAGCCATGGACATGGCAATTTAGGTGGAATAGAATGGTGGTTTTGGAGAAGACAAAAAGGGAGAAGATAGTCTCACATCAACTAGGCGTATCAACGGGCTATGGAGATGCCCCTCAATAGATATCAATGTGAGTGAGTATGGATTGCCATGCAATGGATGCACTAGAGCTATAAGTATATGAAAGCTCAAAAAGAAACAAAGTGGGTGTGCATCCAACTTGCTTGCTCATGAAGACCTAGGGCATTTTGAGGAAGCCCATCATTGGAATATACAAGCCAAGTTCTATAATGAAAGATTCCCACTAGTATATGAAAGTGACAACATAGGAAACTCTCTATCATGAAGATCATGGTGCTACTTTGAATCACAAGTGTGGTAAAAGGATAGTAGTATTGTCCCTTCTCTCTTTTTCTCTCATATTTTTTTATTTGGGCCTTTTCTCTTTTTTATGGCCTCTTTTTTCGTCCGGAGTCTCATCCCGACTCGTGGGGGAATCATAGTCTCCATCATCCTTTCCTCACTTTGGACAATGCTCTAATAATGATGATCATCACACTTTTATTTTCTTACAACTCAAGAATTACAACTCGATACTTAGAACAAAATATTACTCTATGTGAATGCCTCCGGCGGTGTACCGGGATATGCAATGACTCATGAGTGACATGTATGAAAGAATTATGAATGGTGGCTTTGCCACAAATATAATGTCAACTACATGATCATGCAAAGAAATATGATAATGATGGAACGTGTCAAAGTAAATGGAACGGTGGAAAGTTGCATGGGAATCTATCTTGGAATGGCTATGGAAATGCCATGATAGGTAGGTATGGTGGCTGTTTTAAGGTATATGGTGGGTGTATGATACCGGTGAAAGGTGCGCGGTATTAGAGAGGCTAGCAATGGTGGAAGGGTGAGAGTGCGTATGATCCATGGACTCAACATTAGTCATAAATAACTCATATAATTATTGCAAAAATCTACAAGTTATCAAAGCAAAGTATTACGTGCATGCTCCTAGGGGGATAGATTGGTAGGAAAAGACCATCACTCGTCCCCGACCGCCACTCATAAGGAAGACAATCAATAAATAAATCATGCTCAAACTTCATCACATAATGGTTCACCATACGTGCATGCTACGGGAATCATGAACTTTAACACAAGTATTTCTCAAATTCACAACTACTCAACTAGCATGACTCTAATATCACCATCTCCATATCTCAAAACAATTATCAAGTATCAAACTTCTCATAGTATTCAACACACTCATAAGAGAATTTTATTATTAATCTTTTATACCTAGCATATAGGATTATTTAAGAAAATTACCATGCTATTTAAGACTCTCAAAATATCTAAGTGAAGAATGAGAGATCAATAGTTTCTATAAAACAAATCCACCACCGTGCTCTAAAAGATATAAGTGAAGCACTAGAGCAAAACTATATAACTCGAAAGATGTAAGTGAAGCACATAGAGTATTCTAATAATTTCCGAATCATGTGTGTTTCTCTCAGAAGGTGTGTACATAAATTATGATTATGGTAAACTAACAAATAAATACTTAAATCATACAAGACGCTCCAAGCAAAACACATATCATGTGGTGAATAAAAATATAGCTCCAAGTAAAGTTACCGATAGAAGTAGATGAAAGAGGGGATGCCTTCCGGGGCATCCCCAAGCTTTGGCTTTTAGGTGTCCTTAGATTGTCTTGGGGGTTCCATGGGCATCCCCAAGCTTAGGCTCTTTCCACTCCTTGTTCCAGAATCCATCAAATCTTTACCCAAAACTTGAAAACTTCACAACACAAAACTTAAAGTAGAAAATCTCATGAGCGCCGTTTGCGAAAGAAAACAAAATACCACTTCAAGGTACTGTAATGAACTCATTATTTATTTATATTGATGTTAAACCTACTGTATTCCAACTTCTCTATGGTTTATAAACTATTTTACTAGCCATAGATTCATCAAAATAAGCAAACAACACACGAAAAACAGAATCTGTCAAAAACAGAACAGTCTGTAGTAATCTGTAACTAGCGCAAGATCTGGAACCCAAAAATTCTAAAATAAATTGATGGACATGAGGAATTTATATGTTAATCATCTTCAAAAAGAATTAACTAAATATCACTTTACAAATAAAAATGGCAGCAGTTCTCGTGAGCACTAAAGTTTCTGTTTTTTACAGCAAGATTAACAAGACTTTCCCCAAGTCTTCCCAACGGTTCTACTTGGCACAAACACTAATTAAACACAAAAAACACAACCAAAACAGAGGCTAGATAAATTATTTATTACTAAACAGGAGCAAAAAGCTAGGAATAAAAATAAAATTGGGTTGCCTCCCAACAAGCACTATCGTTTAACGCCGCTAGCTAGGCATAAAAAGCAAGGATAGATCTAGGTATTGCCATCTTTGGTAGGCAATCCATAAGTGGCTCTCATAATAGATTCATAAGGTAATTTAATTTCCTTTCTAGGAAAGTGTTCCATGCCTTTCATTAACGGAAATCGGAATCTAATATTTCCTTCCTTCATAGCAATAATTGCACCAATCGTTCTAAGGAAAGGTCTACCAAGAATAATAGGACATGAAGGATTGCAATCTATATCAAGAACGATAAAATCTACGGGCACATAATTCCTATTTGCAACAATAAGAACATCATTAATTCTTCCCATAGGTTCCTTAATAGTGGAATCCGCAAGGTGCAAGTTTAAAGAGCAATCATCAAAATCACGGAAACCTAACAAATCACACAAGGTCTTTGGAATTGTGGAAACACTAGCACCCAAATCACACAAAGCATAGCATTCATGATCTTTAATTTTAATTTTAATAGTAGGTTCCCACTCATCATAAAGTTTTCTAGGGATAGAAACTTCCAACTCAAGTTTTTCTTCATAAGATTGCATCAAAGCATCAACGATATGTTTCGTAAAAGCTTTATGTTGGCTATAAGCATGAGGAGAATTTAGCACGGATTGAAAAAAAGGAAATACAATATATCAAAGAGCAATTATCATAATTAAATTCCTTGAAATACAAAATAGTGGGTTCATCAATATTTAAAGTTTTGATCTCTTCAATCCCACTTTTATCAATTTTAGCATCAAGATCTAAAAACTCTGAATTCTTGAAACGCCTTCTAGGTAAAGGTGGATCATATTCAGTCCCATCATTATCAATATTCATATTGCAAAACAAAGATTTAATAGGGGACACATCAATAACTTTTAGATCTTCATCTTTATTATGGCGGAAACTAGAAGAACACGCTCTTATAAAGGAATCTTTCTTAGCATGAATCCTAGCGGTTCTTTCTTTGCACTCATCAATGGAAATTCTCATGGCTTTGAGAGACTAATTAATATAATGCTTAGGTGGAATAGATTTAAGTTTCAAAGAATCAACATCAAGAGAAATTCTATCAACGTTCCTAGCCAACTCATCAATCTTAAGCAATTTTTCTTCAATCAAAGCATTGAATTTTTTTTGCGAAGTAATAAATTCTTTAATATTAGATTCAAAATCAGAGGGCATATTATGATAATTTCCATAAGAATTGTTGTATAAATTACCATAATTATTAGAGGACTTACTAGGATAAGGCCTAGGATTAAAGTCTCCTCTATACGCGTTGTTACCAAAATTGTTCCTACCAACAAAATTCACATCCATAGATTCATTATTATTCTCACTCAAAGTAGACAAAGGCATATCATTAGGATCAGAAGAAACACTTTTATTAGCAAATAATTTCATAAGTTCATCCATCTTTCCACTCAAAACATTAATTTCTTCTATCGCATGCACTTTCTTATTAGTAGATCTTTCAGTGTGCCATTGAGAATAATTAGCCATAGTATTATCTAGGAGTTTAGTAGCTTCTCCTAAAGTGATTTCCATAAAAGTGCCTCCCGCAGCCGAATCTAAAAGATTTCTAGAAGTAAAATTCAATCCGGCATAAAAATTTGTATAATCATCCACAAATTTAAACCATGAGTAGGGCAATTATGTATCATTAATTTCATCCTCTACCAAGCTTGTGCAACATGTTCATGATCACGTTGCTTAAAATTCATAATATCGTTTCTAAGAGAGATGATCTTAGTGGGAGGAAAATACTTAGAGATAAAATCATCTTTGCACTTATTCCACGAATCAATACTATTTTTAGGCAAAGACGAAAACCAAGCTTTAGCATGATCTCTAAGCGAAAAAGGAAATAGCTTCAATTTAACAATATCATTATCCACATCTTTCTTCTTTTGCATATCACACAAATCAACGAAGCTATTTAGATGGGTAGCGGCATCTTCACTAGGAAGGCCAGAAAACGGATCTTTCATGACAAGATTCAGCAAGGCAGCATTAATTTCACAAGATTCAGCGTCGGTAAGAGGAGCAATCGGAGTGCTAATAAAATCATTGTTGTTGGTATTGGTAAAGTCACACAATTTAGTATTATCTTGAGACATCGTGACAAGCAAGCAATCCAACACACAAGCAAACAAGGAACAGGCAAATAAAACGGCAAATAGAGAAAGAGAGGGAGGATAGAGAGAGAGAGAGCGAATAAAACGGCAAGGGTGAAGTGGGGGAGAGGAAAACGAGAGGAAAATGGCAAATAATGTAATGCGGGTGATAAGGGTATGTGATGGGTACTTGGTATGTTGGCTTTTGCGTAGACCTCCCCGGCAATGGCGCCAGATATCCTTCTTGCTACCTCTTGAGCACTTGCGTTGGTTTTCCCTTGAAGAGGAAAGGGTGGTGCAGCAAAGTAGCATAAGTATTTCCCTCGGTTTTTGAGAACCAAGGTATTACTCTAGTAGGAGGCTACGCGTGAGTCCCTCGCACCTACACAAAACAATTAAATCCTCACAACCAACGCGATAAGGGGTTGTCAATCCCTACACGGTCACTTACGAGAGTGAGATCTGATAGATATGATAAGATAATATTTTTGGTATTTTTATAATAAAGATGCAAAGTAAAATAAAAGCAATGAAAATAACTAAGTATTGGAAGATTAATATGATGAAGATATGCCCGGGGGCCATAGGTTTCACTAGTGGCTTCTCTCAAGAGCATAAGTATTTTACGGTGGGTGAACGAATTATTGTTGAGCAATTGACAGAATTGAGCATAGTTATGAAATATCTAGGTATGATCATGTATATTGGCATCACGTCGAAGACAAGTCACTACAAAAAAAATACACTTCCGTGATGATACGTGTTTGTCACAGTAGGTCGCTTTTTTTGTCATGCATGTACATCCATGACAAATTTATGACAGAATCAAGATAGTCATACCTGTGCTCTCGTAGAAGTGTTCCATGACATTACAAAAATTATCATCACGGAAGTGTCCACTTCCATGACGATAAATCGCGCGTCACAGAAGTGCTTTCGTCAAGGGTGACCGACACGTGGCATCCACCGTAACGGAATGCCGTTAAGCTATCGGGTCGGGTTTTGGATCCGATAACCCGTTAACAACCCCGACCAATGGGAAATTTCCACGTGTAAAATTCTTATTGGCCGGACGAAACACGTGTCAGCTCGCCAGTGGGTCAGATAGGCGCCTATGATACGTCGACACGTGGCACGACCCAACAGAGGCCCATTCCTGTGAAAAGGCCGAGCCATTTGACTTGGTCAAAGGGTGGCGGGCCGGCCCATGGAAAGCCTGTTAACGACCTGTTCACATATAGCCCATTTACAGCCCGCTAACCCAAGGCCCGTTACGCCCTATCTGAATTAGGCCCAGTAGTGTCATCTGGGCCATCCAATATGATTCCAGCCTGTTTTCACTTCTGGCCCATGTATGGCCCATGACGTCTTTCGGCCCATATGAGGCCCTATGTAACTCTTGGCCTATTAACGGCCCGTGGGGAAACTGGCCCGTAATGAACAGTGTATCACTTTATACCCATTAACGGCCCGTTATTCCGTTGGGCCGTTTCCAGTCTATGTATCTTTCGGCCTTCTCAGAGCCCATTTATTCTTGGGCTCATTTCCAGCATTCGTTTACTTACGGCCCGTTACTGTCATTTTCTGCTTGTGGGCCAAATTTAGCCCGTGGTTACAGTCGGCCCGTTTGTGGTCCGTTAATACGTTGGGCCGTTTTCATAGCATCATCAAATATGGCCTATTAACGATGGACCGTTACGGTCGGCCCATCAACGGACGATTCCAACTCTAGCCTGTTTACGGCCATAATGCGGCCTGTTATTGGCCCATGTTTGGCCAATCGACCATACAGCCCGTATAAGGCCCATTGATGATATGGCCCGTAGAAGGCCTGTTGTTTCTACGGCCCGTAGAAGGCCTACTGTTTCTACGGCCCGTAGAAGGCCCACTGTTTCTACGGCCCGTAGGAGGCCCAGTGTCACTACAGTAAATATTAGCCCATGGTTATTGTGGCCTAGTTTTAAAAATAGGTTATTGCAGCCACTAGTTAACCGTGGAACAAGAACTGCAATGACTACAAGCAAACAAATAAACAAGACAACAAGGAAATAAATAAGCAAGCAACTAACGCTAGGCTATCATGGTTATTACACATATTACATCCACTGGGCATCAAAGTTCGCCACCAGTGCAAATATATGGAACAAGGCAGCATATCATATACACTGGCCGTCAAAATTGGCCACTAGTGCAAATAAACACGGCAGCAAAAGAAGAGCATAACTGAAACTACTTCAGAAGAGCTCAAGAAACTTTATCCTGGGTATCCACCATGCTGGCAATAAGCTTAGAAAGCTGATTAGCTTTGTCCTGTTTGGCGCTAAAATCCTCCAACGCTTGCTGTTGCACCAGAAAGTATGCATCTGAATGCTCCAGGGACTTCCGCAGTCCTTCCACTTCTTGTCGCAGCACAGCTGAACGATGTCTTTCAGCTTGTAGTTGAGACTCAAGAAACCAAACTGATTCAGACAGTGAGTTTGAATAGCTTGTGCAAGCGGTAGTGGCCAGTAACTCCAACACTAAACCAAGACAGGATGTGTCACTATCCTGAACCTTATCTGCATTACTTCCTTTACCATTGCTTAATAAGGCACTCTTCCCCAATATTCTGTCAGCATTCTAAAAGAAGAAACAAGCAGACACATAACACGTTTAGCATGTACTAGTATATGAAACTCATTTTGATGAACCAGTTCATTAGTAAGGTGGACAAGATTAACCTACCAAGTCTTCTATTGCCAAGTACTAGTACATAATAAAAGCATCAAACAAACATATGTCTATGTCCTATGGTAGCAATGGAATCTTAATTTAGAACAGTTGTTCTTCAGGTTTAGGCACTTGTTCTACATGAACAGAGTATAGTAAGACGCAAGAATATAATACTTAAAAATAGAAAACAAGCTCATAGACCTTACCACATTCTTGGTTCGGGACCAGTACAGAACAAGGCGTTCCCAGTCATCGTCCAGTAAATGTGTCTCAGGAGAACATAAGGGAATTTGATGAGTTTCTTTGCCGGTGAAGTACGTTTTCTTCAGGTAATTCCGATACTGCCACCAAGCATTCTTGAAGATAGCAGAGGTATTAGCACAGGTTACCTCATCTTGAGTTTCCAAATCGGTCCTTCTCTATAGAGAAAAATGGGAAAATTTGCTGTATTAACTATCATGGAGGTAGGATGTATGGGACGAAGCAAAGTAATTGCTGTGAATAACATTACTTACACATAACTCCTGGACCAACACCTGCAACTGGCATTTTCCTTCATCTTCAGTATAATATTTCCAAGATGGGAAGATACGCACATATGATTTAACAACATCAAATGCGATAGATGCTAAACTACGACTAGCTGGTTGTGCTTCCTCCACAGGAATAGGCATACTAACTGGTAGAGTCGGGGTTTGCCGTGATAGTACTGGCCCTTGGGGCACTGGAGCTACCTTACTAACTGCTCTTGTTTGGGAGCTCTGTGGTGGAGATGGTGTTGTGTCAACAGGAACTGGGTTACTATCGGCTGGGGATGGGGTAAGATTGTGTGAAGCTGGTTCTCTGTCCATCGTAGTAGGGGTACAATCTGCAAGAGTTCGGGTTATGTGTGGTAGGGTTGGTTCTTGTGCATGTACAACCGGGGTGCTATCTCCATCAAGAGGTAGCACTGTTTTATTTTACTACAAGAAATATGTCAACTTATGACCTTTTGTCAGTGACCCTCGAAGAATTGGTCATAAATTTATGACCATTTTAGACCAATTGGTCAAAAGCTGTTCAGGGGGCTCCAAACCCTAAACCATTGCGACCATTTTGGTCAGAAAGGTCGTAATTTCCTTACACGAAATGGTCACAAAGCAAACAGTGCTAGTCCGCTGCCTTATTTCTAGTTGTTAATGACCAATATAGATGGTCATAGCCTTGTAGATTGTGGTGGGTTGTGATGACTAGGCGCCATCTCATCAGTTTTGCCTATGTGTCATGTCCATGTGGCAGTTTTTGCCCTAGGTTGTGAAGCAACCTATATTTCTATCATTCCCAAAATTCCCAAAAAAATCTCATAAATTCTTTGGGGCATATCTTCATCAAATATGTAAAAATCCTTCCTTGCCTAGTTCAAAACTAATTCAACAATATTCATTTTCCTATTATGTTCACAACAACACTTTATGAAGGAAGTGCTATTTATATATTCTTGATTGCCCTCGGAATTTTTGGGCACTCTTTCCTATCCAAATCATTACCGCATGACAAAATTCAGCTCCATTTGCCTAGCAAATCTTCCTCGGCAAATTTCCAAAGTTTTTGTCCACCTAGAAGCATTGTGAAGGAAGTACCTTTTTCATATCTCTAAATGACATGAAATTTATACAGTTCCTTCATGTGCCCAAATTATCACCCTCCTCCAAATTGCAGCTCAGTCAAATCATCTATGTGAGCCCAGGTTCAATTTATATTTTATGGCCAAATTGGCACGTTGCAAAGCAAGTGTTATATAGACCCCTCCTATTACCCTCAAACTTTTCGGGCACTCTTCCATACCCAAATCATTGCCAGATGATAATATTCAGCTCAATTTTCCTAGTAAATCTTTCTCAGGAAATTTCCAAAGTTTCTACCTCGAGAGAAACTTTGTGAAGTAAGTACTAGCTAGGCTTACCCAAATGATCTGAAAATTTACCAGCGCATGACCATACCTATGTAGCTTACCTACACCAATTTTAGCTCATTTCATTCATCCAATCTCTCTCACTAGTTTTTCCAAGTTTTTGTCCATAGAAGAGCATTGTGAAGGAAGTACTACTTTGGCATGTCAAAATGATATCAATTTTCTACAATGCTTTCCTATGCCCAAATAACCATCCTCCACCAAATTTCAGCTCCATCCATTCATTATTTTGAGCCCAGCTTCAACATTCATATTTTTGTCCAGTGTGGTACTTTGCAAAGCAAGTACAACCTAGGATCCTCCTTTTGAGCTGAAAATTTGTGAATACATTCTCCTTAGTAGATGATCATCCTCGACCAAAACTCACGCCCATTGACCATGTGCATTTCCCGTACCGCTAATCAAACACTTGGGTGCTTATTCATGTTTGAGCATCGATCGATCTCCTCGTGAGAATCTTATGTTGTGATTTTCTTCCTAGCACCTACCTGGGGAGTGCCCAACCCACTAGACATGCCTAGGCCGCCCAGAACACATGGCAACGCCACGGCCACGCGGTGACCACGCGGCGGGCATGCGAGTTTACGCGCTCTAGAGTTGGGGGCCTTGGCCACCACCCAAACTTCGACGTATCGCCACCAAACCATGTATTTATGATTAAATAGGTACTTATGTAACTAGAAATGATTTTTGGAAAAAAATAAATAGCAAACTATGAGGCAGCTGCAGTTCAAATTTGACCCGCTTCCTACTGAATCGGCGGGAATTTGTCTTTTTCACCAGAGGTGGATCAAAAAATTTGACACCCAACCATTTTGTCAATTGTGCATTAAATATGGCCTAGTATTTTATAAAATTGATTAATTCCAATTTTGCAACAAATATATGGTAGGTCCTTCACACAAAAAACTCATTTCAGGCACTCGAAAAATGGAAAATGGTTTTTTCGTCCAAAGAAAATGAAAACTTCCTTAGGCAACATTGTTTGCCATTTCAATATGCACCCTTGTGCACAATATGAGATCATTTGAACAAACTATGCCATGAATGTGGCCATAAGATTGATCATTTGGCTTGAAAGCCATGAATCTTCACACTTGATAGCTCATTTCTGAGAACACTTCTTTAAAATAATTACTTTATTACAATTTTATTATTTTTCCTGGAAACTTGTTCACACATAATGACACAAATGCGAAGGTTTTCCAATTTTTGAATTTTTTGAATTTTTTATGCCCGTTTCAAAATGCGGTCAAAACGGCGGGCTTGACCGTTCCTAGCTAGTGGTTGAATATTGGAATTTTTTGGTGTTTCTCTAATTAAATAGATACTTATGTGCCTAGAAATGATTTTTGGCAAAAATAAATAGCAAACTATGAGGCAGCTGCAGTTCAAATTTGACCCGCTTCCAGCTGAATTGGCGGGAATTTGTCTTTTTCACCAAAGGTGGATCAAAACTTTTGACACCCAACCATTTTGTCAATTGTGCACTAAATATGTCCTAGTATTTTATAAAAATGATTTGGTATAATTTTGCAACAAATATACGGTAGGTCCTTCACAAAAAAACCTCATTTCGGGCACTCGAAAAATGGAAAATGAATTTTCCGTGCAAAGAAAATGAAAACTCCCTTTGGCAACATTCTTTGGAATTCCAAGATGCACCCTTGTGCACAATATGAGATCATTTGAACAAACTATGCCATGAATGTGGCCATAAGATTGATCGTTTGGGTTGAAATACATGAATCTTCACACATGATAGCTCATTTCTGAGAACACTTTTTTAAAATACTTACAGTATTACAAGTTTATTATTTTTCCTGGAAACTTGGTCACATATAATGACACAATGTGAAGGTTTTCCAATTTTTTGATTTTTTTTGAATTTTTTATGCCCGTTTCAAAATGCCATCAAAACGGCGGGCTTGACTGTTCCTAGCTAGTGGTTGAATATTGGAATTTTTTGGTGTTTCTCTGATTAAATAGATACTTATGTACCTAGAAATGATTTTTGGAAAAAATAAAGAGCAAACTATGAGGCAGCTACAGTTCAAATTTGACCCGTTTCCAACTGAATCGACGGCAATTTGTCTTTTTCACCAGAGGTGGATCAAAACTTTTTTCACCCAAACATTTGGTCAATTGTGCATTATATATGTCCTAGTATTTTATAAAATTGATTCGGTCCAATTTTACAACAATTATTTGGGAGGTCCTTCACAAAAAAACCTCCTTTTGGGCACTCGAAAAATGGAAAATGGTTTTTTTGTCCAAAGAAAATGAAAACTTCCTTAAGCAACATTGTTTGTCATTCCAATATGCACCCTTATGCACAATATGAGATCATTTGAACAAACTATGCCATGTATGTGGCCATAAGATTGAGCATTTGGGTTGAAAGCCATTCATCTTCACGCATGATAGCTCATTTCTGAGAACACTTTTTTTAAATATTCGCCATATTACAAGTTTATAATTTTTCCTAGTAACTTGGTCACATATAATGACGCAATGCGAAGGTTTTCCAATTTTTTGAATTTTTTTGAATTTTTTATGCCCGTTTCAAAATGCGGTCAAAACGGCAGGAATGTCCGTTCCTAGCTAGTGGTTGAATCTTGGAATTTTTTTTGGTGTTTCTCTGATTAAATAGATATTTATGTACCTAGAAATGATTTTTGGAAAAAATAAAGAGCAAACTACGAGGCAGCTGCAGTTCAAATTTGACCCGCTTCCAACTGAATCGGCGGAAATTTGTCTTTTTCACCAGAGGTGGATCAAAACTTCTGACACCCAACCATTTGGTCAATTGTGCATTTAATATGGCCTAGTATTTTAGAAAATTTATTTGGTACAATTTTGCAACAATTATTTGGTAGGCCCTTCACAAAAATACTCATTTTGGGCACTCGAATAATGATTTAAAATAGCTACAAAGATTAAAAATTGCATGCAAACTGGCTATCATCCATAAAATATGGTCTAAATTGATAGAAAATTTTAGTTGTGCCATTTTGCAAAATATTTTAGATAGCTGCTTCACAAAACCCTCCTAGTTTTAGTACTTAGAAACTATTTTAAATCATAATTTTTCTGAGCTAATCAGAGCTCTTCACACGGATCACCCCCCTTAGCCGATCTGGACCGTCCACATCCGTCGGATCCAACGTCTCTCAGGTCCCCTCTCAACCCAACCCAACCCAAACCCTAGCAGCCCCCCTCTCCTTGCTCGATCCAGATCTCGCTCCCCTCGTCTCCCACATCGCCGCCGCCACCCACCCCGATCCCATCCCTCCCCTCGTCTCTCCTCGCTGTCTCACCCGATGGAGAGAGAGCGAACGAGAGCTCGCCTCCTCCCTTCTAGATCACCGCCGCCGCCTCCCTCCGACGGAGCTCACCGACGTCCATGGCCTCCCCCACGCCCTCCTCCTCTCGCCCCTCCCCTTCCCTCACCAGAAGGGAGAGAAGAACCCGAGGGAGGGAGATCCAACGCGATCCAGCCTCGGTATCTGCTACCTCGGCCTCGCGCCTCGCCGGAGCAGCTCCACCGTCGACCGAAGTCCCGTAGGTCGACGTGTTCCCCCGCTCTTCTTCCTCCCTCTATTTGTGTCTCCCTTTTTTTCTCTCAAGTCTCAATCCCATCTGTATTTCTCTGTGCAAGGAGGCCGCCATGGACGCCTGAGGTCCTCCACTCCGCCTGAGGTCTGCCGCCACGCGATGCCCGTGGACATCTGATCCATGTCTCACCCCCACGCCTGCACCCCCAAGCGTCGTCCTAGGGTTCTATTCTGCGGCTGACCGGAGTCCAAGCCATGGCGCGGAAGATGCTCAAGGACGGGAAGACGCCCGTCGTCGCTGACGGCGGGGGCGTGGAGAGCTACGACTGCGACCTATTCGTCTGAGATCCACCGCCTTCATCCGTCGAGCACATGAGGTAAATCGCCTCCCCCACTTTGTCCTAGCTTGCATCCACCATGTGCTAGATCCCCCATTCTTGCTCTATTTTGATTAGGCGCCATGGGGGAGCTTTGAAACAGAGTGGCTGCAAATTTCTGCAGGACCTTGGAACCATGGCGACCATGACCAGCGAACAAATGGGGCCACCGGGTTCAGCATCACCGACTGACCATCAGCCCTTGGCGCTTGCTCAGGTCACCTCAATCTTCACCGCTGTCATGGCTAGCAGCTACTGTACTAGATAGATAGCTAAACACTACTCTACAACTCTGATGATAGTAGCTAAACATCTCAATACATTCAGTCCAAAATTGCAAAGAGCAATTTAGCGCAGGGTCAACTATTGCCACTACCTAAGCAGCAACTCTTTTGCTGCAGAATCCTCACGAGAGGATGACTATTTAGTCAGGCAACCAACTTTTTGCTACTGTAGATATATGAATATTTGGCTACTGCAAATGGAGTAGTCTAACCATGAAATGGTTGCTGCTGTAGTACTCCAACCATCCTGAAGCTATATGAAGTCTAACCAACAACTGTAGTGCTCCAGCCTGAAGCTATTCTGTAGGCCTGAAGCTATAAATTTTTGTTTCCTTGGCAAAAATTTCAGTTTACAAATTTTTGCAAATTCTGTATTTTGTAGTACAATTTTGGTTGCAGTAGTTTTTCAGTAGCTTGTTAACTTGCTGATGCTTTCTTAATTATGTGCAGCTGCTCCACTGAAAGTTCTTTAGTGTATCTTATGCTTAGTGTTAATTCTTTGCAGCTACTCCAAAAGGTGTGTAGATACAAAAATAACAAATATGCGGTTCCATACTAGTTGGAACACTTTTTTCTTAAATGATGTGCATGATAGATTTATCCAGCCGCTGCACTTTACTGAACAGTTGTTTCCTAGACATGTTGGGTTTTTCAAACCTTCTCTTGGGAGTAATTATACTTGTTAACTGCTATCCTTTTGCAAGAAAAAGAAAAGCTGCTGTCCTGAATGAATGTAAAAATACTATAACAAGCCCTTCTTTGTTGCATTTAGGGGCATTGCAAGGCACTACAATTACCTCGGAGATCTACTCTTGGCGCTGATTAGCTACAGAACCAGAAGGCCATGCTGTATTGCTATTGTAGACCGTGATGATCATGCAGAACTAAATGGCAAGTTCTTCTGTACATTGTTCTTTGATATCCAGTTTTGAATTGAAGTTGCATCGATCTCTAGCTTCAATGCCGTGTTGTGATCTAATCTGGTGCGTGCACGCGCTATGGGCCAAGGACCTGAACGAGATGTTCCTGGTCGTGGACACAGAGGCGGCGCCCATGGAGGACGCCCCTCCACCACTGCTCCGACGCCATCCAGGTCTTCTTACCTTCAGTTTCTTCTTCTTCCCGTACCCTCCATTCCTTTGATTGAGATGTGATGTGGTTTCCTGCCATGAATGAGCAGTTGTCGCTGGATGGATGTACCGGCACACAGCCCCTCCTTGCCTTCCGCTACGTCTTCATCGCCGGCAAACTGCCGATTCAGGAGGACCACCTCCACCTCAGCGGCCCTATCCCTGAATTCGGCGACCACAGCCACACCCAGGTAACAACTTCCCTACCCCTGTTTTTCGTAGACCAACTCTGTTTTAGACCGAAACTGTATTACAGATACGCACAGAAAAACTCACTCTGTTTTCTGCTAATAAGTCATGAGGAATAAATATATGTTGGTTGGTTTTGATGCTTATTGGTTGACACTACTATCTAGTACTATTGCTGCTGCTGCTGATTAGTACGTACTAGAGCAATAATAATACATCTGCAACCAAGAGTTGCATTGAAATGAAATGACCTGACATTTAAGTAAAGGGTAAACTAACTATACTGTTGGTAATGGATCAGCGAATCAAGTGGCGTCTAATCCTGTTATGTGTCTATGTTTGTCTGCTGCATCATACCGTTGTACCTGTATGCTTTGCTTTGCTCGCTTGTGAATAACCTTTGCTGGGAATTACTTTTACTTGGTGCACAACCTTTGATTGCAGAAAATTTGCAAATGCCGTGCCCACGTTGTGAATTAATAACCTATAATAACATCACTGATTCATTCTACACTAGTGTACTGTAGTAATTTAATCTGCCTAGTGAGTTTGATGTCTATTAAGCTGTTACTTGCAATTGTTCAATTTTTTGAAAGAACAATGTTGTATTGAATATCTTACTAGAGAATTTAAGTTCTAGTTTGAATTGCTACTATTAATGATGAATGGTTGAGTTTTAAAACTTGAAGCAGAAACTACTTTCTAATGTGAAATTTCGTTAAATATATATTTTTCCGATAAGTGTATCTGTTGTCATCACCCATTTGTTGGCAAATATGTAATCTCATAAATTTCCTATTCTATATTTTTATCTTGTCGTCATCACCCATTTGTTGGGCTGTATAAGTGTATCTATTGTCCGGTTTTTCTATCATATTTCCTGATGTACTTCTACATATATATGTTGGTTGTAATCTGCTTGAACGATCCAGTACTTGATATTCCATTCTGTTCTTGTAGGTGAATGGAGCTTGTGTTGTTGGTAGAACTCCGTTGATGGCTTCTTCCTATGTTGAAGAGCATGTTTCATGGTATCCAAGAGTAGCTAGCTTTAACTTGGCAGAGTGTTTTATTTTCAATCGCAATATTTGTGATTGTGTGGAACATTTTATGGTTATGCACGTGAAGTTTTAAGTTCCTGGGCATGCAATATTTGTAGGTTAAACTGGTTGTTGTGATGTGAATGAGTGTCTGGAGTTTCACATGTTCTGTTCTGTACAGAATATATTGTAATAAACCGATTTTGGTTGTTATTTGAAGATTTTCATATTCTTTTCTTCTTTCTGTTTGATATATACTGCTTAAAAAGCGATGTGGATCCACTGCCAGGAAAAATCTGATAATTGGGACCCATCTAAAAACTGGACCACAAAAAACCCTCGAAAATAAAAATGAAATGGACCGCAAAAGGCCATGCCTAGAAAATAAAAAGGCCAAATTGTTGGGCCAGGCCCATGTAGCTAGAGAAAATTAATAGAGAAAATATACAGTAAAAAGGCCGAATTGTTAGGCTAGGCCCATGTAGAAAATCGAATTGGACCGGGATGAATCTTGTGCCACGTCAGATTGCCACGCTGGATGCCTACGTGGCCTGGGGAGGTTGCTAGTGACCAAAACGCCACAATAGACGTATTTTGGTCGTAAACGTCTTTGACCATTCTAGAAGAAAGGTCGCTATAGTCAGTTTATGACCGCTAGCTTTTGACCTTCTGTTTTTGGTCACAAAAAGGTTGCAAATGGAAATTTGTGACCTTTCAGTGACCAATAGTGGTGGTCACAAGTTGACATATTTCTTGTAGTGTTTGAAGACCGTGTTTTTAGTCCGCTAGATACTGGCATCACCCGCTCCAATTCAAATGGCTGATAAACAGGAAACATAGTTGAATGTGCAGACATTGTATGAGAGACAGATGCAATAGATAGTGTGGAAAAAAGAGGGCATGAAATAGTTGACATGTATATTGTTTAACTAAAACGGATAGCATGACATAATTTCACATATATGATGTCTATCTAAACTGGATAGCATAGCATAACATAATTCAAAGATATGATGAATAACTAAACAAGATCGCATGACATAATTCACCTACATGTTATCTAAGTAATCAGGATCGCATCATTTAATTCACATATGTGATTTATATGCTAAACAGAGGGCATTCGATATGATGTCTGAACTAAGAACATGGTGTTGAATATTGTGTATATGATGTCTAAACTATGCAATGCAAGACATCGTATGCATGATATGAGCAGTATAACCGTGCCAAGTTAGAGCATACACCTCAGTGGGGGAATAGGACTGGTCATCTGTCTCTGAATCCATCTCTGAGAAGCTATCGGGACCCAACAAGAGATCTGCTTCGACAGGTAGCACTATCTGCTCTGAAGGCCTTGTTTTCACTCCAGATTTTTCCATCTCCCACCCAAATGGCTGATTCACAGGAAGAGTAGTTTAATGTACAAACATTGTTGACAAATGGAAATGTAATGAAGAAAAGGATGGGCAAGATATCATTCAAATATATGATGCCTGGTTAAACAGGATGGCATTGCACATTTCACATATATTATGGCTGGCTAAAAGACATGAGACTGCATAATTCCCATATATGATATAGAAACTAAACAGGTGGCATTACAGAACATGTCTAAACTAAGCAGATGACATATATGATGTCAAAAGTAGGCACCACAAGGCAACATATGCATGATATGACTAACATCATCATGCCAAGGTAGAGCAAACACCTTGGGGGTAAATAGGAGTGGTCAGCGGCGTCCGAATCCGCCTCAGAACAGATATCTTCCTCTGGATTACAATCTGGAGAGGGGTGGGGAGGGTTTGCCATTGAACCCACCATGGAGCGATGTCTGCATGACATTGTATTACCGCGCAAAACTCTTCTCTTTTTCTCTACATGTTCAGCATGACTGTGTACAATATCTGACATGCATACGAAAAAAATATGGTGAGATTTTGTAAGGAGAGCATGCAGAAATTTAGAGTGATGGTAATAACCAGTGGATCAATGTTTTTCCATTGAACCAAAATAGCCTAATGGATCGACGTGAATGTATAGTAATAAGTGATGCAACAAGTGTACAACCTCTTTGCCGTAGCCGTGTCGACCTCAGCATCATTGGGTTGGTCGCTGAAGTAGTTGAGGCAGAGGTGGCTGTCGGAGGTGTGGAGGAAGATCTGAGGAATCTGTAGACGGCGTCCAGGGCACTGCTCTATTGTGATGGATCTTTCTGTCGTTGGAGCAGCTCCGGTGAGCTGTAAGACGTCAAGGCTGAAGCAGCACAAGACAGACATCGTCAATCTTTTGTGGGATTCTAATAGCATCTCCAATAGATGATGTAAAATGGATGTAAAATTAACATCACCAAAAACCACCTGACTACAATAGATGAGGTAAAAACTGTTGACTCTGAACTTAACTTTTGAAACTGAAATTTATCGTGGAATCTGAATGCTACTGTTGAAACTGAACACAATGGTAGCAGAGAGGCACTTGACATGTAGTTTAGGGAGGGCCTGCAGTTCATCTTCAACCTGCACCTCCTTTAGCCGCCAGCCGCCACCGGCTGAACCGCCGGCCCCAGCGCCGCCTCGCCGTCCCGAAACAACTCGCCACCGCCGCCCCGGCCAGCCCTCTAGGCCCCCACCCTGAACCCTAAGATAGATAGTGGGGTACCTCTCCGGCGAGCCCCCATCCCCGCTGCCAGTGGTTCTTCCTTAACTCCGGTGAGCCCCCCAACCCCTGAAAATCGACTGACCCAAAAGTCGATTCAGTCGACTGAAGTGTGGCTTAATCGAAGTAGAGCAGCAGCACGAGCGAGGGGGAGAGCAGCAACAGCAGCTGGGCGAGCGAGCGATCGAGCGAGAGCCGGAGCAGCAGCATATCCGTTTGGTATGGACGCTGCCGCCGAAGGGGCCTCGCACTGGGGAAGAGCCGCCGTGGAGATGTCGCCCGCGGCGCCGGCTTCAAGGTAGCCGCTCCATGGGGGTGCGGGATGGAGCACCGTCGGTGCCGGGAGGTCGAATTAAGGAGAAGGTGCGATGCGATGAGTGTACAACCTCTTTGGTGGCGCCGAGTAGGCCTCGGCTTCGTCCGAGGAGTCGGTGAGGATGCTGCGGTTCCGATGGAACAGGTTAAGGCGGCGCTGTAGGGATGGAGCAGCCGCGAGAGACGAGGCGATCGTCGGAGCAACTCCTTGGAGGTGGAGGATGGGGAGGCTGAACCGGCGGGACGGCGAGATGGACAACGGATCCTCATCCGGGAAGGTGGACGTGGGACGTCGAGCTGTTGCGGTGGACGACGTCATCAGGGAAGAGGCTCCGGCTAGGCAGCGGTGATGTGGCGGACGGAGGAGGGTGGGGTTTCGCGGCTGGAGCGGAGAGGTTATGGCGGCCTGGGATTTCGAATGGCAAAAAGGGGGCGATGGGAGGGGGTGAAGCACGACTTAGGAACGCGCTTGTCCAAAATGTAGGGTGTGTTACAAAAGTACCCCCCACCGATTTGAACTAGCGGCCCTTTCAACTCAGGGTTAGAAGGGGGATTTCGCGTGTCGGGATTTGGCAGCTGGAGGGAGTTTTCGCGCACGTTGTAATTTCAGGATAGTAAGGCACGGGTTGTGAAGGCGCCAGTTTTGGGAGCACGATATCTGAATTTTCAGGATGTAACAAGACGCGGGTTGAATTTTAGGGACAAGCCTAACATGTAGTAATATTGTACTTGTACGTACCAAATCAATTCGCACTTCCCTCAACCAAAAAGAAAACGAAAAAAATAAAACTATTCACACCACACAAAGAGAGAGTCTTGCCCCGTTTTACTATACAAATGCTATTCAAAGCTACTCCCACCTTCCTTCTATATAGGGCCTAATGCATTTTTCGATGCTAAATTTGACCAAATATTAGAGCAATGATATATGACATGCAACTTACACAAAGCACACCGTTAAATTCGTCTATGAAAGGTTCTTTCAATGATATAATTTTCACATTGTGCATGTCATGTACTATTAATCTTGTCAATAGTCAAAGGCGGTCTTAAAAATCTCATTACACTCTATATAGATGGAAGGAGGGAGTATGAATCCATGTTATGTCCGATTAAATTTTTTCGCTTGCTGTATAATGCATGTAACCTACTCATACCAACATTTTAGTGCATTCCAAATGTCTATACTACCGCTGCAATTCAAACTAAATTTGAATTCGTTTCTCTATTTCAATAAGAATCTACAATCATGATTGTTGCCAACTTCAACCATCATAGTTTCCTTGCTACCTGCCAGATATAAATCAGATGGCCTATAATGCAGGATGGCAGGCACACCATCATCAACAACTCTGTTTTTCATAAGAGTAGAGATAAAATATATTAAATGTAGTATACCATGTTCATAACCACACCATGTGTATCACCGTTATATATATTCACACATCCATCGGTTTGAAACACTATGATAAATTCTTCAAATACCCGAATTCGCTTTTTATAATGAAGTATATATGATCCCTATTCATCTTTTACACCCACACAACCCTCTTATATTTGTAGCTTGCGCTAACTTTCTCTTGTGCATGCACACGCCCACATCCCTCTCACCCTCCCTCAGCATTCTCTAGCTCCATCGTGCAAATTCGTCTTTTCACTTTAGGTCGTTCACCCACGGTGTGTGTAGGCCCCCATCTCCTTCTTTACGGCACACATCGATCGATATGCCTCTCTAGCCAGGTGTTCCTAGCACAAACACAAGCTTCCCCTCTTCTCTTGTCACCGTCCATGCCTCACTCCCACCACTCTTTTCATCGTTCTCGTACTCGCACACTCCTACCCCTCGATATAGTATGCCTCTCGTACCACCTCCTACATGCATCCCTCTCTCTCTATCCTTCTCCTCGTGCCTCATTTGCTTCTAAAACACACATGCATGTATACCGATCGATCTCCCAACATATACCTAGATCGACTTTAACTACCCACCCCTCGATCGACGTACCTCACAAGTTATGTCTCTCCTTTCTCTTACAAAGGGCGATTGTGTCGGATTTCGGGTTCTGGCAGACCCTTGAGGTTCGAACACTGGGGTGCGTGCGGAGATTTCGCCTCCTACCTACCTGCACCCCTCCGTCGTGCTAGGATCTGACTCAGGAAAGAACAACACAAGAGACACAGGGTTTATACTGGTTCAGGCCACCGTTGTGGTGTAATACCCTACTCCAGTGTGTGGTGTGTGGATTGCCTCTTGGGCTGATGATGATGAACAATACAAGGAAGAACAGCCTCGCGAGGGTCTATTCTTGGCTGAGGCGATGAACTGCTGGGAGGAGTTCAGCCACCTTTCTCTCTCTCTCTCTCTGCTCGACCGACCCGAACCCCCTTGCTGTGTGGGTGGCTGGTCCTATTTATAGAGGCCCTGGTCCTCTTCCCAAATATTGAGCGGGAAGGGAGCCAACAATAGCGGGCTAATTTGAAGGGGGACAGCAAGTATCAGCTATCCTGACAAAAGTAGTCTTCGCCTGCGCAAAGCTCTGGTGATGACGCTGTCTTGGGCTCCACGGTGACCTCCGTCTCGTAGTCCTCCTGGTCTTCGTCTCGTTGCACCGAAATGGCAACCTTTGCCTGATGCCTCGGTACTCCGCGACTGCGCTTGCCCCCTTTGCACCAAAGAGGAAAGGAGGACGCTGCGCGGGCTGGCACCCGCCTGGCACCCTGAGTTGTCATGGCTTGTGTCATGGGCACCTCGTGAGGTACCCCGCCTTGATCTCTCCGCCTCCTCGTGAGCTAGCCTGACGAGGCCGTGCCTGAGGAGGCTCCGCATCGTCCGCCCCGTGAGGCTTGGCCCCTCGCGAGGGTCTTGGGTTTGTGTTGGTGAAGATGGGTCGTGTTGGGCCCCCCTTTGAGCCACGCCGCAGGCAGGCATGTCTGGGGACCCCCATTCCCAGAACGCTGACAGTAGCCCCCGGGCCCAAGGCGCGCCCGGGCTTGGCTGTGCAGGGAGGCGGAAGGGCAAGGGCGAAGCGCCGCAGGCCCTAACAGCCTGCGGCCTTGGGCACCGCGTGGCGGTTGATTGGACGTGGGCGGCACTGTTCCCCCACGCCCTCCTTATCTTGCGCCGTGCCAGGAGGACCCGTAGTCGTACACAGTCGTTCCCCTTTTATCGCTCAAGCGCCCTCTGTCCTTCCTCCGCTCGAACTCCAGTTTCTGTTTTCAACTCAATCTCGAGCCTCCCCCCCCTTCCCGTCGCCATGGCTCCGACGAAGAAGGGGAGAGGGAAGAAACCCGTGTCTCCGCCTTGCCCGCCGCCGTTGGCGGCCCCCGCCGAGGGCTTGGGCAAGGTCAACTTGGCTCTGGCCACCATCTTCAATGAATGCGGGAGGACGACGACCTGGCCCGCGTCCCACTTCTCCATCGACAGGACAGCCACCGAGGTCCCGTATCTTGCCGATGCCCTGTGGGCGGGTCTGGTTCCCCCCTTTTCTGATTTCTTCAACGTCGTGCTTTCCCACTATCAGATCCACATGATGCATCTGGGTCCTGAATCCATCACCCTCCTTTCGGTCTTCGCCTTTGCTTGCGAAGCTATGGTGGGCATCCGTCCTTCGGTTGCCTTGCTGCGCCACTTCTTCTCGTTGCATCTTGTCGACCCTACCCAATGTTGGGCTTGTGTGAGCTTCGTTGCCGCACCTGAGACGGCGGTCTCTGGGATTGACTTCAAGCTTCCCCTGCCCGCGTTCGGGTTCCGCGAGCGGTGGTTGTATGTGGACGCAGGGGTGCCCAGCCCCCTGCTATTGGAGCCGACCTCGCCTGCCGTCCCCAATTCGGGCTGGGGCCAGGAAACGCTTGAGAGCCCCCGGCTCGTCTTCGTCTGGCGCCGCTTCGCGCTCTTGAGGTCGCTTGGCGTGACGGAGCCCAAGGTGGTGAAGGAGTTCCGGCTATGCCGCGTTGCTCCTCTTGAACGCCACTCTCGCCCGATGTGGGCCTTCCGTGGGCGCGAGGATCGTATGAGGCTCCAGGAAGAGGACCTGACTCCTGAGGTGTTGAGGACGGCGCTCTTGGCCCTGGCTGGGGACCCCAACCCCGGCAGCGTCCGGCAGGGAGGGGCCTTGCTGTACCTCTACCAGAGCAGGGGCGACTTTGTGAAGCAGATGCCTGTCTTTGATGAGTGGGGGCCGCGCCCCGCCGGCCTTCAGGGGCCTCGCGAGAACCCAGTGGTGGTGACGGCCCTACCAGTCGGCCAAGGCGACTCAACCTCGAGTGGCGGAGCAGGGAGGCACGAGGCGCCAGAGGCCAAGGGGGGTCCCGGCACGGTGACAGCGCCGGGCGAGGCTCATGAGGAAGCAACTCTTGGGGCTCGTGCCACTGAGGCTAAGGGTGGCGAGCAGCTGCCCTCAGTGCCTGTGACTGGGGCCCCCGGGGCTCCAGCGGCGTCTCTTGCGGAGGCGATTGGCAGCGCACACCAGGCAGGCGCCCCCGCCGCAGATCGCCTTGCCACTCCGTCTTCGTCGAGGGTTGATCCATGCGCCCAACTCTTGGGCCGCTTCCGCATGAACTTCGAGGCTCTCCGGAAGAGAAGGGAGGCCCTGGGCGACGATTACCCTTGTCGCCTGCTGAAGCGTAGGAAGTACTTCGCCACTGATGAGTAAGCCTTTCCCTTTCCCAGCTCCCGATCCTTCTGTTACTTGTACTGACCCTTGCTTCGCAGGCCCCTTCCAGCCGAGCTTGCGGAGACGGCTGAGGAGCCATCCCCCTTGGCTTCGCCCCCTCGACCGTCCTCGAGCGCTCCGAGCAGCGGAGCCCTTGTGGTGAGGGCGATCGAAGAGGCGAACCATCCCGAGGCGCACCGCGGCCCCGCGAACCTCGCGATCCTCCTTCGCGGTCCTTCTCGTGGCATAGCCAGCCTGCCACGGGCCTCTCGCCTAGTCGTGAACTGCGATTGGCTGAGGCGCTTCCTGCGCTCTTCTCCTGCAGACGGGCTGGCCCCAGGCCGGGCTTCTGACGCGGCGTGCCCGGCCGTCGCGAGGGTGCCAGCCCCCAGCCTGGAGGGGGAGTGCTGACTCGCGGCCCCCGATGCTTGCTCGGGGCGGATGATGGTGTGGAAGACGTGCTCGAGCGCGCCCGGGAGCATCGCGCTCTTCGCCAAGGGTTCCTTCGAAGGCCGACTGACGCAGTGAGCCTACTTGGTGAGGAGCTTGCTGATGAAGATGCGCGCCTTGAGGCCGAGGGCCTGCGCCTGGCTGCAGAGAGGCGCGAGCTAGAGGGCGCCATTGCCCTTGCACGCCGTGAGCGTGATCTTGATGAAGCAGAGGCCAAGGCGTCGTTGGTGGCCTCTCGGGAGGCCCGGTCTCGGGCCGCTGAGGAGGCTCGGGAAGCTGACTGGTGGCGAACGACTGTGGAGGAGCGGGCTCGGGAGCTTCTAGCCTGGTGCCACTCGCTGGAGGAGCAGGTGGAGCTGCGCGAGGCAGCCCTCGAGTCGATGAAGGTGGCCTCTGGCGACTCAGCAGAGCTCTAGAAGCGTGAGGAGGCGCTGACACTGGAAGCCGCCGAACGTACCCGCGAGTACGAGCGTCTGGAGACGAGGGAGCGCTTGGTGACGTAGGCGGAGGATGATGTTGCTGCACAGGAAGCCCGCGTCCTAGAGGAGGTCGGACGTCGAGTGGCGATGGCGCATTTGAACCTCGAGCACGAGTTCAAAGAGAAGCTGGGGTTGATCCGGGCCGAAGCTGAAGGCAGGACTGCCGCTTTGAGGGCCAAGCTGGAGGAGGCGGTGCGGCGGGCCGATGCTTCCCGGGCCGCCCTTCAGGTGGCGCGAGGTGAGTTAACCTCCTCCCAGGCTGAGGTGCTCCTTATTCGCCAGCGGGTGGAGGAGGCTGAGGCCGTCGCGCGTCAGAATGCGGACGAGATACGTCAGCGGCGGATCTTGGAGCATGAGCACGGCCCCATGCTCACCACTCTCCGGGAGAGAGCCAACGCGGCCTTGGGCAACATCTGCAAGGAGGCCGTCAGTGAGCACGCAATCAACTACGCGGGCAACCTCCAGTTCTTCACTGATGTGGTGCCGCAGCTGGAGGCGCGGTCGACTAGGGCTGACAGGTTGGTCGAGGAGAGGAGCTGCGCCCTGCTCATGTGCGCCTTTTCCCGCGTGTTCAGTCACCTCCGGAACATGGATCCCCATTTTTATTTTGATGCTGCCATTGCCCCAGTCCGCTAGGCTGTCCGAGGCGACCTAGTGCACTGGGTGGAGGACAATGTGGATGCTCTTATCAGGGCCTTTGCCTCAGAAATGATGATGCGATCGTGGCGGCCGACGAGGGCGGCGCGATGGGCGGCCCTGATGCCGCTGGCGGCGACGCGGACAGCGATGGCGAGTTCAGCGGTGCCAGCAATGGCCCAGGTGGTGCTGCTGAGGATGCATTGGGGGATTCGTCCGACTGACTGTACATCATTCCTGCTTCCTTACCCCGCATGAATAGAACTCAGGTTTTGGCCTGATGACAGTGAGAGCATTTTGGAGGGGGGCCCCTCATGTAAAACTTGTGTTTATCATATCAGTAGAAGCCACATCGCCCATGCGCCCACGCCAAGTGGCTGGCTTAAGCAACACGCTGGTCGGCTAGTATACCTTTGTTCCGCGCTGGCCCTGAGGCAGCCCGCGGGGGTTGTGGTGTCCTAAGTGTCCCCTGATTGAATCCATAGGATCTGCAGTAAAACACCCTCCTGAGAGGACGCGGCGGCGGCAGTCTGGGCTACGCGCAAGCTAGGCCTGACCCGGCTCACGAGGGGCTCGCAAGGGGAGGCGGCTGAGGCGAAGGGGTAACCAAAACGCGACAAATTGCTTGAACGAGACTAAGCACCCCTCCCCGAACGCAAACCTCAAATTCGAATCCAACTTGAATCCAGCGGGGAAAAGCGACAACCAAGGGGAAGAGCAACGAAAGCAAACAAAAGGCCGCGTCCGACACCTAGTCTAGTCTTGGACGTCTCCTCACCAGTGCGGAGCTAAGTGCTGCCAGTGGGCGTGGGAGGGAGCCCCAGGGCCTGAGGCCGGCACCCCTGAGACTCCGGGGCGTGTACAGCCCCACTCATTATTACGTGAGAGTGTCACGGGGCGGCGAGCTTCACAGGCACTAGGCCTTCTTCACAGGTACTGGCCTTGCTTCATATCGCCAGATGAGGGCCCCGCCTTGCGCCACACTCTAGTGCCATCAACGACGACCGGAAACCAGGACGCCGCCGATGGGGTAGAGCGGTCGCCAACGGTTCCCCCGACGACCACGGGTCCTCCGCCAGGGGCAGGCCCTGGGGAACCTCCCCAGCGGAGGGCCTACCTCCTGAGAACACCTTGCTACGAACGCCGTGGTGGTGATGTCGAATCCCTTCCCCCCTCCTACAGCCCCCTACGTCCTCCTCCCAAGGGGTAGGAGGCTGTGGGAGCGGGGCAGCTGCCCGCTGCGGCAACCTGCACCTCCTGCGATCCATGGTTACCGTATGTCTGCCGAAGAATTAGCGGTACCCGATAATCGCTGCTTCCAGCGTGCCCAGTGGGACTGTCCCAAGACTCCTGGAAGGGCTCAGCTTCTGGCGCCTCGTCCCCCCGGCTTGGGCTGAGGAGTGAGCCTGGCTCGCCCTCGTGTGAGTGTCCTTGATCCATCCTGAGGGGCACGTATTCCTCTGGCGCCGCCACCCCGAAGGCCATGCCGTAGTGCTCTACGCGCCACGCGGTCCTGCCTGATGCGCCTACTGTGGGGTGGTAGCGCGGCTATCCACTGGGGCCGCGGGTCGTGTCGAGCCCTTCTTCTTCGCGGACCAGGAGCGGGGGCTGCGTCGCCGCCAGTCCGGTGCTGACAGCCTCGTTGGTGTTGGAGTAGCCTTGGAGCCCGCGGGCGCGCACGGGGCCCCCGCGCGGGCCGCCCTGGGTTGGAGACGGGAGATGGGTGCAGAAGGGGTGAGCCCCCGAGGCGGCGAAGCCCAGGAGCTCTGCCACCCGCTCCAGTAGCATGCCGCGGCCGCCCTCCAATAGTCTGGACTGCAGCAGCTCTTGGGCCACTGTGAGCGCGGACCTCGAGTTCGCTTGCTCCCGGCGGGTGTACGGTGTCGTGGTCGCGGCGTGATTGGAGGCCCTTGCTGCCGACCGCGCCTGCCGCGGTGTGAGAGCTGTCGAAGCCTGTCCGCGTCGCCCACGGCCCGCAGCGCCCTGCGGACCGCGAGCTGCCTGGGGCACGGGGTCGCCTGAGGCAAGCGGCTTTGTGCGGGCGGGCCATGCCGCCCATGGGTCTGGGTTGCCCTCCTGGTCGCCGGGCATGGTGATGACGACGCGATGGGGCACGGAGCGGTGGAAGACGAATTCCGGCGCACCCCTACCTGGCGCGCCAAATGTCGGATTTCGGGTTCCGGCAGACCCTTGAGGTTCGAACACTGGGTTGCGCGCGGAGATTTTGCCTCCTACCTACCTGCACCCCTCCGCCGTGCTAGGATCTCAACTCAGGAAAGAACAACACAAGAGACACAGGGTTTATACTGGTTTAGGCCATCATTATGGTGTAATACCCTACTCCAGTGTGTGGTGTGTGGATTGCCTCTTGGGCTGATGATGATGAACAATACAAGGAAGAACAGCCTCGCGAGGGTCTGTTCTTGGCTAAGGCGATGAACTACTGGAGGAGTTCGGCCACCTTTCTCTCTCTCTCTTTCTCTCTGCTTGACCTTCCCGAACCCCCTTGCTGTGTGGGTGGCTGGTCCTATTTATAGAGGCTCTGGTCCTCTTCCCAAATATTGAGCGGGAAGGGAGCCAACAATGGCGGGCTTATTTGAAGGGGGACAGCAAGTATCAGCTATCCTGACAAAAGTAGTCTTCACCTGCGCAAAGCTCTGGTGATGACGCCATCTTGGGCTCCACGGTGACCTCCGACTCGTAGTCCTCCTGGTCTTGGTCTCGTTGCACCGAAACGGCAACCTTTGCCTGATGCCTCGGTACTCCGCGGCTGCGCTTACCCCCTTTGCACCAAAGAGGAAAGGAGGACGCTGTGCGGGCTGGCACCCGCATGGCGCCCTGAGTTGTCATGGCTTGCGTCATGGGCACCTCGTGAGGTACCCCGCCTTGATCTCTCCGCCTCCTCGTGAGCCAGCCTGACGAGGCCGTGCCTGAGGAGGCTCCGCGTCGTCCGCCCCGCGAGGCTTGGCCCCTCGCGAGGGTCTTGGGTTTGTGTTGGTGAAGATGGGCCGTGCTGGGCCCCCCTTTGAGCCATGCCGCAGGCCGCAGGCAGGCAAGTCTGGGGACCCCCGTTCCCAGAATGCTGACAGATTGATCTTCCTATGTAGTTACGTCTGCTTACCACAGCCACATCATCCCCCCTCATCATTTGTGCATGCCTCCTGACCCGTCTCTCACACGCACGTGCACAGACAACAAGCAGCCATCTCCTCTCTTATTGATATTGCGGGCGTGCCCTCCGTTTGTCTAGCAAGCCTATCGCACCATTTGTTAGAAGCAACTCCACTACCACCCCCTCCAACACTCGAGCTCTGTCTCTCTCCCAACCTTATTCATCTCCTGCACATATGCATGAATGTCGATCGGTCTCCCTTAATACATGAGGCAGATCGATCTCCTTAGTACATGAGGTAGGCCTCTATCCTCCTCCACACATATACCAGCCATTGTACCTATATAGTTAATTGTGGCCTCCCTCTTCCCCCACCACACACCGATAGTCGAGCACTGCAGGTAGGTATCCATGCCACAGAGACAAACTGCACATGTCCCATCTCACGTTCCAGTAGGCCAGTCACTCTATATCTTTGACGTGGGCACACACAAATTCGATGGCACTCTTTATCGATCGCGCGTGCACACACACACATCATCCCTCTCTTCGATTCTATGGACACCTCAAGCCGATGATACCTCCACTCTCTTCTCATGGATCGCCCCCTCTATATATATGTTATATCTAGGACTCTATTTCACACACATTGCATATGTTAAATATTTTGATTGACCCCCCC
>NC_041392.1:155874458-155905628 GCF_002162155.2 Triticum dicoccoides | reverse complement strand
CCCCCACACACACACACAAAAAAAAATTCTCAAGAACCCACACACTACATCTCTCTAGGTTTGTATCTCTCTCACACAACCCCACATAGGTGGTGTACGTATACAAGAAGAGAATAGGTGCACCGTGCACGTACTCACGCTTCGTGCCCAGCCACACCCGCGCGGGTACATGGTGGAGCTCATTTCTCCGCAGAAGCTGAATTTGTTTTTGAAACATCAAGTGGCCAGAGACTCGAAAACTTATTTGCCCATTAGTGACTTGTCAGGGCGGTGGATTTTAGTTTGTACGATAATGCTGCATCCACCTAAAGTAACGAAAGTTCTTACGTAAACTTCCTAGTAATTCCCTCTTCGTAGGTGCAGCATTACTCCTAACATTTGTAATATCAGTTTGAAACTTGTAATATTGCTGTGTCCTATTCCTGCATTTTCAAAATCCTGTGAATCAAACAAGTCCTGAGTTGGTGATGATGTTGTGCCTCCCATCTTTCACCAATAGCCATCGGATCTAGATCTGACGCATACAAACCAAGCTTCTCCATTTTTGCAAAAAGATGCCCGCACTTGTTCCCTATTTACAAACAACTCCTTGTCTCTCACAATCAGCCTCATCTCCTCCCCACCACATCTAGGAGTAGAAGGCCGTGGAAAAATCTGGCACGATGGCCGCTGCCGGAGCCGTCCACCCCCAATCTTGGTGTTTCATGCAATGCACAGGCATCTATGCACGGGAAATTATGTCGAACAGGGCTAGTTGTAAGCAGGCTAGCTCTACAGCCATGATGATAGTGATTGCAGACGGTGAGGCTGACTATGGTATGCCGAACACAACGCCTATACTCAGGTGTCATCTCCGGCGCTGGGTCTTGTCACTTCACTGTGAGGAGCAGCATGTAATAATTTGACCAACGGGTAGTACAATGCTAGTACTCCTACTACTACATTGGTAGTACTACTACTAGTACTAGTAGCACCACCGTCTGGATTTAGGAGTACTGCCACGTCCATCTGGATTTTATTATTTGACTAGCACTATCTAGTAATGCATGTCACCAAAAATGTACTACTCCATCAGTAAATAAATACATGGTGTTTTATTCCTATCGGTGAGAGAACTTAATGTTTTTTTGCTACTCCTAACTAGAGTACTAATAGGATTACATGCAATGAACTAAGCACTGCATGTCATGTTTGGTAGTCTCAAGTCATTGAAAGCATGCATGTCCCACATCTCTCATTGGTTGATATGTCACGAAATAAGAAACAAGGAGGGAGTTAATGCACCGTGCCTAAGTATTTTGGGATTATTTGGTTTTCGTAAGGTGACTTACACAACATTTTTGTTTACATGCATTAACATTTTATTAGTTAAATCAAAGGTCAAAACTTGGCGTCAAATGCAAAGGGGACCAATAAACCAGTAAACATCAAACTTCTCTCATTTGGCCCCAACTAGAGGTCCGGTGAGATGACTATACTGCACCGGCACGGAGGGGGGCGCAGCTTCATTGACTTACGGCAACTGCCTTTGGGTGAATGACACGTGGCCCCAGGGGGTGGCTGGCCCACCTATCATACAGCCAAAGGCAGGTGCAGTAGAGGGCCGAGGAGTAGTACAAAATCCTATGCACCTACGCACGCTAACCAAGGGCTGAGTGATCACTCGAATCACAAGATCAGTTGACTAGAAGCTATGCTAGACCCATGGAGGCGATGAGCGCGAGCATCAGCCGGCTGTGCCAGATGGTCCATGACGCCGGTCTACGGCCCGGCACCGAGGAACGTCTCCATGTAGTATTGCTTGAGGCAGCCAGGGCGAGGAGCCGCATGGACGACAACTTCGTCTGCTTGTTTGACGAGGTCCTCGTCGGTTTCCTCGACAAGTTCACCGTCATCAAGAAGATTGCGGACGACTTTGATGTAAGCCTCCAGCCGACGCGCCCAGGCTCTGCGATGCTCGCCACCCTCAACGGCCACTATGGTAACAACCTCCTTGACGCACTGGTGGCCCTGCGACTGCCCGCCGTCACACCGGAGAATGTCCACCTCGAGGTCGCGCTCGCCGCGCAGCGCCTGGCGCAGCAAGACACCATCGACATAATCACCCACGTCTATGCGCAAATCGTCCACAAGGACTACTACATGCAAGAGGAGGACGATAGGATGCTGGCCTTCTTGGAGCGCAGGGAAACCTTGGACGACACTGTTCAGAAGCACATTGAGCTCGCCGCCAACGCCGTTGCTCCTCACATGTCGGTTGGTGACCCGGCGCACTAGGGCATGAGGATGTCGTTGAACGTTGATGGTTCCGTATGTATTTTTATCTTTCCGTCAAATCCATGTAGTAGTATATGATACTACAGTAATTATCTTACCTTTCGCATCAACTTCATAATTTTCGTACGTACTCCATGCATGAATGGCCAGAACCAAACTTCTCATTACTCTAGGCAAAATCGTTATTTTCTATCTATTGGTCGCGCCATGGAGCAGAAGCAAATTTTACAAGTTACGAGTTCAAAAGGAAAAGCCTGCCGTGTTCGCGTTGCACCCCCACACGGTTGGTCCAGCATGCCGCTCAAGCAGGAATGCGTGCGGTGTTGCATTTTCACTTACAAGTGGGACCGCATTTGAGCAAACCGACTATCGGCAAACCCCCACCCCGCCCACCGCGCGATGGCTGAAAAAACAGGAGGGAGAAGAGATGGCTGTAGCATGGACTCCAAGAAAATTGGTGTCGGATGGGACTCGTGTGGGTGGCATGTGTCGTACTGCTAGATGTGAATGCTAGTTATGGCCCATGCCACCCCACTATATCGAGCCTATATCGAGGTACATAGAACAAATTTCCCGCAGTCCGTGCTCAGCCCTCCTCTATCTCTCTTCTCGGCCAGCCAGCGGACGCGCAGAGCCCATCGTCTGTTTGCTCACATGCGGCCCCACATGTCAGTGAAAACGCAAGAGGACCCACTGAACCTGCACATCTTTCACCTCGACGTGCTGGTGATGAAAAACAAATCCAATAAAGATTTTCGGTGGCCGCTTTTGGAGTTACTCAAGAGTAGTAAGATTCTATTTACAATTTAACCCAAGATGCACATCTCGGGGCTTCAACTACCACTCTATTTTCTTTCATGACACGACCTGGATGCTGGATGTCCCACGTGTCGGCAAAAGGAGGAAGAACCCGACCAAATCTTCGGTTCTGCTCTCGGATTAGACTAGTTGTGCTAACTTCAATTTTTTATTGTGTACTCCCTCCGTTCCAAAATACTTGACTTCCATTTGTCCAAAAATGGATGTACCTATATACTAAGACATCTCTAGATACATATATATTTTGACAAATAGAAGGCATGTATTGTGCAACGGAGGGAGTAGAATGGATGCAAGTTTTTGCATTGGGAAGAAGAGTACATCCATATATTGATAGAGCGCAATTCAGTAGATGTTCTATCACTTTTAGCTAGCACAGACGCAAGATCGAGCCTCCGCAGATCAACAATGAATGCATCGAGAAGGCACTAATCTAACTTACAGGAGTAGTAAAATGTATTCTTGTGGTTCTTGTTTCCTTTTGTCTTGCTTTTCTAGTCAAAATTATCGTTGGAGTTCGTGCAAAACGGAGGTGCGTTTGGGGTCGTGCGTTGGAGTTGGCCTTACAAGTGGGACCGTTGTTAAGGAAACCGACTATCGGCAAACCCCCACCTCGCCTGTCACGCGATGGCTGAAGTTAGAGAAACGACGAGGTTGAAGAGATTGCTCTAGCATGGACTCCAAGAAATAATATGGTGTCAGATGGATGTCGTGGTGGTGGCGTGTGCCGTACTCCTGGACGTGAATGCTTGTTCTGGCCCATGCCACCCTACTACTCCTACTACTTACTCCTACTATATAGTACTAGTATCGAGGATTCGAGGTGCTGGTTACGTACAGCGAACACATTAACATATGGCTACAGTAAAAACACCCCCCCGACGCGCGAAGCATGTGAAGCTAGTACAAATAGTGTACTACTATTATTGATTGGCCCCATTCGATAACCTGTTGCAATGCATGTACAATTATGTATTCGCAAAATATTTTTTTTGCCTCATCGAACCACTCACTCGGAGAAGTGACTCGAAAGCCATCCATAAATTTAGTAAGTTTATCAAAGGTTATTACATACAACAGGTCATCAACCCACATCGACAACGAGGATACATTATAAATACTAAAGTTTTCACCACACAACAAATAACAAGCCATGAAATGAATTTCAACTCAACCACTCCGCGGCGTTGGAAACGCTTGCTTTGAACCACAAGTGATTCTCTGGGACGGGCCATCCGTTGTCGATCTGGAGACCAATGTTGGAACGATCATCCAGGCTGAAGCGGCCTACTATATCAGTACCAGGGTAGGGAATCACCCAAATGTCCGAGGTATAGACACAGTTGCTTCTCATAAATGTGTCAACAGCAGTTGGATCGCCTTTCACCATCATCGGATAGTTTTGTCCAAGGAAAAGCGAGTTTTCTCCTAGACTATCAATTCTATGCAAGGGAGAAGGAGTTGGCGCTAGCACACTAGTATCCATCCCGAATACCATGCAACAGGTGTTGGAATAGGTCCGGAGAGTGCGACCATGGGATACACCTGCTTCCTTAGCAGTAACAACATCAGTGGGTTGTATACACACAAGAAGAGGTGATCCATCGGAATTAGTTTCCAGGCGCCACAGAGTATATGGGCGCTGCTCGTGATCATCACCATCGGCATCTCCCCCTTGGTTATAAATTTTTTCAAGTATAGGTGGTGGGATGTTCACAGGACCTTGGAAACACAAGAAGAAGGTTAATTAGTAAAGGGAAACTTGCTAACCCGCATGCATGTGGATTAAACAATTATAATTACAGTGGAAGACAAACGTACCGAAACTACTAGGATGCCATGCAAAAATAGTGCCACGAGTGGTGGCAGCAAACACAAGGCCCTCGTATTGAATTGCATCACAGTACTCATTCGTGTACAGAAACTGATTTTTGAGCAATATCCATCGAGTCGAACCACGAAGGACGGCAACAAGCTTGTCAAAGATAGCAACAACTTGATAGTTGTTGTAATTCCAAGAGCGGTTGGGAACTCGACAAATTGCTATCTTCCGTAGAAGACAGTCACCATGATCTTATTCGAACTTGCGTACATTACCGGTGTGCTCAACCTTTGGGCAGTGTGCTGAGATTTTTGGAAGTGGAACCCGGTGACGAGTGTACACATTCACAAGTTCCCACTCGCAGTTGGACCCAATGTAAACAAACCAATCTCCATTTGCGCCCACCCAAGCCTTGCCCTCAAGCGATGGCATCTTAAGATCATACGTATCATTATCAAGCGGCATCAACTGGCACAGGGCGAGGCCTCCGTCGTGCCGGCGCCAGTCATCAGGGTCGCGACGAAGAAGATAGGGGAGATCAAACTGCTCCTTGACTCTTGGGTTCTTTGTAATGATGTTATTAGTTGAGTCAAGAATGGGCTTGAACGAACCTGCCATGCTAGCCGAGGTGATGACGTCACACTGATCAATGAGTTCCTCCACCACGTCATCTTTCAGATCATGGCAAGAATAACGGGGTCGTTTCCGGCCTGTTCCCTCCATGGATAAGACGATCGAACAATGGTAGAAGAAAGGGTGAAGGGCTGAAGGAAAATGGAGGAGGGAGAGGAAGAGTGTGCGACAGCAGTTCCAAATCGAGAGGGAAAGGCGAAGAGTCGGTGGACGATTGCGAGTTTTCCACGGTTCACGAAGAGGCGCCCCGGCCTACACGTTCGTTCGGAAATACTCCTACTACTCGCTGTTGTCTCACTGATATGTTGGAATGGGACCACATGTCAACGAAACATGGTCTGTAATTTCTCGTGCAAAATGTGATCTGGCCGCGTTGGCCCGAGGTGCTGCATTAGATATCGACCTTTATTTTTTTAATGGCGTGCCGATCAGTTTTGAAGCACGACTAACTGGTACTGTACATGGAGAGGATGACAGCAGGGACCTGCCAAGGTCATGGCAGTATGCAAGCAAGTGCCTCCTTATTTCAAGCCAATAAAAAAATGGCTCCTCCTAGTGGATTTCTGACATCTGTGTCCCATGGCATTGTCAATGTAGTCAATAAACGAGAGAATTGCACAATGAGCGGCTGACACCAGGGACCCAGCAGCTCGCCCAGTTATTTTGTTTTGGGTTAATTTGATAAATGCCACTCCAAATCTGGTGTATCCGAGAAATGCCACTGCAATTTCCAATCTTTGAAAAATGCCATTTCATGCCATTTCTAGTGGCATTTTTCGAAGTCTGGAGTGGCGTTTTTCAAAGTTTGCAAACTGCAGTGGCGTTTTTCAAAGTTTGCAAAAAATTGCAGTGGCATTTTTCAAAGTTTGGAAATTGCAGTGGCATTTTTATGAATCGCCATAATTGAAGTGGCATTTATCTAATTTGTTTTTGAGACGGAAGCAGGGTGTCAACTGGGTTGTGCAGGACACTCTGGCATGTCTAGACAACCTTTTCTTTTATGTTTACCACAGACCAGCCCAGTAGTTTTTTTTTCTTTCTGAAAATGGCTAGCCCAGTTCTTTTGTGATTTGTCAAGTAAGTCGCTTTATCAGGCCTGTTGGGTTGCAAATCTTTCAAGACGAGGAGAGCTTCATTGGGCTGGTAGAGAAAATGGCCTATTAGTAATGAGAAATGGGTTGTACATTTTTAAAACACATCAAACCGGCAATTATTTTCAAATATATTTTTTTCATTTCGAGATTTTAAATTGCATTGATTTTTAGCATGGACAATTTGTTGGATTTTATATTGATATACATTTATTTTTAAAATCAGTCTGAATGTGAATCAAAATTTCGGGATTAAAAACAGTTCAGACCGCACCGACATATGCAAAATTTCGTATAATTTTTTAACCATGGCCACAATATGGGCTGTAATGCTAACATAAAGAATATGGGCTCCAAAAAAACCCGTAAGAATTAGCAAATGGGCTGTAAATTATTTGAAATAATGGCAGATGGGCTATGCTGTTTTCCATAGATTTGAGGCTTTCCACAGATGGCTTGTATACTGTTGGATGTCCATCCAACGGCCGTCGTGCTTCTTCAATCTCTGCTCTTCCTGCTCCAGCCGCTCAAACAAGCGCCGGCGGGAGTGTCTGCTCCCTCCTCCCCGCGGTCGGCTGTGCTGCCGCGCAGGCCTCACGCCCCATCGTACTCCCATCGCTGGCCTAGCCATCCCTCTACTCACCCACACCTGATATTATTCTCAAGTGATGGCAGATGAACCAGTAAACCCTCGTGCAGTCGTACTCCCCTCCGCATGGGAAACAAAAACAACGGCCGAGTCTTCCCTGCCTCCGTGTCGTTCCCTTCCTAGGCCTCGCCGTCGTCCACCGCCCTTGTGCTCTCGGCGTGGCGTGGTCAGCATGGTCAACGACCGACATGCATCTGAAGAGGACTGTACGTGGAGAGGCTGACAGCTGGGTCCACGGCTGCACGCAAGGAAATGCCTCCTTATTATGTGCAAAATAATGATTTCCTCCACCTGACATCTGGGACCCACCGAAACGGCCTCTGTATTTCGTGAAAAAAACGTTACCGCTGCTGACAGCTCGGACCCACCAGCTATATCTTCGCACGCAAGGAAGTGCCTCCTTATTATGCACAAAAAAATGAATACTCCCCTTGCTAGCTGGGACCCAGTATAGTGGGCCTACTAAGTTGACGGGGACGAAGGGCTTTGTCAACTTAGTCAATATGAACGATTCTAGCTCGACTGACCATACGATGTCCATCCAACGGCCCTAGTGCTTCTTCAACCTCTGGTCTTCTTGCTCCAGCCGCCCAAAGCAGCGCCGGTCGTGTCGCCTGCTCCTGCCTCCCGTGGCCGGCTGTGCTACCGCGGAGGCCTCACCGCCCCCATACTACTCCCACCGCTGGCCAGGCCATCCCTCCACTCCACTCACCCACACCCCCTGTTATTCTGCGGTGACGGCAACGCAGCCGAACTAGTGAACCCTCATACTCCTCTTCGCGTGGGCATCCACTGCCGTGTCTGCCCCGGCTTCGCGTCGTCCCCTTCCTAGGCCTCGCCGTCGTCCACCGCCGTGGTGCTGTCGGCGCGGCGTGGTCAATGTGGTCAACGACCGAATTCCATCGGAAGAATACTGTACGTGGAGAGGCTGATAGCTGGGTCCACAGCAGCCGCAAGGAAGTGCCTCCTTATTACGCGGAAAATAATTATTCCTCCACCTAACAGTATGGACCCACCGGATGCCCACCAGTATATCGCGAAAAAAACGTTTGCCCCTGACTGCTGGGACCCACCCGACGGGCCACCATATTTCACGAAAAAAACGTTCCCCTTGCTGTCAGCTCGGACCCACCAGAAGTGCCTCCTTATTACGCACAAAAAAATGAATACCCCCTGCTAGCTGGGACCCACCTTGGTGGGAGGCTGACTTGTGGGCCTACTAAGTTGATGGGGATGGAGGGCTTTGTCAACTTAGTCAATATGCACGATTCTAGCTTCAGTGACTGTACGATGTCCATCCAATGGCCGTAGTGCTTCTTCAACCTCTGGTCTTCTTGCTCCAGCCGCCCAAACCAGCACCGGTCATGCCTCGTGCTCCTGCCTCCCGTGGCCGGCTGCGATGCGGCGGAGGCCTCACCGCCCCCTACTACTCCCACCGCTGGCCAGGCCATCCCTCTACTCACCCGCACCCCCTGTTATTCTGCGGCGACGGCAGCCTCACACCGCAGCGAACCAGTGAACCTCGTACTCCTCTACGCGTGGGCATCAACTGCCGCATCTTCCCCGGCTCTGCGTCGTCCCCTTCCTAGGCCTCGCCGTCGTCCACCGCCCTGGTGCTCTCGGCGCGGCGTGGTCAACGTGGTCAAGGAACGGCTTCCATCGGACGTGGACTGTACGTGGAGAGGCTGACAGCTGGGTCCACGGCCGCAGCAAGGAAGTGCCTCCTTATTACGTGCAAAATAATTATTCCTCCACCTGACAGTGGGGGCGCACCGGATGGGCCACCGTATTTCGCAATAAAAATGTTTGCCCCTGACTGCTGGGACCCACCAGCTACATCTTCGCACGCAAGGAAGTGCCTGACAGTCGGGACCCACTTGGTCGAAGCGTACGTAGCGTTGTCATTCTGGTCGCGAACGTGTACGTACATATATACTGGTGGATGTATAGGCGCGCACGTGTCGTAGTAGAGGCGCGCACGTAGCATGTACACGTACGTACAGCGGCCAGGGTGCAAGAAAGAAAATACGGCCACGTATGTGTACATACGGGCGGGGTCTTGAATGCCTACTCGCGCATACGTACGGCCAGGGCTCGTGTACATGGCTGGGTCGGAACAGAGAAACAGCGTCGTCGTCGTGTTCATGGGGAGGCAACGGAATGCGTCATGTACCTGGGGAGGCAACGGAATGCGTTGTGTTCATCGGGAGGGCTTGGACAGAACAGGCAATGGAAACGAGGCCTGGCGTACCGCAGAACAGAGGAAACGGCCTTGTGTTCGACCGGCCACGTTCAAAACGGGATCATGTTGATCGGCAGGGGTCTGGCGTATCACAAAACGGAGGAAACGACCTCCTACGGTCGAAACGGGGGTCCTATTCATCGGGAGGTGTTGGGGATATTACTACCAGTATGACCCACCCAGGAGGGGCCGTGTTAGCCCTGATGGCGGGTTACAGAAGAAGCCCGATAAACATTCAAGATGATAGTTTACTAAATGTATAAAAGTCCCAAAGGCCTGGGGCCGGCTTAAGGCCTGATACTATAAACCGTCGTATGTAAGGAAATACTTGTACAGAAAGGCATGTAAAGGAAGTCACCGAGCCGGACACGATTATGAGCCGGCCGGGACTCTGTAGGCCACCAGGCGTCAACCCGTGTATATAAGGGGACGACCCGGTGGCGGTTTAGAAAAAGAAACAACCAGGTCGATAACCAAGCCGGCAAGTTGAGCCTCTTGGAGATCGAAACCTCAGCAATACCAATCCCAACTAGACGTAGGCTTTTACCTTCATCGTAAGAGGATGAACTAGTATAAAAACTCTCTCGTGTGTCCTTTGTCCCGATCAACCCCTTTAAGCTTCCTAGTGCGATGGCCCTACGTCTAAGTCCTTGCTCTAGGACATCTGCCGTGTCAACTCCACGACAGTTGGCGCCCACCATGGGGCCAGCGCACGGTGGATTTGAGTTCTTGAAGGGCAACTTCGAAGGGCTCAACGGATACGCTGTGGGCCGGATGACCAAGAGTCGTCGCGGCAAACTCTACATCAACGACGAATGCTGGGGCCCCGAGGCTGGCTCGATCGAGTACGGGTACCGGGTCCCCTTCGGGGGAATTCATGTCTTCATCGACCGGATCGGCGAGTCAGGCCCTGAGCCGGACCTCCACACCAACCTCATCGAAACGGCTTAGTGCGCCGGGTCCGCCCGTGTTCAATCTGTCGTGAAGCAAGCCTTCGTGGGCTGCATCCATGGCAGTGAATACTCCAAAGGATCGACGGAAGGTGGGGAGACGGCCATCTGCACTGATTCTACCTCATCAACAGGCGAGACGGATTCGTTGTACCAACTACAAGATGGCATCCTCGGGGACTGTTCCGATGGTAGCAGTATTCCGGACCCCCTTGAGCCACCGAATTGGGCCGGAGTCTTCATGGCGGGGACGCACCCGGACAGAACTCCATCGCGGCGGCAGCAGCAACTACCGGGTCGGCAGCAGCTGGGTCAGGAGACCCTGCGCGCCCCCGGCTCAGGTTCTAATGGACATCATGGATAAGTTGATGACTCTGTTAACCGCTGCGGTAGAGCCGGCGGATAAAGCCCAGCATGACACAGAAAGTGGCACGCGTGCGGGAGGAGATGGTGCAAGCTAAGGAAAATCTAGCCGCGGAGGAAACCCGGATGGCAGCAGAACGAGCATCTTTGGATGCTCGTGCTCAGCAGCTTCAAGCAGAAACCTTCCGGCTCTCAGTGGATCTTAATGCATCAAACGAGGTCATGAGGAGGAGGCATCAGAAAACTCAGTCGCGTCTGCCTTTAACACTAGATCTGAGGAACCTGTTCCATACACCCGGAGCTGGGGGGAGCAACCCGCCAGAGGCAAACCGGGTCACGACGCCCGGCGCACCAGTTCAGCCACACACCATGGAGCCGCCTCGCATGAATACAGCTCCTCCTCGTTATGTATCAACACCCCCGGGTCACTTCTCTAACCCTATGGAAAATCTCATCACAGCGTCGGCTCGTTTGGCAGCTCTTCCAATGGAAGGCGACTCGCCAGCAGCGATTGAAACTCGGAGGGTAAGAGAACTACTTCAGATAGCTTTGGCCCAGCAGGATGCATACTCCTACAGCCAAGACATGATTCATTCAACTCCTCGCCCAAGCCAGAGCCCGAGTTACAGTAGGCACATGGAGTCCGCAGAGATGTCAAGCAATGCTCAACGCCACAACTGGCCATACAGGCATGAGCCGGTACGGGCTGGAGCCCTTAACTTGGCAGATCAGAAGAGGATTCATCAAGAGGCGGAACGGGCGGCTCAGATAGTAGTAGAACAGGCAGCTCACCAGCCCTTTCCGGCTTATCCAGCAACCTCGGTTGAGGTAGGAGTGGCCACAAGAACCAGAGGTGTACCTTGCCTGGTCCCAGCCATACGCAATGAGCGGTTGCCCATGGATTTCAAGGGGACTCGTAAAGTGCCTAATTACACGGCCGACTTACAGCCGGGGGCTTGGATTGAGAGTTATGAGATGGCTATGGAGCTGTTGGTGGTTAGAGATGCTGCAATGGCCAAGTATTTTACCATGATGTTGGATGGAACGGCTCGGACCTGGTTGAAGGGATTGCCACCTAATTCTATCGGCTCATGGGCGGAGTTGAAAGCATGATTCATCCAGAAATTTAAGGACACGTGTAAGCAGCCAATGTCGATTGTGGACCTGACCAACTACAAGCAAGAGGATGGAGAATCCACAACCCATTGGGTGCGCCGGGTCAAGGAGATAATACATTCATCTCATAAGATGGATGCCGGCTCAGCAGTCTTGATGTTGGAGAAAAATTGCCGCTTTGAACCTCTGAAGCAGAAGTTGGGGCAGCTTAAACGTGACTGTAACGACATGGGGACGTTGATGGCGGCTCTTGTCAAGTATGCTGACTCTGATACCACCAAAGACCCGGTGTCTGACGAAGAAAAGGCAACGAAGGGAAAGAAGAACGGTAATGGCAAGGGTCACTAGCATAACCCGGCGAATTAAGGAGGTAATAAATGTAAGGCTGATGAACTTGTTGCCAATACCAATGCGCAGGGTGGTAATCAGCGGCGCAAGGGCACACAACCCCCTCGATCGGGCGGGTCAGGCCCCACCCTTGAGCAGTTGTTGAACGAACCTTGTCCAAAGCACGACACCCGGGAGAAACTAGCCACCCACTTGTGGAAAGATTGCACGATCATGAAGGCATTTAAAAATTAAAATGCATTTGATGGGGGTCACAGCCCAGGTGGCGGCTCAGGTGGAGGCGGCTTTCAGGGCCCGGGCACCGGTTCAAGCGGAGGAGGTTTTCACAGTCAGGGTTATCTTGGTCACCAAGGAGGATATAATCAGCAACACGGCCAGGGGAATCAACAGCAACAACAATCCGCCTATCAGAGCAACCCGAAGCAGTTGAGTAGCGGACAGTATCATGTCTTTACTACCAGTTTATGTAAGAGGGACCAGAAGATCCACAAGAGAGCCGTCAATGCTGTTGAGCTGGCAATTCCATGTTGTTTACGTTGGTCGGAGCAGCCTATTGTGTGGAGCAGAGAGGATCACCCGCCCCGGGTTGATAATCCGGGTCACTTGGCTTTGGTAGTGGCACCTCAGGTTGGTGGGTATAAGTTTACTAAGGTACTCATGGATGGAGGCAGCAGCATCAAGATCCTTTACTATGAGACGTTCCGCCAGATGGGATTGACGGACAAAAACCTTAAGCAATCCAACATTGTTTTTCATGTTGTGGTACCTGGTAAGTCGGCATACCTAGTTGGTAAGATCGAGTTGGAAGTAGCCTTTGGGGATGAGTATGACTCCAGAACAGAAAAATTGACCTTTGAAGTGGTTAAAATCAAAAGCCCATATCATGCTCTCTTTGGGCGGCCGGCTTATGCCAAGTTCATGGCTCGGCCGTGTTACGTATATTTTTAGCTCAAGATGCCGGGTCACAAGGGCACCATTACAGTCCATGGGAACCGGAAGATAGCCTTGGAATGTGAAGAAGGGGATGTTGCCTATGCTGAATCTGTTTGTGCAACAGAAGAGTTGAAATTCTACAAGGATCATGTTGACCCGACGGACATGACGTCATTAAAGAAACCAATAACCGACCATGAGCCGGAGTTGAAATTCAAATCAGCTGATGACACTAAGATGGTTGACTTTGTGCCTGGTGATTCATCCAAATAGTTCATCATCAACGCAAACTTGGATCCGAAATAGGAAAGCGCGCTCATCGAGTTCATCCGTGAGAACCGGGACATCTTTGCATGGAAACCTTCAAACATGCCGGGTGTCCCGAGGGAACTCACTGAGCAAACTCTTAATATCAATCCAAAGTTTAAACCTGTTAGATAGTTTCTCCAGCGGTTCAAAGAAGAAAGGTGCAACGCCATCGGAGAAGAGGTGGCCCGGCTCTTGGCAGCCAGGTTCATTGTGGAGGTCTTTCACCCAGAATGATTAGCTAACCCGGTGCTTGTACTCAAAAAGAATGGCACCTGGCGTATGTGTGTGGATTACACAGATTTGAACAAAGCTTGTCCGGCTGATCCTTTTGCTCTTCCCCGTATTGATCAGATCATTGATGCTACGGCAGGTTGCGCACGGTTGAGTTTCTTAGATGCTGACTCCGGTTATCATCAGATTAAGATGGCAGTCAAGGATCAAGAAAAGACAGCGTTCATAACTCCTTTTGGGGCTTTCTGCTATGTGTCTATGCCTTTTGGGCTTAAGAGTGCCCAGGCGACTTACCAGCGGTGTGTGCAGAATTGTCTTCACAATCAGATTGGGCGCAATGGTCATGCCTATGTGGATGATATAGTGGTGAAATCCAGGGAAGAGGAAACCTTGGTCACAAACCTGAAAGAGACTTTTGATAATCTTCGGGTTTACAAGATGATGCTTAACCCAGCCAAGTGTGTTTTTGGAGTGCCAGCCGGCAAGCTCTTGGGTTTTCTGATGTCTAAACAAGGTATTGAAGCTAACTCAGAGAAAATCAAGGCAATTACATCTCTATCCAAACCAACCTGCATCAATGATGTTCAATGACTGGCGGGTCATGTGGCCGCTTTGAGCCGGTTCATAAGCCGGTTAGGGGAAAAGGCTATGCCTCTGTATCAGTTGATGAAGAAAATGGATGTTTTTGTTTGGAGCGATGCTGCGAATGCCACTTTTGAGGATCTGAAGGCACAACTGGCTGAGCCGCCGGTCCTAGCTGCTCCAATTGAGAAAGAGCCGCTATTGTTATACGTGGCTGCCAACTCACGGGCTGTTAGTGTGGCTATGGTGGTAGAGCGCAAAGAGGCTAGCAAAGAGCATCCGGTTCAGCGGCCGGTTTATTATGTCAGTGAAGTGCTAATTGAATCTAAGCAACGATATCCACATTGGCAGAAGCTTGTTTATGGGGTGTTCATGGCAAGCCAGAAGCTTAAGCATTACTTTCAGGGACATCCAATCACTGTGGTCAGCTCTGCCCCTTTGGGGGATATTATTCAAAACAGAGAAGCCACGAGGCGAGTTGCCAAGTGGGCAATTGAGCTTGGGTCTCATGGGCTGAAGTATGTTCCACGTACTGCAATTAAGTCTCAAGCCTTGGTTGACTTCATCAATGACTGGACAGATATGCAGATGCCAGAAGAGAAGTCGGACAACACATATTGGACTATTCATTTTGATGGATCCAGGCAATTGGAAGGATCGGGGGCTAGAGTTGTATTAACTTCCCCATGATGTGATAAATTTTGTTATGTGTTACGGTTGATGTTTCCATGCACTAGCAACGCAGCAGAGTATGAAGCACTGCTCCATGGTCTCGAGTGGTAAAGGAGATGAGCTTGAGCCGGGTCAGATGTCTTGGTGAATCAGATCTAGTGGCCCAACAAGTATCTGTCAAGTGGGATTCCAAAGGCCCTCTCATGGCAGCTTATCGCCGAGAGGTCGATGCTGTTGCAGGATATTTTAAAGGTTATCAGGTGGAACACATTGACCATCGGAAAAACGAAGCAGCTGATGCTTTGAGACGGCTAGGGTCTCGGCGTAAGCCGGTACCACCCAACACTTTTTTAGATGTTTTGCATAACCCCTCTATCAAGTTGCCAACAGAAGAAGATTTAGTTGTTCCTGACCCGGAGGCGCAGTTGGTGGCGGCTCTTCATGTCATCCCAGATTGGACGGTGCCATTCTTGGCTTACATGACTCGGGGAGAGTTGCCAGCGGATGAGACCCTGGCTCGACAGATAACCCGACGGTCTAAGTCCATGACGATTTCGGATGGAGAGTTATTTCATCGCAGTGTTTCCGGAGCGTTTCAATGGTGTGTTTCCCCCGAAGAAGGTCAAGAAATCATTCGTGAGATCCTTGAAGGCGATTGTGGTCATCACGCTGAGTCAAAATCTTTAGTGGCCAAGGCGTTTTGTCACGGTTTTTACTGGTTGACGGCTCATGCTGATGCAGAGGATCTGGTCAGTAGATGTGATGGATGTCAGAAATTTGCACGACGAGCGCATGTGCCGGCTCAAGAGCTCCAGATGATTCCAATCACTTGGCCGTTTGCAGTCTGGGGGCTTGACATGGTGGGACCTTTCAAAAGGTCTAAGGATAAAAAGACACATCTCTTGGTGGCTGTTGATAACTTCACCAAGTGGGTTGAGGTGGAGCCTGTGAGTAAGTGTGATGCAGACACGACGGTTTAGTTCATGAAAAAAGTAATCTTCCGTTTTGGTTTTCCACACAGTATAATCACAGACAATGGCACTAATCTATCCCAAGGGGCTATGGAAGAATTTTATCAGCAAGAGCACATCCAGCTTGATTTTTCCTCTGTAGCTCATCCTCAATCCAATGGTCAAGCTGAGAGAGCCAATCAGGAAATTCTGAAAGGATTAAAACCCCGGCTTATGGTTCCTTTACAGCGAATGCCGGCCAATCAGGAAATTCTGAAAGGATTAAAACCCCGGCTTATGGTTCCTTTACAACGAACGCCGGGTTGTTGGGTAGAGGAATTGCCTTCAGTGTTATGGAGTATCAATACTACACCCAACAGGTCTACGGGTTACACACGCTTCTTCATGGTTTATGGGGCAGAAGCAGTGTTGCCAGTGACATCCGTCATGACTCGCCCTGTGTGGCGGCTTATGTTGAAGCTAACAATGAAAAATCCAGACAAGATGCGCTTGAATTATTGGATGAGAAAAGAGACTTAGCAGCAGCGTGGTCAGCAATTTATCAACATGACCTGCATCGTTATCACAGCCGCCGGGTTAAGTCCAGGACGTTTCAAGAAGGCAACTTGGTGCTCCGGCTCATCCAAGATCTTCCAGATGCACACAAGTTATCCCCACCTTGGGAAGGGCCTTTTGTGGTCAGTAAAAATTTAAACAATGGGTCCTACTACCTCATTGACATTTGAGAGCATGCAGACTCACGTAAGTCGAAAGAGGAGACCCGCTGGCCATGGAAAAATGCTCAACTTCGGCCATATTACACCTGAGCCACCGGATCTCAACATGTACATACATTCACATTGTATATATTATGATAAGTAATAAAGTAAGAACATCGGTCTCCTTTCTTTTCACAGATTATACATCTTTATTATTTACTTACAAATGACTATTAAGGAACTGATCATATTTGAATCAAGTCTAATCTTTTTAGTCTAGCTTATGATCGTATCCGAATCTAGCTGCAAATCTCAAGGTCACTTGGGGGCTTCCTGTTAAAACATAGGTCGTATTCGAACCAAAGAGAACATAGATGTCGTAACCCTCTTGATCGGTTCAAGGCCAAACTCACTTGGGGGCTTCTTGATCGTATCTGAATCATAGCTTAACCCCTTTTGAGTCCGACTTGAATCATATTTGAATCAGGGTCGTTAAAAACCTCTCAAGGTCATTTGGGGGCTTCCTATTCAAACATAGGTCGTATTCGAACCAAGAGAACATAGTTGTCGGTACCCTCTTGATCGGCGCAATCCAAAGCCACTAGGGGCTATATGGTCGTATTAGAACCTTAGCTTAACCCCTTTGGTCCGGTTTGCTGATCATATTCGAATCAGAAACCCCCAACCTTTTGAATACAGAGTTAAAATTATGTTTATTATCTATTGCTTGCCTTTGAGTTTTTGTTGTTTACAATATCACCAATAAGATAGCCTAGTTTTCTTCGCCGGCTCAATTATTGGACAACACGGCCGCCCGGGCTATTCAAGCCGATGGTTCAAGGATCCAAAGGTACGAGCTACTAAGATATGATGATCTTTGAGTATTCAAGGAGTATTAACTTTTCATACATATTGAATTATCAATTCGTCACCCGGGTTATTTAAACTGGCGATCTAAGGATCACCAAGGATAAGGTATGGTTTTTACTTATACGTGCTTACCTGCTGCGTTAACTCAAGAGTTAGTATTAAACCTTATCCTTTATTTACATTTGTCTCTGTTTTTCTTATTGAAGTAAATTTATAGGTTGTACATTAGGTGTTTAAGCCTAGTTGGTTCTAAACCGCCTTGCCAGTCTTTTCCTTGTATTCATAGGAACAGAGCTTAACCATTGCAGAGACAAACATTAAATAATGCATACATTAACATCTGGAAGCCAATTCACATAGAAGTATTTTATGCACGATGGCATAAGCAAACATGCAGTGTTTTAGCAACTAAAGTTATTACAAGGCTTTGTAAGCCTATGAAGATGATCACTGTCCCTCCCTTGTCGGTTCACCACTTTCTGTTTGCTGGAAGTTGGATTTTGACCAATCAAAGCCGTTCATGGCGACAAATTCGGCTTCGTCGTCAATCAGGCCGACCGGGTCAATTTCCGGAGCAAAGGTATCTTCTATTACAGGTGGGATCAGGTCTGCTACTTTGTATGAAGGAGTGGCCATCTTCTTATTTTCATTATCAAAACCCAGCTGATACTTGTCAACATTGGTGTCTTCTCCAAGACTAGTCGCATGAGGTCGGACTTCGCGTACACACGCTATGAAATCATCCTGATCAAACGGAGACATGTCCTCCTTCACAGGGTAACCTCTTGCCACGTCCGTCTAGTCTAGGTCTGGCACCCAAGCCTTGGAGCGGCTTAGGGAAGTCAAAGCTCCAGCTCGCGCGCAGGAGCGTTTTACTTCCTGGAATCTCGCTGGAAGGATGGACAACTTCTCCAGGACATCGCTAAGCCGGTTGGGTCCTTGATTTGCACGAGAGATAGCAGCCAGAGCCCGTTCTGTACCAATGTACAATTGTTCAACCAAGGTGTTCAACCAAGGTGTATACGGCCTTCAGTTTAATCAACGGGTCTTGGCTCAGATTTTTACTTCGTGGACCTGCATATATTTAACAGAGTAAGTTGGCGGATCATATTCCGGTTTGGCAAAAAATTATACAAAAGATCAACTCAGGCAGCTTACCAAAGATAGCAGCAACCATCCGAGACACCAGGCCCTTCAAACTGTTCAGCTCTGTTGAAATTTCTTTCAAAGTCGTTTCGGCTGTCTCAGCTCGTCGGGTCAGGAGTGTTTTCTCATTTTCCCAAGCCTTCTCCTTGGTAGCAAAGCTGGTCTTCAAAGTTTCCGTTGCAGAAAGGCTCATTTGCAGTTTGGAAGTGGAAGATTTGATTTCGGACTCTTGAGTTGCTAGCCGGGTCTTTGCGTCAGATAATTGAGAATTCAATTCAGACAATGCATTCTGTGAAATGTTCAGATAAGTCAAGACTTGGTTTCAAATTCCAATATTTAACTTTAAGATTCAAGTCCCAAGTACTTTACAAATAAACCACTTGACACTTGGGGGCTAATGTATGCCAAATCATTTTTTTACGATTCTGCCAACATATTTGAAGTCCCAAGTCCTTTACAAAGTAAGAGCACTTGGCACTTGGGGGCTAATGTACGCAGTTCAGCAAGTTTATCATGGTTAAACCGGAGTATTAAGTACTTTGCAGATGGTTTTTCATTCTAAGTATTGATTCATTAATGATCAAAATAAACCGGTCCTTGGGGACTATGAGTGAAGTTTTGTTCAATCGATATCAGGCAAAGATTCAGAGGTAGAAGTCTTGGCCTATATTTTAAGTCTACAGGTTATTCCGTTTCTCTCATAATCTGAAGACTTGAGGGCTGAAGGAATATTGGTAAACCGGAAACAACATACCTCATACTTCAATTGAAGCTGCTTGACCATCTCGATCTTAGATTCACGACTGGAATGTACATGACTGAGATAGCCAGATAAGATATCACTGGCATTGAGGTGGTCATAGTTGGCAACATCCAAGCGAACCTTCTGCATCTCCAATGCTTCTTGATTTGCTGTGCACCGGGCTAGCACCGTTGGACTCCCCGGCTCAACAAAGAGGCTCCCAGTAATTTGAACATCTTGAACACATGGAGACGGCGGGTCGGTTGAGCTTGACGGTCCGGCCATAGAAGGATTTATAATGGCTTTGTCAAGGGACGGCTCCGGAGGATTTGCTTCATTAACAATAGGAGGATCTTCTGGGGCAACAGTTAATGGAGAAGGCGGCCTAGCCGGTTCAGATGCTAGTACTGGCGGGTCTTCTACTGGTTTTGCTGCCTTTCCCTTCTTGGATTTAGCCTGACCGCTAAGGAAAAAATATTGTAAGATAGTCAGCATCAAAATAACAATTGATCAAACCCGGAAGAAAAGAGGATTTCTGATTAGGAGCAGTCTTGAAAGCCGGAAATTGTGTTTGTGATGAGTCGCCTGAAGAACAAGACACCTCCTGAAAAGGTAAAAGAAAGGAGTTAAAAGAAATACAAGGAGCAGGATTCATTAAAACAAGTTAAGGACAATAATAAGTAAACCTCGTTCGGGCGTTTCCGAGGGGTCGTTGAAGGACGACAGTCAGCTCATCTTCAATCTCAACTTCACGGTGGCTTTCATGCTGCTGCTTTTTCAAATGAAAGTTGGGATCCAGGTGAGCTAAGGGGTTAGAAAACCTTACTTTACGGATCACTCGTCGAACTCTGTGTCTTGGTAAGGGCTCTGAGTCGGAGGAAATGATAGTTACCTCTGCTTCCCCGGCTTGACTAGCCCCAGTGTCATCCTGGTAAGGATCAATGTCAATAAGATTGTTAAAAAGTTGGCCAAGGTAATCAAGGGCTACCTCCGAGTCAGACGAGTCATCAAGTTTCATCAAATCTTCAACGGTTGTTTTCTTTTTCTTCTTTGTTCTCCGGGTCGATTTCTTGGCGTTCATGGCTGCAAGTTTTGCCTTTTTGGCAGCTTCATGATCGTATTTCACTTTCCAAAAGTCAGAGTTGGCCTACAAAGATAAGAGGAAGGATCAGTGATAAACAATACGGCTGGACAAAATACAAAGGAAAAAGATCAGAATGCCCTTACTTCTGGTACCGGGTTAAATTTACAGAAGGGATTTAACCCAACAACACTGCAATCTTTGTACTTCGCATTCACCAGAGCATTTGACATTGCGACAACATCTTCTTCGGTTAGTTGAACCGGGGTATGACGAAGAGAGTCATCCGGGTCTCCACCATATTCATACATCAACTTTGAATGACGGCTTAATGGAATAATCCGCCATGAGATCCAGCAGCGGGTTAAATCGACTCCGGTTAAACCGTTCCCCAACAAACCATTGATTCTTCTGATAGATGGAATCAGTTTCTTGCGTTCAGCAATGGTAAGTTTATCTGGCAGGGCGAACTTGGTGTCAAGACGATCGGGGCGGTAACCCGGTAGTGGCTTCTCGTTGGCGGGTGAGACGTCCTGACAGTAAAACCAAGTTTGGTTCCCGTCCTTTGGGTGACTCGGTAATACTATGAGAGGGAAAACTGCACCCTGCCGGCGCTGAATTGAGATGCCTCCAAGTTCTAAGCTAAGGCCATTGGTGCACTCATTTTGCGGGTTCAGATAGAAGTACTCTCTCCTTTAACAGAGGGTACTTCAGATGCAAGAGCCAACTGTGGAACTTTTTAGAGAGTACTTCTATCTGAACCAGCAAAACGAGTGCACCAATGGCCTTTTTAGAGAGTACTTCTATATGAACCTCACAGAGCACTTGGAAGTTACAAATATTGGATATGGAATTGGGCCCAATATCCTAAGGATGGAGTTTGAAAAAGTGAAGAACTTCTCTCAAAAAAATTTGAGCCAGGCGGTGAGAAGCCCCGGTTCATGTGATCAGTACTTCACCATCTTTTGGATTGGGTCGTTCTTCCTCCGGGTCAGGAGCACGATAAGACATGATGTTTCTTGAAGGCAGAAATCCAATGAGGAAGAACTCTTTCAGACGCTCCTCAGTTATGGTTGAGGGGACCCAATTGCAGACGGTGGGTGTCTTTGACGGCATGATGTACAAGGGACTGGAAAAGGAAAAATAAAATGCCGGTTCAATTAACAGTTAAAGGTTGAAGTTGTAAAACAAGTAACGGCGGCTTAGCTAAGGGCTAATGACATATAAGGAAAAGAAAGCTGGAGTGATAAGCCGCCATGACTACAGACTTTCTTAGAAAGCAGATCCTGCTAAGTGTTTGCATAAACAAGTTTCACTAAACGGTTATTATTATTTTGGATCAAATGGTTGTCCCAAAAAGAAAAATTCTAGACCTAAAAGGTGCAATGCAGACAAGTTCATCAGCTAACAAAGCGTTTATACAGGAAAAAGGGATCTACTGCTATCAAAAAAGAAGGCAAAACAGCTACCACAGCAATTCTCTAATATTTGATGATCAGAAAGATGCATCGGGGGTAAAATCTATCGAAAATCTATAAAGAGCGGCGATGAACACCGATGAACTCGAGAAGCTGTAATGCGGATCTGAGGCAAAGAAGGAAAGAGACTCACAGATGCAGATCTACTGCGGGGGTCTGTCGCGTTTCTCTGGACAAGTCAGGTCGACGCAGCAGCCGGAGATGAGGAAGATGAGGAGATCTACGGCGGCGGCGGCAGAGCTCGAACGGCAGCAAGGCAGTGAGAGGAGGAAGACGACCGAAGGAGGAGAATGAAAAAAGACCTAAGTAGTACCTATTTATAAGGGGGTGCGCGAATAGGCAGGCGCGAAAATCAAGGAGACCCGAATAAATGATTATGCAAATAAACGGATGCCTCGATTCTCGGAAGGCATTAAAAATGAAAGATCTGTTGAAAGATGACGTCATGAAAGTTTTCTATGTTTCCAGAAGATGACGTCACGGCGGGTTACAGAAGTTTTCAGACAGAGGATGGATTTCACCTAAGTATTGAAGATTGAAAAAGAACGAAGTTCAAAGTCAACCTGGGGCCTAATGTTGGGGATATTACTACCAGTATGACCCGCCCAGGAGGGGTCGGGTCAGCCCTGATGGCGGGTTACAAAAGAAGCCCGATAAACATTCAAGATGATAGTTTACGAAATGTATAAAAGTCCCAAAGGCCTGGGGCCGGCTCAAGGCCTGGTACTATAAAGCGCCATATGTAAGGAAATACTTGTACAGAAAGGCATGTAAAGGAAGTCACCAAGCCGGACACGATTATGAGCCGGCCGGGACTCTGTAAGCCACCAGGCGTCAACCCGTGTATATAAAGGGACGACCCGGTGGCAGTTTAGAAAAAGAAATAACCAGGTCGATAACCAAGCCGGCGAGTTGAGCCTCTTGGAGATCGAAACCTCAGCAATACTAATCCCAACTAGACGTACGCTTTTGCCTTCATCATAAGGGGCCGAACTAGTATAAAAACTCTCTCGTGTGTCCTTTGTCCCGATCAACCCCTTTAAGCTTCCTAGTGCGATGGCCCTATGTCTAAGTCCTTGCTCTAGGACATCTGCCGTGTCAACTTCACGACAGGAGGGGTATGGCGTATCGCAAAACGGAGGAAACGGACTTGTGTTGGAGCGCTACGGTCGAAACGAGGGTCCTATTCATCGGGTGGGGTGTGGCGTACCACAAAACGGGACTCCACGGGATACTGTTCATCTCCACCGTCGACCCCCTCCAGCCTCCACGAGCTACTGTTCATCCACCGTCGACCTCCTCCAGCCTCCACCTGCGACTGTTCATCCACGGGCTCCTGTTCATCCAGCCTCCACCACGCGCTATTCCACCGGCTACTATTCAACCAGCCCTCTCCGCGGGCTCCTGTTCAACCACCCCTCCACGAGCTACTGTTCATCCTGCCCTCCAGCATCTACTATTCATCCTGCCCTCCATAGGATGGTCCTGTTCATCCAGCCCTCCACGGGGTCCTGTTCATCCAGCCCCAACCGGCTCGATCAATCGGGGTCCTGTTCATCCAGAGGCAACACCATGGGGTCCTGTTCATCCACCCCCACCGGGAACTGTTCATCCAACCCCCCCGGCAATGCTCATTGTTCATCTAGAGGCATCATCGATCGGCTTCAGTTAGCAGCAGTAGCAAAGGAATCCCTCGATCGGGTTCAGTTAACAGCCATCGGTCGATCGCTCGGGTTTAGTAATGCGTAGCCTGTAGTGCAACTGCTCGGGTTCAGTTAGAGCCAACGCCTCGCACACACGCGTGTACGTGTACGAGAGAAGCGCGCATCGCTCGGCCCCGACCTCCCACCATAACCGGGAACTCCCCGAAATTTTCCTCCCCCTCGCTTCTACCACAGTTTTTCCCTCATGGACGGCCCAAAGAATGTCATGCGGCTGCGTCTCCAGCACGCCCAGGACGAAAAGACCATTTTCTATCATGATTTTTTGTCATAGAAGTAGGAGCCCACCACATCTATGATGATACTGGGTTTTGTCACAATTATCGTCATAGAAGTGTCATATGTATGATAGAAAAAAATTCATTCGGCCCAAAATGTCACGGATGTGTCTTTTTTTTGTAGTGAGTAGACCGACTCCTGCCTGCATCTACTACTATTACTCCACACATCGACCGCTATCCAGCATGAATCTAGAGTATTAAGTTCATAAGAATGGAGTAACGCCTTAAGCAAGATGACATGATGTAGAGGGATAAATCCATGCAATATGATAAAAAGCCCATCTCGTTATCCTCGATGGCAACAATACAATACGTGCCTTGCTGCCCATACTGTCACTGGGAAAGGACACCGCAAGATTGAACCCAAAGCTAAGCACTTCTCCCATTGCAAGAAAGATCAATCTAGTAGGCCAAACCAAACTGATAATTCGAAGAGACTTGCAAAGATAACCAATCATACATAAAAGAATTCAGAGAAGATTCAAATATTGTTCATAGATAAACTTGATCACAAACCCACAATTCATCGGTCTCAACAAACACACCGCAAAAGAAGATTACATCGAATAGATCTCCACAAGAGAGGGGGAGAACTTTGTATTGAGATCCAAAAAGAGAGAAGAAGCCATCTAGCTAATAACTATAGACCCATAGGCCTGAGGTAAACTACTCACACTTCATCGGAGAGGCTATGGTGTTGATGTAGAAGCCCTCCATGATCGATGCCCCCTCCGGCGGAGCTCCGGAACAGGCCCCAAGATGGGATCTCGTGGATGCAGAAAGTTGCGACGGTGGAATTAGGGTTTTGGCTCCGTATCTGATCGTTTGGGGGTAGTAGGTATATATAGGAGGAAGAAGTACATCGGTGGAGAAACAGGGAGCCCACGAGGGTGGAGGGCGTGCCTGGGGGGTAGGCGCGCCCCCTACCTTGTGGCCTCCCTGTTGGTTGCTTGACGTAGGGTCCAAGTCTCCTGGATCATGTTCGGTGAAAAAATCATGTTCCCGAAGGTTTCATTCCGTTTGGACTCCGTTTGATATTCCTTTTCTTTGAAACCCTAAAATAGGCAAAAAAATAGCAATTCTGGGTTGGGCCTCTGGTTAATAGGTTAGTCCCAAAAATAATATAAAAGTGGATAATAAAGCCCAATAATGTCCAAAACAGTAGATAAAATAGCATGGAGCAATCAAAAATTATAGATATGTTGGAGACGTATTCGCAGCCATGACGAATATTGGTTGGATGGTCCCTGCGATCAAAAGTGGTCGGGAAAGATGACCATGGATTGAATTTTGGGGCGACTGGCTCTATCGCATAGATGTCCCTGAGTGCGCGATTGCGCTCCCGCTAGGGGATATAAGTGACGTATATCATGTTCACCATTTTGACTTGGGGGGGGGATTTCTTATGTCCCCCTGTGTTCGGTGGACGGGGCTCCTTGTCATCGTCCTCACTTGGCGAGCCCTTCTCTTTGTCCTCGGTATGTAACTTACCGGCCTATTTAAAGACCCAACAGCTTCTGTTGGTATGATCGGCAGGTTTATCGGGGGAGCCATGGATCTGAGATGGTCGATCGAGGATTCGGTCCAAGCTAGATGAGCCTGAATTGTTTCTTTTAGATGGCTTCTTCTGCTGACCGGGCTTGGAGCCGCTGAATCCGGCGTTGATCGTCGTGTCATCGGTATTGTCACCATTGTTCCAACACTTGTGCATGTTGCGTAGAGGCTTGCCATTGCTATTTCTGGCTTCAGAGGTGCCAGGCTTGGATCCAACTATCTATGCCCCTGCAAAAGTAGGTCATAAGTGCCGTGAGGGCTGCCATGGACTTCGGCTTTTCTTGGCTAAGGTGACGGGCGAGCCATTCATCGCGAATGCTATGCTTAAAGGCCTCTAGGGCTTCGGCATCTGGACAGTTGATGATCTGGTTCTTTTCAATTAGGAACCTAGTCCAAAATTTCCTGGCCGACTCTCCAGGCTGTTGAACTATGTGACTTAAGTCATCAGCATCCGGAGGTCAGACGCATGTACCCTGGAAGTTGTCGCGGAAGGCATCTTCCAGGTCCTCCTAGCTGCCAATGGAGTTTTCTGGTAGGCTGTTTAACCAATGCCGAGCTGGTCCCTTGAGTTTTAGCGGGAGGTATTTGATGGCATGAAGATCATCACCGCGGGCCATATGAATATGGAGGAGAAAGTCCTTGATCCATACTGCGGGATCCGTTGTTCCATCATATGATTTGATATTCATGGGTTTAAACCTTCTGGGAAATCATGTTCCATTACTTCATCAGTGAAGCAGAGGGGGTGTGCGGCGCCTCTATAGCGGGCCATGTCGCGACGTAGCTCGGATGGAGTCCGTCTGCGGTTTTCGGCCCGCGCGTGCTTATGGCTATCGTGCCTAGCTAGATAGTCGTCTTCGCGCGTCCGAGCCTGCTCCCACGATCCGTAGATCGATTTGGTCTAGCCCGCTCTATTTTCCAAATCTTTCCGTAGGTCGTAAGTATATTTCCGAGCTGTTGTGTCCCTACCTTTACGGCGAGGTGGTACGGGCCGGTATTTGGCTTGAGCTATCGTTTTGTCATGGCCACGTGGTGGTCGGTCGGCCGCGTTACGTGCCAATGGTACGGGCACCAGCGCCTCGTCGTCGAATTGACGTAGCAGCTTGCGCTTCGGGTAAATCTTGGTTGGGCGCTCGAGGCCGTATTCCTTGGTTGCCAGGACGTTAGTCCACCTGTCATTGAGCAGATCTTGGTCAGCTTGGAGCTACTGCTCCTTCTTTTTCAGGCTCCTTGTAGTGGCTATTAGTCGGCGCCTAAAGCGTTCCTGCTCAAGGGGTTCCTCAAGTGCAATAAAGTCTTCGTCGCAGAGGCTCGCCTCCTCCTCGGAGAGTGGAAGGTAATTACTATCCTCTGAGTCTTCGTTTATAGCCTGTTCATCGGGGCTAATTTGCCCATATTCCCGATCGTCCTGTTCGGAGGCTGGCTCGACGGGGTCTTCTTGTTCTTCAGTGTCGTCTGGAGTATTGATGTCTCTGGTGCCGGTATTGCTGTCTTTTCCAAGGCATGACTTAGAGCGGCGCCACTAACGTTGGCGCTTCGGTTGTATCTCAGGAGGTGTATCCTCAACTGGATTTTTCTCGTTATCGCCGTTACCCTCTTTGGGTGTATCCACCATGTACACGTCATATGAAGAGGTGGCCATCCAGTGTCCGGTGAACGGCGGGTTTTGGGCCTGCTCTTCTCTGGCATCGTCGTCCATACCGTCGATGTCTTCGAAGCCGTAATCGAGCATGTCGGTTAAGTCCTCGACAGTGGCTATGAAGTGGGCGGTGGGTGGGACATAAAATTCCCCACTCTCAGCCCCTAGTTTGGACCAGGCCTAGTTCGGACATTGCCTCTCTGTAATGACGAGGGATCGCATCAAGTCCAGTGCCTCGCTTAGTGGCGAGGGTCAGCCAAGGAGAAGGGAGTTCATGGAGTACGGCGGGGAGGAAACTCCTTGGCCGAGCTCACACGATGCTAACTCCGAGGGTTCGGGGTCAGTGTTTGGAGAATAGTTCGGCTTCATGATGACTGCCGGTGACGCTGCTTCCTCTGACTCTTCTGTACTAGGCTTAATAGCCGCAGAGAATCCGGCGGGATCGGGAATCCCGTCTTCGGACCTGCAGACACACTCCGGATCTAGGGCCAAAGCGGAGGTTGGGGTCGCGAACCCTTGGAAAATCAAGTATTCTCGGATATCAGCGACATATTCCAGATTTCCAAAACTAATCTAGTGACCTGGGGCGTAGCTGTGATCTGCTCTAGATGGCCAATCGAGTTGGCCCGCAGTGAGAAGCTGCCAAACACGAAGATCTTTCCGGGGAGAAATACCTCCCTCAGGGCAGCATTCTTGTAGATGACTGATGGAGCCATCGAACCTTCTAGCGACGACACAGCGGAACTCTCAATGAAAGCACCAATGTCGGTGTCAAAACCGGCAGATCTCGGGGGGGTCCCGAACTGTGCGTCTAAGGATTGATGGTAACAGGAGACAAGAGACATGATGTTTTACCCAGGTTCGGGCCCTCTTAATGGAGGTAGTACCATATGTCCTGCTTGATTGACTTTGATGAGTATAGGGGTTACAAGGGTTGATCTACCACGAGATCATAACGGCTAAACCCTACCTATCTAGCATGTATGATTATGATTGCCTCTACGGACTAAACCCTCCGGTTTATATAGACACCGGAGGGGGCTAGGGTTGTACATAGTCGGTTTACAGAGAAATCAATCTTCATATCCAAACTCCAAGCTAGCCATTCACGCGAAGGAGATTCCCATCCAAACACGGGAGGAAGTCTTATGTCTTGTATCTTCATGGCCCATTAGTCCGGCCCACGTCACATAGCCCGGATGCCCGAGGACCCCTTAATCCAGGACTCCCTCATCCAGGCTTGTCCTTTGCTACAAAAAGGATTGGGCCATGTTGCAGCACCTTAGTTACTTTTATTACTTGTTACCAGTTATGATTAATCTTATCACAAAATTATATGTCACCGATAATTTCAGTGCTTGCAGAGAATACCTTGCTGAAAACCACTTGTCATTTCCTTCTGCTCCTTGTTGGGTTCGACACTCTTACTTATCTAAATGACTATGATAGATCCTCTATACTTGTGGGTCATCAAGACTCTTTTCTGGCGCCGTTGCCGCGGAGTGAAGCGCCTTTGGTAAGTGGAATTTGGTAAGGAAACATTTATATAGTGTGCTGAAATTTACTGACACTTGTTAATATGGAAAATAATCCTTTCAGGGGCTTGTTTGGGGTATCTTCACCTCGACCAGAAGAGCAAAGAGTTGCTCCTCAACCTACTGCACCTACTGAAAATATTTATTATGAAATTCCTTCGGGTATGATAGAGAAACCGCTAGCTAATCTTTATGCAGGAGATGGAACATTACATCCCGATATGCACCTAATCTATGTGGATGAAGTTTGTGGATTATTTAAGCTTGCAGGTATGCCCGAGGATGTTGTCTAGAAGAAGGTCTTCCCTTTATATTTGAAGGGAAAGGCATTGACATGGTATAGGCTATTGGATGATATTGATCATGGAACTACAACCGATTGAAATTGGAATTTCATCGGAAATTTTATCCTATGCATCTGGTTCATCGTGATCAGAATTATATATATATATATACATAAACACTATTCTTATATATATATACATAAACACTATTCTGATCACGGGATCAGAATAATATTCTGATCACAACCTGAACTGCCTGAGTAACGCGCCTAAACTTCCCTCTATACAAACCCGAACTTCGGGCTATCTTCGCAACCGTGTCTTCCCCCGCGAATTATTCTGGTCGGTAGTGTTGTGTGGGATGTGACTGTAATACAGATACTCATACCTGCATCTAAATGCTCGTTTTGATTTGTAATTTTGCATTTTGGCGGATTCACTCTCGGGGCGGATGAACTCGTGTCTGTTTATAAGTTTAATGCATTCAGTGCATGTTCTGGAACCTCTAACATGATGGTAATTTGGTTTAAGTACGAGTTTCGTGGGCAATTTGTCGTTAATTTCAACGGATTTGATTTGAGGCTCTGTGTTCTTCGTCCGCGGGAGTGGTTCCGCCGCTTCTATAGATTTGTTATTTTTATTTGAGTATAGAGGGCGGATTTGATTGCAGTAGTGAGATTGGACCGTTCATGCATTGTTAATTCCATCGGGAAGGCGAATACACCACTGAAATCAGGCGATTGGATCTCATGTCCACCCGTGCTGGTTTTCGGTTCTTCAATGAGACAGCTCGGTTGATTTATCGTTTTGATGTCAGGGCGCAATAGGATATCGTTCGAGGTCATGGCCTGAGAAGGTGTAGTCACCCAAGTGATTAAATTTGAAAAGCAAATTCGATAATGCATTTTTTTCAGTGATTCTACTATCTGTGTTACAGAGTTGGACTTCTGCACCTTTTGTGCTTGAACTTCCCTTGTTTTAATGCATGTTTTTTGGTTGATGCTGCAATACGATCTGTTCGGTTGGTGTTGTCATAAAAATTGTGTGTACGTTTTTTTTGTTTTTCAGAGTACTCATATACGTAAATGTGGAGGTGGTCCATAGATGCACAAATCATCCTTTTTATATTCATTCTGTCTTCGGGGCTAGTTTTTTGGATCATCCACATTATGTGGTAGTAATTGGACTTCTATGCTACCAGTGATTGAACTTCCTGATTTCCACATTGCAAGGTGGTGCAACATCGCGCTCTATTTTTTGTTTTTTTTGTAATTTTCAATTTTCTAATTTGGGTTTTAGTTTGTTCCGTGGCAACTATGGGATTATTGCCAAATATGCATGCATACCTAACTTTTTTTTCTAACACGTTTGCATACTTCAAACAGTGGTAGAACTTCAGTTTGTGTTTAACGTGAACTTACAAGATTTTTGCTTCTGTGTAATTTGTCTTTTCTACATGTTCATTTGATGTTTTTCCAAACGCCGAACTTCTGTGTTTTTACAACTTGGACTTACCTTTATTTAGAACATTTTATTAGTTAACTTACGCCTTGTGCATTTTGTTTCTACGACACTAAACATTATTATTCCTCAGGTGCTTCTTTCTTTGTTTTTTATGTCACAGCAAAAAAATGCTTGAATGCAGGTTCATCTTTTTGGCATTGATATTCCAGGACAGATTACATTCCAAAAATCAAAAACCCTTAGTAGATTTCTTCTGCAATTTGTTGCAACTAGTGTGTAAGTGTGGAGCTGCATCACAAGCACTGTCTTCAGTAGGATCTGGACTTCTTTTTTATTAATGGTTGAACTTCTGGTTTTGGAGATTTGCACTCCACATTGGAAGGAAAAGGTGCACGATGCTCTATATTTTGTTTGTTTGTTTTTCTTTGTAATTTTTAATTCTCCAGATGTTCTTTTTAGACTTTTGTCTCGTGAGAAATCATGGGATTAGCCCAAGTATGGGCCAAGACAGGAACGAGCCGGAGCAGGCGACGACGCGGCGTGCCACGTCGTCGCATGCGGAGGTGAGTCCGTCACATCCGTGACCCCACTATCTATCTTAGGGTTTTTAAGGTTTAGGGTGCATGCGGTGGGGTGGAAACAGAATAACCACATTGCGTCCTGTCAAAT
>NC_041392.1:155866297-155873927 GCF_002162155.2 Triticum dicoccoides | reverse complement strand
GGCGTGCCGCGCCGTCGCATGCGGAGGCAAGTCCGTCACATCCGTGACCCCACTATCTATCTTAGGGTTTTTAGGGTTTAGGGTGCATGCGGTGGGGGTGGAAACAGAATAACCGCATAGCGTCCTGTCAAATCCTAGCGCGCAGCAATGGGGTAGCGCGAGGCTGAGCAGGAGGGAGAGGGGGGGGGTCGGGACCCCCCTCCCCTCCCCCTGCGTGGCCGATACAGGAACGAGCCAGAGCAGGCGATGATGCGGCGTGCCGCGTCATCGCATGCGGAGGCGAGTCCGTCACATCCGTGACCCCACTATCTATCTTAGGGTTTTTAGGGTTTAGGGTGAACTTCATCTGTTTTTGTAGTTGAACTTCTTCTTTTTGTTTCTTTATGGTTTATTTATTCTTATTCCTTTACTTCTTTTATTAGGGTACTTGAACTTCTGTTCTTTATTTTTTGAACTTCTTTTCTCTTGTTTTTTTAGGGGCATATTTATGTATGTATGTTTCTTCCTTTAGTATTGTATTTGCCATCTATTTTTGGTTTTTAGGATATCAGTTGTGCTGTTTTGTGACCTTATCTCATTATAATAGATGCATTCAAATGGTGCATTTATTTATCTACACATGTACTTACTATTTTAGCCGTTGGGGGGTAAAAGTGTAAATTCAGTGGTGCTACAAGTCCCATGACGGAGAGGCATTAAGTGACCATCTCCCTCGTGACCACCTGTCAGAAAACTCCTCTCCCCTTGTCGCTCGCTCTCTCCCCCCTCTCTGTCGCTCCGCTACCTTCCTCTCCTCCAACTCCCCCTGATTATTCCGCCCCTGTCCCCTGCCCTCGTGCTGGAGTAACTGGCGCACGCCCCCGCTCCTATTTCTCCCCCACGCCCCTCTCTCTCTCGCCCAGCCCGCTCTCTACTGCTCTGAAGCGAGGGCGGCAACTGCCTGCGCGGTTGCAAGGTGCGCGTGGCGTCGTGGGGAGTGGAAGAACCGACGCGGATTTGTGTGTGCGGGAGTCGTCTAGAGAGGTACAAGTGCTGCCCCCTCCTCCTAATGCTTGCTTCTAGTTTCGCCAGATCTGTCGAGGTCTGCCTGTTTCTTCTGTGTGCTCTCGCGTCCGCCTCCCTCCCCCTTCTTCTGATGGTTTGGTGGTAGATTAGGTAGGGTTCTTGTGCGTGTGGTGGTGGGATTTCAATTCCCCATGGTCAGATTTGTTTGTGAGATGCTGGTGTGTGCTATTTGTCCCTTCATACTTCTGTGGATTTCATTTCCCCTTTGTTGATTTTAGCAGTCAGATGAATGTAAGAGAGGGTGTGCTGTGATGGATGGTTGATGTTGGATCTGGTGTATTTAATTGCATTATGATGTTGATTTCGAAGTATAGATTATGTCTGTGACATTATATTTAGTTTATGGATACATTTTTTTGTTGTGCTTGCCTAGATGTGCTACTGTTCATCCTTTGTTGGTATGTTGTAGTTGTTTCATCCTAGGGTTTGATTCAGTTTCTTTTTGTATTTTGTTGTATGATTTTGTACTTGCTAACTATATGCAATCAATCCCCTGTTTTTAGCAGGTTGTTCTAGTGTTTGGAGTTGCATTCATCAAGACGGTTGTGTTGTCATGGCTTCAAAACCTTCTCCAGGTATCTTAATGTAGTTGTATCTTGTATTTTAAATAGCATTAGTCTCATATATGTCTGCCCATATCTTCACTTAGTATTCATGTTGGACTGCCATTCTTAATAGTGTGAACTTCTAGTAATGGTTATGTGTATGCTTTTTACCATTAGTTTGAGTTAGTAGAGTGTTTTCTTACTTTGTAGTTGATGATTTTGCAGGTGAAACTTTGTCACCAAGTGTTGTTGGACTTCCCAGATGTTTCATTTTTGTAGTTTATATCTTTTTTTTTTGTTACCATGTTGATGGCATTGATATTTAGTTTGCCTGTGAAATACTGTTTGTGGTCATGCTACATCTTTTTTATGTGCTACTTGCTTGGGTCACATAGTTGAACTTCTGGTTTTAATTATTGTTTGATTGTAATGAAATTTGGTTGAACTTCTGTTATGCACATTTTTTTACTGCTTTGTTATGTATCGTTGAACTTCTGGACATTCATGATATATGTAGTAGCCCCTCTGGTGTAGATTGTTTTCATATTTAGTTTGTAGATTTTTAGTTTGTTTTTTGTGTTTACTGCTTTGTTAGGTATTGTTGAACTTCTGGGTATTGGACATTGTTGTAAAAGTAGAAGTCCCTTTGGTGTAGGATTGCGGATTAGAACTCAGCTACCTTTTTACTTGCATTTTTTGTAGTTGGTGATGAGTTGAATAGTTCTAAAAAAATGCCTGCGATCAAGATGGAGCTTCAGAGGTTAATACTGATGCTCCAATATCTGATGCGGCTAAATCACCCATTATCCCTTTGACTGTGATTGCCGAGGTTGCTTCGAGCCTTGAGAATTTTTCAAGCCTTGAGGATCTTGCTTCTGCAGCTCTTGCTTCACCTAGTATGTGAAACCCCTTTTCTTTTCATTTTAAAGTTTTGAGCCATGTTTTTTAGCTTGTTCTTGTCGTTTTTTTTGTTTTTGTTCCTGACTTTTTTTTATTTTTTGCTTCGATTTTTTGTGTTCTTTGCAGATGTGTCCATAGAGGAGGAACCTGTGAACACCATTAACGATGTTTTATCTGAGTTGGGTTTATCAGAAACCCCTGCTGCTGCTGAGGAGGTGGCTCCATCAGTCAAAGGTTGATTCCGTTCCAGAACCTTTGTGCTCTGTTCTGATGTCAGAGACGCAGTCGCAGTCTATTGATGGCACTGAACCTGTCACGCAACCCGAGGATGTGCCTCTTTAGCTTCTCCTGGAGGACCAACATAAGAGGAAGAAGCAAGAAGATTTTGACAAGAAGAGGGTGGCCCGCCTTGAGAAAGGTTCTGATGTTCCTGGATCTGTTCATGCGGCTGAGCTCACTGTTGAGGAAGACGTGTCGTGTGGTAGTGATGGCAAGGTTGTCCCTGTTAAGAAGAAAATCAAGAAGACTGCTGCGAGGAAGCTAGTAGTTGGTGAAGTTACTCCTCGGAGGAGCCCACGTATTTCATGGCCTGCAGAAGTTGTTGAAGATGAAGGGTTAGGCCTTGGTGGTACGCCACGCCATAGTCCTCGTGTGCTTGCCACTGCCGCGCCTACACCTTCTCCGCTTGGTGCTGGTGCATCTGGTAAGGGTAAGAAATGTGGCGTGAAGCGCAAGGTTCCACCTGCAAAGGTCAACAAGGGTGTGAAGAAGCGTTCTCATGTTAATCCAGAGGACAAGGATGATGCTGATTTCAATGCTGATGATGAGGACGACGTCAATGATGATGTTGCCGCTAATCAGGTATGAATGTCTCATGTTTACTGTTTTTAGAGCATTTGTCGCTGTTGCTGTAGTTTTATTGTTTTTAGCACTGCCTTGGCATACATAGCTGACTTTCTGCTCCATCTCAATATAGACGAATAAATTAGCCGACGTGTTTTGCTTTTATGGTATTACTGCCTTTGTGTACATAGTTGGACTTCTGGGTATATACATGAAGAAATTAGCTCAACTTGTTTGTATACATGTTTGATTACTGCCTTAGTGTATATGGTTGAACTTCTGCTTTTTAAATTTCCAACATTTTTGAAAGCATGTTAACTAGTGTTCATACATGGTTGTACAGCCTATGTAGACATAGTTGGACTTCTGAGATACATGTTTGATTACTGCCTTGGTATACATGGTTGAACTTCTGCTTTTGTAAATTTCCAACATTTTTGAAAGCATGTTAACTTCTGGTCATACATGGTTGTACTGCCTATGTAGACATAGTTGGACTTCTGAGATGTGGTGTGTATGTAGGCATTAGTGGAATTTTGGTGAAGCTTGTGTGTCTCATTGTTCTGCCTTTTTCCTTGTCAATGTATTTTTTCAGTATCAGCTTGTGCTGCGGCCTAAGAGGAGGAAGAGAGGAGGCAAAGCGCCCAAAGAAGGTGGCCAAGGAGGAGGTGAGGCGAAACGTTTTAACAACACGGTTCGCTGCTCACTGAAAGAGGTCAAGACGTGTGCGGAAATGCTACAACTTAGGCACAAGACGAGGGTTATCAATGCTGGTTTTGGTTGTGTGTTTGACTTGAAGGTTGATTCCAACATTTCTCGTCCTTTGATGGGCAACATCTACATGAGGATTGACCCTTCAACCATGATTTTGGACATGGGTGAGGCGAACAAGGTTATACGTATTACAAGTGATGCTATTCACCATCTCTTTGGGTTCCCTCAAGGTAATCGTACCCCCCCCCCCCTAGGCCCTCGAATGATGGTTTCGATGATGTTGTTATGAGGTTGAAGGGCAAGCTTGGGTATGCTAGGAGTGACGACATCAAGACAAAGGATTTGCGGAATATCCTTGCTGAACTTGTGAAGGATGAGACGAAGGATGATCTTGCTCGGCGGGTGTTTTACCTTATTGTTTTCATGAAGGTGGTTATCCCTGGAACGTCTACACGAGTGTCCAGGGAGGCAGCAATGGCCAGGAACCTTGTGTTTGAGGACATGGCAGACATGGACTACTGCTAGTTGGTTGTTGATGATATTCGGAGTGCTGTTGTTAGGTATCAGCAAGGTACTAGCAGAGGAAAAGTTTTCACAGGCTATGCCATCGCGCCGCTGCTTATGTATTTGGACTGCCTTATGATTGGCAAGACGTCTAATATTGACTTGAGGACCCCTCGCATCAATTTCATGGATCAGGCCAAGCTTCTTGAGCTTGCTGTGGCTGACTTGGTCACGAAGGGTGATGATGACCTAGCCAACTGGGTGTTTGGGAGACTGTGTGTGAGTGTTTCTATGCATTATTCTTTCCTGTGTAGTTTAACTTGAACTTCTGGTATTGTCTTGTATATTTTTTGTTCCCATGTTCCTTCATTTGTTTTCTGACGCTTGACTTTTGTTTTTGTATGCAGTGGAAGACACAGGCTGAGATTGTGTTCTTTAGGGTTATTGAACGTCCTATTCTAACTATGCCTCGTTCTGCCGGCCTAGGGAGTGGAACTTCCCCAAGATTTGAATTCTCCCGGGATGTTAATACTGGTGCCCCCTATAGATCCAAGAGGTTCTTCTGCTCGTGTGAGTGCTGCAGGTGGCGTTTCTTCCGAGAATTTGTTTGAAGCTGCCAATGTTTCTCTGGTTAGGATTGACAGTCTTCTTGAAACTGTTTGTGGGGAGTTGGCTCGTGTTCCTTCAACTGCTGAGCGTCTTAGTCGCATTGATGGGATTCTTCCTCCCGGACACGGATTTGATGATGAGTCTTCGAAGGGGGTCTTATCTATTGAAGCTAAATTTCTTGAAGAGCTTCGTCAGAGCACTTCCCACCTCCGGACTAGCGTTGGGTTGTTCAAGGAAATGCAGGATGCTCGTTGCAAGCCTTTTGAAGATGAGGCAAGCGTTGTTGTGAGACAGATTCAGAAGCAGGATTCTGTTCGTTCGGGTCGTGAAGGAGGCCACCTGGAGCGTACCAAAGAGGTTTGTTTATGTTGGCTTTTGATATTTCTTTGCAATAATGTTCAATGTTAGCTTTCAGTTATTACTGTTTGTAGTCATAGGCGCCCTTTATTGATTTCATGTGTTGTAAACCGTTTTTATCACAAGTGTTCCTATGTGACCTTCTCTGTTTATAGAACCTGAACTTCAACTGCTACAGCACCTGAACTTCCATGACTGGCCCTTTTTTGTTCCCTTTTGTATCTTAGAGTAGTTTGATATCTGACCTGCTATGTTTACTATATTTGGACTTCCATTATATGTCAGTTGTGATAGCTAACCTTCACTGATTATGCAATCTGAACTTTTGATGATTAGGTATTTTGTTTTCTACATGATTTCTTTTTGTAGGCTGTTGATGATGATGCTAGGGTTGAGGAGGATGTTTTACCTACGCATGAAGCTGCTCCTGTGCATGAGGCTGCCCCTGTGCATGAACCTGCTCCCGCTAGTGGTGTAATAGTTGATGAGGTTCATGGCAGTGAAAATAAGGTACCATTTTTCATGTCCATTTGTCTTGTTTGCTCCTGAGACGGACTTGCTGCCCCTGTGCATGAGGTTCAGTCAGCCCTTTGTAATGACTTTTTGTTTCTTTTTTGCAGTAGCAGAATGATGATGTTAGTGTTGCTCCAGAGAAGGTTGCAGACATTTCCGTCTCAGGCACCGGCTGCTCCGACGGGGTGGTCTTGACTGAATCTTTTTCGTCCATTGGTGCTGAGGTTTCTGATGTTGAGCAGGGCAAGACAAATGGAGACATCATTTTGGAGAAAGATCATGTTGAGTCTGCTGTACAAACTGGTGGTGGTGCTGCTGCAAGCCCGGAGAAGTCTCCTGCAGCAGAGCCATCAGTTGATGTTGATGCTGTACAGGCACAACCAAATGTTTTTCTTGTTTCAGATTCTCCAGTTGCTCCAGCTGCTGCTGGTGTCCTTCCTGACGACGTTGCAACGTCTACTGGAGACGATGATGAAGATACCGAAAGCGATAGTAAAGGAGAGGAGGTTGATCATTCCAGTACTGCCACTGGTCTAGGCAAGGATCCATGAAGAGAGGAGCATGCTTCTCTCTTCTTTCCCCATCCCCTTCCCTCTTTGTTGTTTGGTTTAGTCCATGATATCCCCTATGAACTGCCTGTGTGGTCTAAGTTGAACTTCTGGTTTTGTTGTTTGTCGTGTGGGTTGTAAAGAATGTTAAGTGAACCTGTTTTCTATGTGGGTGGAGGTTTGTAATGCATCGGTTGTGATGTCTATGATGCTGTGGTTTTATCTTTTCTGATGTAGCAACTGAGATGTGCTTATATTTTGAATGTTTGTGCATGAATGTTGGTCTTAATTGAAACTGTCATGAATCTATGTGCTTTGAGTGTTGCTGTTAATTGCTATTTTCTTTTTGGTGAGCAGATAGCGACCTTGCACTACTAGGAAAAGGCCTACTAATGGCGCACCAGTTTTGCCTACTAATGGCGCATCACTGGTGCGCCATTACTAGCACGCCATTAGTAATTTTTACTAATGGCGCACCACTGATGCGCCATTAGTATCTGGTATACTAATGGCGCACCACTGGTGCGCCAGTATAGGCCACAGTGCGCCATTAGTATAGGCCACTGGTGCGCCATTAGTATAGGCCACTGGTGCGCCATTCGTATAGGCCACGGTGCGCCATTAGTATTTTTGAATTTTGAAGGCGGGAAAATAGTAGTGGCGCACCGTCTAACCCCCACCGTGCGCCATTGCTATTTTTGAATTTTGAATTTGGATCTGGATCATGATTTTTTTGCCCATTTTTTGCTCCTTTTTTGGCACGATATTATTTCAAATTTTTTTCCTGTTTTTGGATCTTGTACGTTCTTTTGCCGTGTTCTTTTGCCGGAGAGGAGGAGGAAGAGGTCACCGGAGAGGCGCTCGCCTACATCACCGGAGAGGAGGAGGTCGTCGGAGAGGAGTTCACCGAAGCATCAGAGAGGAGGAAGGAGAAACCATGAGGGAATGGCAGGAGAGGAGGGAGGAGGAGCTCACCGGAGAGGAGGGAGGAGAAACCGTGAGGGGAGGGGAGGGGAGGAGAGGAGAGGAGGG
>NC_041392.1:155838850-155866149 GCF_002162155.2 Triticum dicoccoides | reverse complement strand
AGGTCGCCGGAGAGGAGGAGAAGGAGTGGAGGAGAGGAGAGGAGGAGATGGAGTGGAGGAGAGGTGGAGTGGAGGAGAGGAGAGGAGAGGAGAGGAGGAGATGGAGTGGAGGAGAGGTGGAGTGGAGGAGGTGCGCCCAGCCATATATACGACATGGTAATGGCGCACCGTGGGCAGGTGCACCATTACTAATTTTTCTTGACTTATTTTGAATTTTGAAGGCGGGAAGATACTAATGGCGCACCATGGGCCGGTGCGCCATTAGTAACTTTTTTTTATTTTTTTGACTTATTTTGAATTTTGAAGGCGGGAAGATACTAATGGCGCACCATGGGCAGGTGCGCCATTAGTAACTTTTTTTTATTTTTTTGACTTATTTTAAATTTTGAAGGCGGGAAGATACTAATGGCGCACCATGGGCAGGTGCGCCATTAGTGAGTTTGAATTTTTTTTTGAAATTTTTTGCCTCTCCAGATCTTAAAAGCCCCGTATCTTTTTTCTGTTAGGTTTTTGAGGATTTTGAAAATGTTTAACGGGGTTCCCCCTATGAAATTCGGATGTAACTTTTCGAGTAGATGATTTTTCATATAAAAAGCTTTTTCATCCGAGTTAGTATGCAAAAGTTATGCCCATTTTTACAAATTCTCGAGAGATTTTGCAAACGAAGTCGAAATTCATATTTGCAAATTTTCCCAACAACTAGACCACATATCACATGGGAAACTTATTTTCTTTTATTTTTTTGACATTTTCATCATTTTATTTTATTTTATTTTAAACTGAAAAGGCGATCCACAGGGGGGTGCATTTGGTGGAAGTGGTGGCCAAGTTACTAATGGCGCACCGTGGCATGGTGCGCCATTACTAGTTCAACTAGTAATGGCGCACCACTCCCACGGTGCGCCATTAGTAGTTTTGAAAAAATTAAAAAAATTACTAATGGCGCACCCGCGGATGTGGTGCGCCATTAGTATTTGGACACTAATGGCGTACCAACACATGGTGCGCCATTAGTATATAGTAATGGCGCACCACATGTCTGCTGCGCCATTAGTGTCAATTCCATCTATAGCCCTTTTCCTAGTAGTGTTGCTGTCGTCCGAAAGAAGGTTGATGACTTTTATTACAGTGTAACTAGGCTTAGGAATGATCGTTCCAAGAGGTGAGTGCAGCTGCTCAATATTTACATCATCCATGTACCCCCTGTGAACTGCCTGTGGTTTCTTACCTGAACTTCCCAACTCTGTGTACCTGAACTTCTTTTTTTGCTTCTCTGGTGCTGAACTTCTGGCCTCTTTTGCACTGTACTTCCTGTTGTGATATAGCTGAACTTCTGTGCTAACATGTGTTATGAACTTCCTGAGTTCCTGCTGCTGAACTTGTTTTACTTTCTATTCGCTTGTTTTAGAGAAATGATTATGTTCTTAAACAAGGAGTGTGAAGCTTCTGTTCAAGAAGTCGCAATATCTTTTGGTCCTCGCGGAATGCTTACATCTAATGTGGCTGAGTGTGCACTCTACTATCTACGTGCGAAGTACCAGGGTTCGGATAAACTCATCCTGTCGTATTGGGTTTGTGTAAGTCAACCATACAGTGATTTCTTTTTTGTTTTGTTCCTTACCATTTTAGTTAAAACTTGTTCGTATCATTTTTGTGTTTTTTCATATGTTGGTGTTGTCTGCATTATTTTAGGACAAGATTTTCAGAGCTCAATTTGATTCCTGTGTGAGGAAGTACTTCATGGCGAGTGGTCCAGATAGCATGGATGCACATGATTCAGTATGCAATATCTTGTTCTTTGCCTCTGTATTAGTTTTGAAGTGCGATCCACTGTGTTAATATTTGTTTTATTTTTCTTTTGTACCATTCTGATATTAATTCTCATTTTTTAATGATTCGTGTGTTTATGATGCTTCAGGTTGTTTTCCCTACTTTTGACCCGCCTGAGATTCCTGCTTCCATGGGTGGTGTCGGTCATTGGGTGTCGATATTCCTTGACCTGAAGAATTCAAGGTTCCAGCTTCTCGATTCCTACTATGGACCAAAAGATGAATGTGCGGTACGCCTGTTTCGACGGATGACCGACAACATCAAGAGGCTTTGGAAGGATGCCAACAACGACAGGGAGACACCCTTCAGTCCTCTTACCATCGACAATTTCCATCTGGATTGGATTGATCTCCCCCAGCAGCAAAACAAGTATGAGTTCCACTTTTTCTCTTTATCACATCTGTTTAATTATAGTTGTACTTAAGCTGCGACGTGTTTAATTCGTTGGCTTTCTTTTTCTGTCCTAACACTATTTCTTTTACTTCGTTTGATGGCAGTATCGACTGCGGATTCTTCATGCTTACGAATGTTAATTCGTATCATGACGGGGTTCTTGCAAATTATTCCCATGAGAATATCGGGGATATCAGGAAGACGTGGTTGTACACAATCGCTTCTTCTAACCTGTTTGAGACAGACTTCCAAGCTCTGTTTGGCTACTACACATGTAAGTATTTTTGGAACTTGTACTGCTTACCTGCACAGCATCTTTTATTCTACCTGAACTTCATATTTTTCTCTGAACTTGGACTGGTCTGGCTGGGCTGCTGGTTTCGGAAGGAGAGGAGCATTTTCTTTGTACATGAACTTCATTTCTATCTTTTTAATTTTGCTTGTGTGTTTTGTTTCAGTAATTTCTGTACTTCCATTGCTTAAATGGACATGAGCATTTTCTTTTCTAATTGAACTTCAGAGATGATGATTTCCAGTTCATCGGTTTATCTTGAACTGTGCCTTTGGTTGTGCCTAAACTTCATTTAGTTTTTTACTGCAACTAATTTTTTTAGGTCAGCTTGAGTAGTAACCATGTCATCTTTATTAGTTGGATTGCACATTGTGATGTTCCTGAACTTCAGTTGTATTTTAATGGTGATGTTTTCTCTTCCTTTTTTCTTTGACAGTGGATCCGTTGGAGTTGACCGATCACCACTACTCATTCCTCGGGTCATAGGAATACCAGCCTGGGGAGGAACCGATGAGTACAGCTCCGATAGAAGATGATAGACCTTGGACCCTCATTCCTTCCAAGTTGGGGAAGCAGGCTGGTGGTATTCGTGGTACTCCAAAAACCCCTTGCTACAGGAAGGCTGATGCAGTCGAAGCAGCCAAAGCAGAAGTGATTTCGTCCGATGATGATTTTGAGAAGATTGCTTACCCGAAAAATGTTAAATGTGCTGCTGGTACTGTTGCTGGTAGAGGTGGGAAGAATGTTGTGATTACCAGGAGGAAACCGGCAGTTTAGTCTGGGAACATAACTTCCTCCAAGAGAGCATCAAGATTGCCTTTGAAGTGGCGTTCTCCTGTCGCTCCCCTGAAAAAATACAGTTACCCTCATCTATCCAAGGCCCGGAAGTTGAAACAGTTTGTGCTGAGTAAAGACGGTCTGGAGAAGTATTCTGAGTGAGTTTTCTTCTTCTTTAACTTTGTTGCTGCCAGAGATGCTACTCTGTGTCTGAAACTTCTGTTGTTGTAGTATGTGGGCTTCTATTCATTTCTCCCTTGGCTTGGAGTTATAGTGTCTGAACTTCTGTTTGTTGTATTGTCTGAACTGCCATTGTTGTAGTATCTGAACTTCTGTTTTATGTCTCCTCTTGCCTTTTGAGTTATAGTGTCTGAACTTCTGTTTGTTGTTGTATCTGAACTTCTAATATATTTTTTTACCATCCTTTTGTATTCTGCGGGACAAGCTACTGCATGTTTACCATCCCTGGGAATGTGATTGACCTCACAGGGCGTGTCCTTTATGCGCTTTTCGGTGAAGGGCAGGAGATGGAAGGAGACATAATGGATTATCTCATAAATTTGTGGAAGGATAAGCCGGAGACCTCTGAGATTTTCACTAGTGTTGACTGGGTTGTACTTAGTCCCTACTTCATACAGGTTTTAGTTCTTTGCACCCCTATCTCCTTTTTGCCTTAGTTTTGTTGTAGTGGCATCTCGGAGGTATTTTAATTGTGTTTTGGTGAATGCTCAGTACTGCCTGGAGTATGATTTCTATGCCGCAACAGTTCCAAAGTTTGATGCAAAAAAATCTGCTGGTCTCCTCCCAATGTTTGTTCGCAAGGAAGAAGACCTTCTTAACGCATAGTTGGTTAGTTTTTCATAACTCTTGCTTTTTTTAATTTCATGTGCATCCTTTTGCTGAGTTTGTCAAGAAGTTTTTGTTCATGCCGGTTCTTGAGTACATATGCTTTATAGTTTGTGTTCACCGGTCCTTTCATTCTTTGCAGGTTTTCTTGATTCTATTCAAGCCAATTGGCACAATGGCGCACTACAGTGTGTACGTGGTGAATATATATCGTGGGACCATTGACATCCTTGATTCACTTTCTTACGATAATATGGAAACGTCACGAACGAGTTTCCACAGGGACTGCCAAAGTATCGTGAGTGTTTCTTAGCCTGAACCTCCTTTCACATTCTCTTGTTTGACACGAAGTTTATTATGCCTTGTGTTGACAAAATATGTTGTTGTCTCTGTTTTGGTAATACTGCTTGAACTAACTATCATTTAGAAGTTGAACTTCTGCTATTTTGTTTAGGTGGATCTTATGCAAGTGTCGCTTTTTAATGTACCTGAACTTAACTATTTTGGTTAACATGTTTTTGACTTCATCTAATTTTGTTATTTCCGGCAGATGAAGAGATTTGTTGGGTTGCTCGAGGAGGTGTACGGCAAGGTTGCATACAAGGCGAGCAAGCAGCCTAACTGGGTGACTATTGCAAAGAGGCCGACTTTCATCGATGTTCCGAAGCAGAAGAGTAATGATTGTGGTTTCTTTGCCGTGAAGTTCCGCTCTTCGTATGATGGCGACGAGTTTGTTGAAGATTTTGGTGATGTGGAAGTATGTTTTGTCTTTGTTCTTGTCTCATCATCCTTTGATTATTCTTGTGTGTTTTTGCTGAGACGCTCCTGCTGTGGTTTTAGATATCCGTTACTAAACATTGTTTTCACCTTTCTTTGTTTGCAGGCTGCTGCAGATGACTAGAAGGCTGAGTTCATGCACACTCTAATTTTTAGCGAGAAGAATGAAGTCGTGCGTTCAGAGCTCCCTAAAGAGATCCAGTCATTTGGCCCGTGAATTCGAAGCATTAGATTCATTGTAGATTTGATTTCGTACAGATTTTTAGGTTTGATAATGATTGTAACAATTCCGTAAAGATTTGGTTGCAAGAATGTTTTTAGTGATTTGCGTATCTATAGGTGCAGCACTATTACTTATGATATTGTGGACAAATGCATTTGGTGTGAAGATTGATTTGGCTTTGTGAATTTCAATGTACTGCATCATTTTTCAGTATCCATGTGTTGAATGTTTTTGCCCCAACAGATGTACCTGAACTTCTGCCTCGGTTTTGGTTGAACTGCTTGATTTTTTTGTGTTGTTTATTTTTGGGATCCCAACATATGATCGTAGACTTGAACTTCTGCTTTGAGATGTGGCTGGGCTGCTGGTTTCAGATGGAGAGGATATTTTGTGTTGTGTAATGTATTGGTAATGTTCAACCCAACCAATATGTATGCTTTTGCGTAGAATCTCTATTTGTTTTTTTGTGTTTTTTCAAGTGCGAACGTATTTCATATGTAAATCTGTACAGAAATATTGTTGACGTTTCTTTATCTTTGTTGCATTGTACATGAACTTCTACACGTATCCAAGCAGAACTTCACATTTGAACGCGTTGTCTTAGGCTTGCTAACCTTAGTTTATGCGGCGGAACTTTATTTTTTAAGCATATTCTTTTCCTACATCGATTTTACATACCAGAACTTCTTCTGTAAGCCAACATGAACTTCAAAATTGTATGATTATTTTGCTGGTTGCTCTTTCATGCAATACAACACCAGCACATCACTTCCTGCCATAACATACCAGGACTTCTGCGGTAATATTACTTGAACTTCACAGTGTATGTTTTTCAATTTATTACTTCTTGCTCTTTCATGCAATACAACACCAGCACATCACTTCCTGCCATAACATACCAGGACTTCTGCAGTAATATTACTTGAACTTCACAGTGTATGTTACCAGGGGATGACATAATGTTCTACACATTGACATGACACAAGTTTGCATTGTGTTAATTGACCTATTCTAACTCTTCATGAGCCTTGCGCTCCTCCTAGGCTTTGGTGGTAGAGGTTTTTGCTTGACATGTACCTCTTCCTCTTCATCGTCCTCTTCCTCTTCATCGTCGTCTTCCTCTTCATCATCGCATTCCACTTCCTCTTCCTCTTCGTCTTCCTCTTCTTCGACGGTGTCTTCATCTTCGTCTTCCTCTTCATCTTCCACCACTTTCTTGTTGTTGGCTCTAGGTCTTCCTTTCTGTTTCTTCTCTGGCATTTTGCTTGTCTTTTCAGCATCTGCGTGCTTTGGGCATGTTCTTGCATTATGTGGTTCATACTCCTTGCATATGCTACAAAGTCTGCTGCTTGCTTTCTTTGGGTGTGGTCCCTTCTTTTGTTCCATAACTTTGGGCTGCTGTTTTTGAGATTTGGTTTGCTTGATCTCCTCGGCATTGTTTCTTTCCAATAGTGCTGGACAGGTCAGCTTGTTGTGTCCCGCAACCTGGTTGCACACACTGCATTTCCTGTGTCCAAGTGGCACTCCGTTCTCATCATGCACGACGACTCTTCCTGCAGGTGGTGCCTTCATTTGAGCTCTTTTGTCACTTTTCTTTGCTGCAGTAATTTTCTTCCTACCCTTTGTTTCAGAATACAACGGCAATTTCATCGTCTCTTGCTGTCGCTGCTCCATTGATTGGCCATCACCCTGCTTGCATTGGTTGGCTTCAGCGGCGGCGTTGAGCATTTCAGTTGCATAATAATGAAGGTCATCTTCAATTTCAGCGTTCTCGCCATCCTTTCGTCAGCATCCGCTTGATTTGCTAAATGTATTGCATCAAGCTCTTCCACAAGCCTCTTGAGAACATAGTAGGCTCTGTCATATTGCTAGTCACATCTCATCGCTTTCTTGTTAACCATCAAATTCAGCTGCAACAAGATGTCTTGCTTCGATAGCCTTGAGCTGCCATCCGATGCGGTTGTGTTATAGTCCCTTGTATCAAAGGTTGGTTGTGATCTTGCAGTCTTTGTGTACCGTTTGAGGATATACTTGTTTGGAAATTTGTCAGGCTTGATGTAGTCCAGTATGTTCATGATGTGAAGGCAGAACAGGCCTGCATTTTTGTGATGAATGCAGAATACATAGCCTGTGAGCCAGCAATGAGTTTCATAAATTTTGATATGATACTACTAGTCTAGCTATTTAATGATCTTGTTTTTTCGCTCACCTGTGTGTGTCCACAGCTTGCATTCACACTCGTATATTTCCTTCTCTGGGTCAGCTACAACCTGGAATTCATGCTTTGACCAGGAAAATATTTCTTCATCATCATGGCCAGGCTTGTTGTGGTAGTACACAAGGTACTTAGTGGGCTCTGCTGTACGCTTTGCGTGAAATAGCATGGACTTTCTCATCATATAACTCATCTCAGTGTACACGGCTCTCGTGTACTTGATAGACATGTCTTCCTCGTAGCCGTAAGTTGTTTTTGTCACAGGATTGGTCTGCGCATGTCAAAAAGTGAGATATTAGTCGAAGCAGAGACATGGGTTTCATTTTTTAAAATTCAAAGTGCACATGTTGAAGGTAAAACAGAACATGATGGGGGTGTTTTGTACTTGTCATCATACCATGCTGGTCATTGTTTGCTTGTTCTCCTTCTGCATCCGAGTTTGTATGCAAGCATTGACCCGCCTAGCAAACTTGTGTAGGTTCTGGGTCCCCTTGACAAACCCTTTCTTTAGCATGTGGTTCATGCTCTCGCTTCATTGTGTGGAAGTCATTCTAGCACAGAAAATGTTCTTATAATATGCTAAAATCCACATCTTCCTATCACTCCAGAGCTGCATCATCATCTGGTCGTTCTCCAGGTTGTAGTTGTGCACGAGTTTAGCCCAGGCATCTTCAAACTCCGTTGGCATCAGCGGCCAGTTTAATATAGCTGTGAACTCCTCTTTGAATGTTTTATACTTTTTGTATAGCAACGCGAGGTATTCCCTGTACTTCTTCATGATGTGCCAATGGCATAGCTTGTGGATGGTGTTTGGAAATGATTGTGGTATAGCTTTCGCCATCGATGGGCATTGGTCTGCATGAATTAGAAAAATGAAACTTGATTCTTTTTTTGTAATGATGGTGAACTTATGTTGTACAAGTACTTGAACTACACATCTTGGCAGTATGGTATCTAAGAATGTCACATGTATTTTTTCTTTACAGCAGCGTTGCTGAACTTCTTTGGTATCAGTGCTTGAACTTCACAGTTAGTAGTAGGACAAACTAGTAGTGTCGCAATCAAAAAATTTCTTAAAGCATTGTTGTTGAACTTCTGTGGTGGCAGTGCTTGAAGTTCACGTAAATAACTATATTTTTCTGAACATGCTACATATATTTATCTTACAGGTTTGTCCTTGAACTTCTATGATTCATGTATTTGAACTTCACATTCATAACTATTTTTTTTCTAAACATGTGACAGATAATTTTGCTTTCTTGTACAGCTAGTTGGACTTCTGTGCTTACAGTGGTTGAACTGCATTCTTTACATTATTTTCAGACAAAACCAATGTACCCAACCAACACAGACCCATAGACTGAAAAGATGATGAAACTTGAGGAGTTTTTTTTTGAACTCACCTGTTAGAATGCAACTTGGGTTCTTGTTGTTCATGCACCGTAGAAATGTATCGAACAGCCACTTGAATGACTTTGCATCTTCGTCTCTTATCAGGGCAACAGCAAATATCGTTGACTGCAAGTGATGGTTTGTTCCAACAAACACTCCCAGGGGCATATGAAATATGTTGGTCTTGTAAGTCATGTCGAATGTTACGCAATTGCCGAAGTCTTGCTAGGCTCCTCGGCAGCTTGCATTGGACCAGAAAATGTTTTTAATTGACTTGTCCCTGTCCACTTGGATGTCATAGAAAAACTCATCATTTATTGCCTTCATGTCTTTGAAGAATGAAACAAGTTTCAATACATCATCCAAATCATCTTTCCTTGCATTCATGGCTTTCCTGCAAATCACATGCAAACATGCATTTGTTTATTTTTTGCTAGCAAAGGGTTGTGAGCTAGGATGCTATTTTACATTGCAGTATGTGGGTGTTTGAATACTTACTGGTTTAGCAGGTCTCGTCCGGTCATGCTTAGGAAGTAGCTTCCATCTTCATTTTTAGATAGCATGCACATGATTGTTGTGTGCTTGACATAATGGTACTGTAGGAGCTTTACGTACTCCAAAATAGTGGGGTCATAATTCTTGTGTGAGTGCAAAAATACCAGCATGTCATCAGTTTGCATGAGCTCGTGATTATGATTGTACTCAATGTCCACTGCCACGCATGTGCCATCCTCCTACACCTTCACCCTCATTCTTGCATTGCAGCCCGTCCTCTGCGATGTTTTGTTTCGCTTCGAGTTGGCCTCTGAAACATAAGATGTGTGTATCCCTTGGAAGGCGCAAACAAAATACTTGTGGTTGTCATTTCCACCCATCTTCCTAATTCCAAAACCAGCGTGTCTAGCGTATCTGTTATAAAATTCCCTTGCTTTCTCTACATCTTTGAATCGCATCTTTAGTCTTGGTATTAGATAATTCGGTAGATCTGGCGTCTGCAGAAAAAGAAAAAAATCCAAACAACACCTTAAAATGCAGTTTATGAACTTGTTATCCTGGAGGGAGCAGAAAATGTGCAGATAATACAAGATGCATATATAAATATTTTTGGTTTCACTTACGTGCGTGTATGATCGCAACTCCGCCGATGTCGGCTGCTGTCCCTCTGGGATGGGGCATGGCGGAGTAATCATAGCAGGATGCAGCAGTAGATCACGAGGAGGAAGGAGGGCTGAAGATGGCCTCTCTCTTGTTTGCATCCTTTTTTCTTGAGGTGGTTGTGGAGGTATTGCGATCCTGGTCTTGGTTTTCTCTTTTGTTTTGTGAAGCAATCCATCTACCTTATGCCCCGTAGAATTCTGACTTGTAGCAGCAGCAGCAGGATCAAATGGTGGTAGTGTGCAGATTACTCTCCTCCGTGTGTGTGTTGCTGTTGGATTTGTCCTGGGATCCGGTTTAGTTGCTTCGCTTTGGCATTGATGAGGCACACCAGGATAACCTCTAGAGTTACACGCAGGACTTGAGCTAATCCCCTCCTCCGTCGGCGTGCTTGGGAGTCTGCTGGTGGATACAAAGAATCCACGGGGGATTTCCGGCGTCACCCAATTAGGTGGAGGTGCAAACCTGTGCAGATAGGGCTATGACCCAGCATCTTGGAAGTATCCGTGTGTTTCGGGTGTCATCCATTTTTGGTCTGGAGCAGGTTGGTAATGCTGTTGGTGCGTTTGAGGTGTGACCCATTGAGGGGGTGGTGCAACGCGTACAGGCTTTGGATTGTGTACTTGCTGCTGGGAACTTCTAAGCTTCTTCATGCGTTTCTCGTCTTGCTGACATAAAAGAAAAAAATGTCTATTAGCACACAAATTATATCTGCATATACCTTTGTAATTGGACTTAGCATTATTCACAGCCTCAACTTCTCATATAAAAGTGGTGAGAGCCATCACACTATGCACTGAGCTAAGCATCTTCCAATGCCTTTGTACCTGCACTGAGCCCCTTCACAGAATGAACTTCACATCATGTTTTTTAATTCTACAATATTTGATTACTTATATGTACCTGAACTGAGCACTCTCCACAACCTGAACTTCTTATTTTGCAAAGGGGAAATACTGTCTACAGTTAAAAAACCTGAACCTTCATGAGTTTTTGAATGGTTGGACTGCTAGTGCATACCAACCTGACCTTCATGTCATATCACATGCATGTTCTATTTTCCTTTTATTTTTTTTGCACAGAACCAGACACATACCAACCTGAACTCTAGCACACTTACTAGTTGAACTTCACATGGCTTTTCCACATGTGAATGTGAATGCAGGCAGATTTTATAGTGTATGCAGCCTGGACTGAGGCTCACATACTACATGAACTTCACATGCCTGTAAGCAGGCAGGCAGATTTTACAATGCTATTTTGTAGCCTGGACTGAGGCTCATACACTACCAGAACTTCACATGGTTGTAAGCAGGCAGGCAGATTTTAAAAAGCTTTTGTAGCCTGGACTGATGCTCACACACCACCTAAACTTCACATAGCTGTAAGCAAATAACAAACCGAAGGAAGGAAGAAGTTCAACCATACGCTGGCTAGAAGGTCGGCCAACCTTTTTCTAGCAGCTGATAGGCCACCTTGAGAACAATTCGTCGTGGAGGTATGAGAGGAATTCGATGGCAATCCATGTCTTGTAGAGGGCGCGAAGTTCATCTGCACGAAGCAAGAAGGTCAGAGAAGGCAAGATTGAAGAAGAATGCAAAATTGGGAGGAAGTTCATGTACTGTTGCCGCTGAATTTGAGGTCGCAGCAAATGCCACCTCCGCGGAGGAGTTGCTCCGTTGGTCGCACCGCTCGCTGTAGCTTGTGTTGTGCCGGTCATCTGGTCTGCCAAGGCTTCGGGCGGTGGCGATGGGACAAGGATGCGGCTTCCTGAAGTCCATGGCGGCTTCGCCGCGTCCAGGCGACACGAGCTCCCTCGCGCCGGCGTCCGCCGGCGCTCGCTCGCCCGTGCCGGTGGCGGGCCAGGAGCTGGAGACGGAGGGGAGGCGGCGGACCCGGCTGGGCAGGAGCTGGGGAAAGAGGGGAGGCGGCAGATCCGGCCGGCCAGGAGCTGGGGAAGGAGGGGAGGTGGCGGATCCGGCGAAGATCGGCGGCCAGGAGGGGAGGAGCGGCGAGGAGGGGGGCTGAGGCGGCTCGGGGTCAAGGGGATCCTGTCGAGGCGTCTCGGATTGAGTGGGATCCTGTCGGGGTAACTCGGGTCAGGCCAGGCAGTTCAGGGAAGTTCGGGAGGGCCTTATCGGTCCCTATATAGGGGCTGATGTGATCCAAATAACTATTCTGATCCTGGGATTAGAATAGTGCTGTCCTTCACGGAGAAAGTATCGCTCAAGCTTGGGGGAGGCATAAGTCAATGTTATATTCATGCCCCAATCATGAGCTCTCAAGAGAAATTATTATTCAAAAAATTTATGCTCGGCTTTCTCATAATGATCGATCCATGCTCGATACTTCTTGTACTGGTTCCTATATGAAGAAGGATATTGAATTCAAATGGGATTTATTGGAAAGAATTAAACGCAACTCAGAAGATTGGGAACTCGACGAAGGTAAAGAGTCAGGTATAAACCATAAGTTTGATTGTGTTAAATCCTTTATGGATACCGATGCTTTTCATGATTTTAGCACTAAATATGGACTTGACTCTGAGATAGTAGCTTCTTTCTATGAATCTTTTACTACTCATGTTGATCTCCCTAAGGAGAAGTGGTTTAAATATCATCCTCCCATTGAAGTTAAAGTAGTTGAACCTATTAAAGTTGAAGAAGAAACTATTACTTACAATGTTGATCCTATTGTTCCTACTACTTATATTGAGAAACCACCTTTCCCCGTTAGAATAAGGGATCGTGCTAAAGCTTCAACTATGGTCAACAAAAGTAATATTAGAACACCCAAACCCTATGAGCAAATTAAAGTTGAACCTAGTATTGCTATGATTAAAGATCTCTTGGTTGATAATATTGATGGGCATGTTATTTATTTCTATTAAGAAGCTGCTAGAATTGCCAAACCCGATATGAAAGATAAACATAGACCTGTTGTTGGCATGCCTGTTGTTTCTGTTAAAATAGGAGATCATTGTTATCATGGCTTATGTGATGTGGGTGCTAGTGTGAGTTCAATTCCTTATACCTTATATAAAGAAATTATGAATGATATTGCACCTACTGAAATAGAAGATATTGATGTTACTATTAAGCTTGCTGATAGTGATACTATATCACCAATTGGGATTGTTAAAGATGTTGAAGTCTTTTCTGGGAAGATAAAATATCCTACTGGTTTTCTTGTTCTTGCTTCCCCACAAGATAATTTTTGTCCCATTATATTTGGTAGACCTTGCTTGAATATTGTTAATGCTAAGATAGACTGCGAGAAAGGTATTGTTACTATTGGTTTGGGGGATATGTCTCATGATTTTAATATCTCTTAATTTCGTAGACAACCCCATGATAAAGAATTGCCTAGTAAGGATGAAATAATTGGTCTTGCTTCTATTGTCGTGCCTTTTAGAACAATATTTGCTAGACCATGAAAATGATATGTTTATGAATGAAAGAAGGGAAATAGATGAAGTATTATTTAATCAGGGACCTATTTTGAAACACAATTTTCCTGTTGAAATCCTAGGAGATCCTCCTCCACCTAAGGGTGATCCCGTGTTTGAGCTGAAACAATTACCTCATACTCTGAAACATGCTTATCTTGTTGAAAATGAGCTATATCCTATTATTATTAGTGCTAACCTTTCAGAGCATGAAGAAAAGAAATTATTGAAAACTCTGAAGAAGCACCGCGCCGCTATTGGATATACTCTCGATGATCTTAAGGGCATTAGTCCCACTCTATGTCAGCACAAAATTAAATTGGAGAAATATGCTAAACTGGTTGTTGATCATCAACGACGGTTAAATCCTAAGATGAAAGAAGTGGTAAGAAATGAAATACTAAAGCTTCCGGTGGCAGGTATAATTTATCCTATTGCTGATAGTCAATGGGTAAGTCAAGTTCATTGTGTCCCTAATAAGGGAGGTATTACTGTTGTTCCTAATGATAAGAATGAATTGATTCCTCAAAGAGTTTTTACAGGTTATAGAATGGTAATTGATTTTCACAAATTAAATAAAGCTACTAGAAAAGATCATTACCCTCTACCTTTTATTGATCAAATGCTAGAGAGATTATCCAACCATACACATTTTTGCTTTCTAGATGGTTATTCTGGTTTCTCTCAAATACCTGTGTCAAAAGATGATCAAGAGAAAACCACTTTTACTTGCCCTTTCGGTACCTTTTCTTATAGACGTATGCCTTTTGGTTTATACAATGCACCTGCTACCTTTCAAAGATGTATGACTGCTATATCCTCTGATTTCTGTGAAAAGATAGTTGAGGTTTTCATGGATGATTTCTCCATTTACGGAACTTCTTTTGATGATTTCTTAAGCAACCTTGATCGAGTTTTGCAGAGATGTGAAGAAACTAATCTTGTATTGAATTGGGAGAAGTGCCACTTTATGGTTAATGAAGGTATTGTCTTGGGGCATAAAATTTCTGAAAGAGGTATTGAAGTTGATAAAGCTAAAGTAGATGCTATTGAAAAGATGTCGTGTCCTAAAGATATCAAAGGTATAAGAAGTTTCCTTGGTCATGCTGGTTTCTATAGGAGGTTTATTAAACATTTTTCTAAAATTTCTAGGCCTCTCACTAATCTCTTGCAAAAGGATGTTCCTTTTGTTTTTAATGATGATTGTGTAGAAGCATTTGAAATACTTAAGGAAGCCTTGATTTCTGCACCTATTGTTCAGCCACCTGATTGGAATTTATCCTTTGAAATTATGTGTGATGCTAGTGATTATGCTGTTGGTGCTGTTCTAGGACAAAGAGTAGATAAGAAATGAAATTTTATTCTGTATGCTAGTAAGACTCTAGACAGTGCCCAGAGAAATTATGCTACCACTGAAAAAGAATTTTTAGCAGTTGTATTTGCGTGTGATAAAGTAACTGCTCACACTAATCATGCTGTTATTAAATATCTTATGGAAACGAAAGATGCTAAACCTAGACTTATTAGATGGGTTCTCTTGCTACAAGAATTTGAATTGCATATTATTGATAGAAAGGGAGCTGAGAACCCTGTTGCACACAACTTGTCTAGGTTAGAAAATGTTCTTGATGACCCACTACCTATTGATGATAGCTTTCCTGATGAACAATTAAATGTCATAAATACTTCTTGTAATACTCCATGGTATGCGAATTATGCAAATTATATTGTTGCTAAATTTATACCACCAAGTTTCACATACCAGCAAAAGAAAAAGTTTTTCTATGATTTAAGACATTACTTCTCGGATGACCCACACCTTTATAAAGAAGGAGTAGGTGGTGTTATTAGATGTTGTGTACCTGAGCATGAACAGGGACAGATCCTACGCAAGTGCCACTCCGAGTCTTACGGACGACACCGCGCTGGAGACAGAACTGCACACAAGGTATTGCAATCTGGTTTCTATTGGCCCACTCTCTTTAAGGACGCTCGTAAGTTTGTCTTGTCTTGTTATGAATGCCAAAGAATTGGTAATATTAGTAGATATCAGGAAATGCCTATGAATTATTCACTTGTTATTGAGCCATTTGATGTTTGGGGCTTCGATTATATGGGACCTTTTCCTTCCTTTGATGGGTATACACATATTTTAGTTGTTGTTGATTACATTACTAAGTGGGTAGAAGCTATTCCAACTAGTAGTGATGATCATAACACTTCTATTAAGATGCTTAAAGAAGTTATTTTTCCGAGGTTTGGAGTCCCTAGATATTTAATGATTGATGGTGGTTCACATTTTATTCACGGTGCTTTGTAAGTATGATGTTAATCATAGAATTGCATATCCTTATCATCCTCAGCCCAGTGGTCAAGTAGAATTGAGCAATAGAGATATCAAATTAATTTTGCAAAAGACTGAGAAATGCTTATAAAGAATTGGTCTAAGAAACTTGATGATGCATTATGGGCTTATATAAATGCTTATAAGAACCCTATGGGTATGTCTCCGTATAAAATGGTTTATGGAAAAGCATGTCACTTACCTCTTTAGCTAGAACATAAGGCATATTGGGCTATTAAAGAGCTCAATTATGATTTCAAACTTGCCAGTGAGAAGAGGTTATTTAACATTAGCTCACTTGATGAATGGAGAACCCAAGCCTATGAGAATGCCAAGTTGTTTAAAGAGAAAGTTAAAAGATGACATGACAAAATGATACAAAAGCGTGAGTTTAATGTAGGTCATCATGTTTTGCTATACAACTCTCATTTAAGAATTTTTGCAGGAAAGCTTCTCTCTAAATGGGAAGGTTGTTACATTATCGAGGAGGTCTATCGTTCTGGAGCCATAAAGATCAACAACGCCGAAGGCACAAATCCGAAGGTGGTAAACGTCAAAGAATTAAACATTATATCTCAGGTACTCCCATAAATGTTGAGACCAATATAATTAATACCGTAAAACCGGAGGAGTACATAAGGGACACTTTCTAGAACATTTCAGACTCCAAAAAGGAATAGGTATGTGGTACGGTAAGTAAACTGATGCCAAAATGTTTCCAATGATAACTTTTGTCCGTTTTGGAATATTTAAAAAATTAGGAAAATTAAAAGTAGCCCGAAGGAGACACGAGGCCACCACAAGGGTGGAGGGCACGCCCCCCGTCCTTATGCCTACCTCGTGTGCTCTCCGAACTCCGTTTTCTTGCACGATACTTCTTTTAGTCGGTAGAAATTCATTATATAATCCCATGAAGTTTTTGACCACCGTACCATGAAAAAATCCTCTATTTTCATTTTGAGTTGTTTTTGTAGTAGATTTGGAGCAAGATGTCTTTGCAACAGTTGGTCGGGGAGAGTCGGGTATCTCACCCGGCACCAGGCCCAAGAGCATACAACGATGCTAACCAATTTGGGCAAGCAACAGAGGAAGAGATGGAGGTTGATTTGAAAAGAGTGGATGCCATGGAGCAGGATCAAGAAGTTACCTCTCGTCTTCATGTTGGAGGAACCTTAGAGCTCGGCAATACCAAACTCGGTCATCCCTCCTAATGCTAGATTTATCTCTTATAAAAATATGAAAAAGAGTGTTAGTTTTTCTCACGCAGCTATGAAACATCCTTGGGTGATTGGAGCTCTAGCTGTCACGGGTAAACTTCGCAAGGAAATAATGGATCTTATTCAGCAAAAGAATAAGCTCGAGGAGGAGAATCGCATCTTAAGGGGCATCATCACCAAAAATATCACATCATCACCTCCGAAGAAAGAGATCTAAATACATGGGTATGGGAACTCCCCTTGGCAACTGCCAAGCTTGGGGGAGTGCCCCGGTATCGTATCACCATCACATCGTTATCTTTATCGTTTTCCTAGTTCGGTCCTTTTGGTTATATCTTGATCTAGTAGAATAAAGTTTTAGTATGATCTAGCTTTGAGTTTTGCTTCGATCCCTATCTATGTAATCGAGTCCTTGAGATATATATATAATAAAGAGTAGTTTTGAGTTGAGGGCTTTTCTTTCTTGCTATGATCTTGTGGGAATTAAATAAAAGAAAGAACAAAAAGAAATAAAAGAGATCATACATTGATCTTATGGAGAGTAATGACTTCACATATAAAGAGTATGATGAATAAAAGTTATTGAGATTTGACAAACATAGTATTGATCATTGTTGCAATTAATAGGAAGTAGTAAATAAAGATAGGCTTCACATATAAATATACTATCTTGGACATCTTTTGTAATTGCCAGCACTCATTAAAATATGACATGCTAAAAAGTTGATGTTGGGAAAGCAAGAGAACATAATAGGTTATGTTTTCTTATATCCAAATAGAAGTTATATTATCATGGATCATCCAACATGTTGAGCTTTCCTTTCCCTCTCATGCTAGCAAAATTCTTTGCACCAAGTAGAAATACTACTTGTGCTTCCTGCTACCTCTTGAGCATGCGTTGGTTTTCCCTTAAAGAGGAAAGGGTGATGCAGCAAAGTAGCATAAGTATTTCCCTCGGTTTTGAGAACCAAGGTATCAATCCAGTAGGAGATAACACGCAAGTCACCTAGTACCTGCACAAACAATCAAGAACCGCAACCAACGCGATAAAGGGGTTGGCAATCCCTTCATGGTCACTTGAGAAAGTGATATCTGATAAAGATAGTAAGATAAATATTTTTGGTATTTTTGTTGAATATATTGGAAAGTAAATATTGCAAAATAGTAAACGAGATGCATGTAAATAAAAAGAGATGCAATATAATAAGAAAGAGACCCGGGGGCCATAGGTTTCACTAATGGCTTCTCTCATGATAGCATGTATTACGGTGGGTGAACAAATTACTGTTGAGCAATTGATAGAAGAGTGCATAGTTATGAGAATATCTAGGCAATTATTATGAATATAGGCATCACGTCCGTGTTAAGTAGACCGAAACGATTCTGCATCTACCATCGACTGCTATCCAACATGCATCTAGAGTATTAAGTTCATAAGAACAGAATAATGCTTTAGGCAAGATGACATGATGTAGAGGGATAAACTCAAGCAATAAGATATAAACCTCATCTTTTTATCCTCGATGGAAACAATACAATACGTGCCTTCCCGCCCCTACTGTCACTAGGAAAGGACACAGCAAGATTGAACCTGTAACATCCCAAATTTTCAATTTGGAATGTTATACATAGATCATTCATGCATACCATATTTTATTGCATTTTCGTTCCGCAATCCTCGAAACCCTAAGAAACTCAAGGACCCTCGGAGAGAGTTGGGGATTTCCCGGTTTTCATATTTGGTTTTTATCAAATAATGAAACGAGGATTTTTTTTATTTTGATTATTTTTCTCTCTAAAAAATATTTCATAATAAAAATATATGAGAGGAGATAATATGACTTCTCCAAAATAATTGAAATATTGGAGGAAAAATATTAAAATCATTTATTTGATTTTATTTGGATTTTATTTGCAATTAGAAAAATTGCACGTTTTCAAAATTGCTTTTTAGGGCCAAGAAAATGTTCATCTCGTTCTAAATATTTTATTTAGACGGTGAAATTTTGTTTTGGCATTTTTAGATTTTTATTTTATTTTCTAGGGTTTTTTTCTGTTCGGCGGAATTGTTTAAAAAAACTTCGGGCGCCGACTGGGCCGTAACCCCGCCGGGCCGGCCCAACCACCCCGCGCCGCCGCCTTCCCTCGCGTGCGCGTGCGCCACCGCCGACTCGGACGAGGAGTCCGGCCGGGACTCCTCCTCGCCACCTTGGCCCCTCCTGCAAGCCCCCCCTCTTTATATACTCCTCCCCCCGAGCCGCCACCACCACCAACCACCGCCGCCAGCCCCGCCGCCGAGCCTCGCAGTCGCGCCGCCGCTACAGCCGCGTCGCGCCGCCGCCGAGCCCCACCACCCCGCGAAGCCGCCACCCCAATCCCGCCTCGCCCGAGGTACCGCGTCGATCCGTCGCCGCCGGTTTTTTTTTAAAACCGTCCGTTTTTTTAGAAAACCCTAGTTCATTTTTTTAGATCGGTTCGCCGGTTTTTCCCGGTTCTTCTATTTAGCGGATGTTCGTCCGTACGTTCATTTTAACGAACGGTTTTTGCCCGTTAGTTACAGCTAACGAACGCTCGTTCCTTAGTCTGTTCGTCAGTTTTCTTTTTATCGAATTTTTCCGCGATTATTCTCGATCACGATTTCTGATCCGATTTTCGTTTCTATTTATCTTTTCGCTCGTTAGTCGGAATCAGGCGATTCAAACGCCTAGATCTTCGTCTTGAGACCCACTTTCCTCTTAACCAACTTGAACAAGATTTTGATACTGTAAAATTTGACCATAGTTCAGATTAGTAAACGGATCTTGTTTCCTTCGCTGTTTGAGTTTCGTTGCTCCGTTTGATTTGATTCTTTTTGCAAATCGGAGTTCTTAAGTTGAACTTTCCGATTATATCTTCTTATTTGAGTTTTACCCATGCTTCGTTGATTGTTTCTTATGTATGCTATTGTTTGTTTGCGATAGAATTCCCGGAGTGCGAAGCGTGTTATTTGGAGTCTCTAGGTTACGCGGACCGTCAGCAAGGCAAGTAACACTTTGATCATATCCCTTTATCACCCAGTTTTTATGCATTAGTTCCAATCCTCAAACATTGCATGGTTAGGATGTCATTAACATGTGGGTTGGGAAGTAGTTGATGAGGTAGACCCTATTACCCTGTTACTTTCAAACCCTGGGAGTTACTTCTACGTGTTGCTTATATTTCTATGTTATGCTCGTAGACGTGGTTTGGGTGAGTGAAATCCATGACAGATGTGAGATTGTTAATTAATGGTTCAACTTAAGGTGGCAACTTAAATACACATCTGGGTGGATTGAGGCACCTAGAGTACCCAGTGTTGCCTGTATTTTTGGAAATCCCGGAGTACCCATGTGATCTTCCTATGGACCGCCACCCAGGCTCAAAGGGGACTGAGATGATTCATGCTAGAAACTTCCATGTGCAGCCACAAGCTATTATGGGCTCTAGCATAGTTGAGTAAGTTACATGAAGCTCTTAAAGAGGTAGATCAGCAGGTAGTGGGTTTGTAGGTTTGGTATGGTCTACCTGGAGTAGAGAGTTAATGTTTCTGCAAGACTGTGTCTCGGTCATCCGTTTCTCAAACACCATGTCGTGCGAGAAATCCAATGGAGGAGATCGAGTCTTGTGGGGAAAAGTGCGCAAATCTCTGCAGAGTGTACAAACTAATCATGGTTAGCCGTGTCCCCGGTTATGGACAATCTTGAGTATCTAGTACTTGGAGTATCTGAAGTATCTCATCACTCTTAATTAATATTGTTGGGTTGTTAATCACTTTAATTGGGATTGAGTTGGAGGAACCTTCTCAATGATGTTTCAACTACCATGATAGTTAAATTAAAATCTATTCCTTTGTCGTAGGGAAAAATTGGCTTTTCGCAAAAACTGTAACCATAGAGCTTTCCACCAGCCAAATATGCATGTAGTGATAGCATTATTCTGTTCTTGCTCTACTATGTTACTTTGCCAGCATATTCCATGTGTTGACCCATTTTCGTGCTGCAACGTATTATGTTGCAGACTTTTCAGACAAGGAGTAAGGTTCGCTAGGTCGTTGTCGTGCAGCTCAGCTATGTCGTTGGAGTTGATGGACTCACTTTATCTTCCAAGCCTTCCGCTGTTATCATATTAGATGGCCTTAAGCCGTATTTATTGTAATAAGTTCTCTTTTGAGACATCCGATGTAATAAGTGTGTGATTGCTACTCTGTTATAAATCCTTCGAGTACTGTGTGTGTCAGCATTACCGATCCAGGGATGACACTGAAGCACAGAGACTTGACCGTTTGAGGTCGGGTTGCTACAAAGATGGTATCAGAGCACACGCTGAGTGTAGGACACGACCACTAAGCTAAAACCCTAGATCACTATTCTCTTCTCATTTCTCACTCCTCTCCATTTTCCCCTCTTTAGGATGGCGGACGCAAGGAACAAGTTTGCACAATCGGATGAAGATGCACCTTTTGGACGACACTTGAAGGAAGTCACTAGGTACCTGAACATAGGAATACCAAGCTTCACTGGGACTTACAACGCCACTTTACCTGAAGAGGAGCGATGGATGATTCAAGTTCAAGTTCCAGGAAGGACATTCACGCTAGTCACTAAGCCCATAGAGTTTTCCTTCGACGCACCAACCTGGAGTTTAGGAAAGAGTATGGCTGCTCACATCACCATGGGACGCATTGGAGAAGTATATCACAAGGATCTTAAGGACACTATACCAGATATGTGGGCGCCGAGACGAGCAATGGGAGATGATCAGCGCCAGGAAGGATAGATCAATTGCAGCTTTCATCCAGGAACTCAACCAACACATTCAACGCCAGGAGAATCAGATGTGCGCAGACATGATAGATTCGAAGAAGGCGAAGACAAGGATCATCGAGCTGGAAGAAGAACTTAAGTCTACACGCGATGGATATGTGGAGGAAATTGTGACACTACTAGAGAAGAACGGCGACCTGATTAAGAAGATTGGAATATTCATGGGAGACCCCACTCCAGTAGAAGATGAAGAAACCAAGGAGATTCGTTTGGAGGACTACATCATCATCGACGACACCGACTCCGACCCTAGTGATGATGACTTTGAAGATGAAGCTAGAGAAAATATCATGGAGTCTTCCACCGATCAAAATTTCTAGATGACCACCCAATGATTAGTAGTATTCCCCATGTATTTAGTAGTAGTTGAGCCCTTTTGCGCTAGTTCTAGACCGCTTGTATGCCCTTGCTTGATTGATTGAGTGAATTGATTGTGTTTGTCTCATGTGCATATGGGTTGTGCCTTCTCATTAGTCCTCATTCTATTCTAATCTCTTCCATCTAAACCCATCAGATGCCTCCGAGACGTGACCCCGGATTTGCCTTCCCGCCGGAGCTCACTCAGTTGATCCAGCAACAGAACACCTTGATGCAATTACTAGTTCAGAACCAGGGCAACAACAATAACAACCCGCCGCCAGTGGACAACCTAGCCCGTTTTCTAAGCTTACAACCGTCGGTGTTTTCCAGTAGCACCGAGCCTATAGTTGCTGATGATTGGCTACACCGTATTGGAAGGGATTTGACCACCACAGGTTGCACAGATGCTGAGAAGGTGCGTTTTGCCGCACATCAATTGGATGGACCAGCAGCCTCATGGTGGGAGAATTACACGGCCACTCTCCCCATAGCCAACGTCACTTGGGACTAGTTTCAGCAAGCTTTCCGCACAGCCCATGTCTCAACTAGAGCCATGAATCTGAAGAAGCGTGAGTTTCGCAACTTATGCCAGGGGAACCATACTGTGGCTCAGTACGTGGATGAGTTTAGCAAGCTATCTCGCTGTGCCCTTGATGACATGGCCATAGATGCCGTGAAGCAGGAGAAGCTTATGGAAGAGCTGAATGATGAGATGAGTATGCAGTTGATGGTAGCAACCTTCAACAACTACCAGGAGTTGGTAGATAAGGCTCTTATGACTGAAGGGAAGCAGCAGCATATTGAGAGCCGTAAGAGGAAGTATGGACACGGGAGGTATAACTCAGGAGCTCAGCAGAAGCCTCACCTAACCCCAAACTCGGGAGGACTTGTTCATAACCATGGAGGTCATAAACACACCGGAGGAGGATCGCATAACCACAATGGTACTAGGAATGGGAATGGGAACGGAGCCAATAACAATCAGAACCGCCCCAATCCAGCCACACCCGCCAAAAGAGATCTAGGTCACGTTACTTGCTTAAAGTGCGGGAAGACTGAACACTATGCCACGGAGTGCCCTGAAGGAAAGAATGGAAACGGAAATGGGGGCGCTGGGAAGAAGCCCAATCCATTCAACAAAGGACAAGTGAACCACGTTAACATGGAGGAGGTTGAAGAGCAGCCGGGCACGGTAATAGGTAAGTTTTTGGTTAAGTCATTTACCGCTCTTGTTCTATTTGATACTGGTGCATCGCATTCATACATATCAAGGGGATTCATGGATAAGTTTAAACTACCAACCCAAACCCTTAGGACCCCTCTCTTAGTGAGTTCACCTGGAGCAGAGTATATGTCTAGTCGATGGTGCGACCAGATACCCCTAACCATTGGAAGCCATGTTTTTTGGTCCGACCTAATTATCTTGGAGTCACAAGGATTGGATGTGATATTAGGTATGGACTGGAAGTCAAAGTATGGAGGAAGCATTGACTGTGCTAGTAAGTCGATTTATCTCACCACCCCGGAGGGAAAAAGGATTAAGTATGTATCTAGGCATGTGCCTAGGAGGAGCCAAGTGAATACCCTCACGGGAGTTGTTCATGAGGAAGTGCCTGTAGTGAGGGATTACCCGGATGTTTTTCCAGAGGAGTTACCAGGCATGCCACCGGATCGAGACATCGAGTTTTTGATAGAGCTATTGCCAGGGATAGGGCCAACATCCAAGAGACCCTATCGAATGCCCGCAAATGATCTGGAGGAAATTAAGAAATAGATCAAGGAGTTATTGGAGAAAGGATACATTTGAAGGAGTTCATCACCTTGCGGGCCCCAGTGCTTTTGGTTGAGAAGAAGGATAAATCCCTAAGAATGGTTGTTGATTATCGGGCCTTGAATGAAGTGACGATCAAGAACAAGTACCCACTGCCGATGATCAATGATCTGTTTGATCAGCTGCAAGGAGCTAAGGTGTTTTCGAAGATCGATTTGAGATAGGGATACCATCAGTTGAAGATGCGAGAGAAAGATATATCAAAGACAGCATTCACCACACGTTACAGATTATATGAGTATATGGTCATGTCGTTTGGACTGACTAACTCCCCTGCCTATTTCATGAGCATGATGAACAAGGTGTTCATGGAATATTTGGACAAGTTTGTTGTGGTGTTTATTGATGATATTATGGTATACTCGAAGAATGAAGAGGAGCACAAGGAGCATTTGTGTTTAGTTCTCGAGAAACTCAGGGAACAGCAGTTGTATGCCAAGTTCAGCAAATGCGAGTTTTGGTTGAAGGAAGTCGGATTCCTTGGACATGTTATATCAGGAGAAGGTATAGCAGTAGACCCCAGCAAGGTTCAATCAGTCACTGAATGGTTAGCACCCACTTCAGTTAGCGAGATCCGCAGTTTTCTTGGACTCGCAGGATACTATCAGAGATTCATTGAGAATTTTTCCAAGATTGCGAAGCCAATGACGGTGTTATTGAAGAAGGATACCAAGTTTAAATGGACGGAAGATTGTGAGGCAAGTTTCCAGGAGTTGAAGAAACGTTTGACTACAGCCCCAGTGCTGACGCTGCCAGATATACATAAGGATTTCCATGTGTATTGCGACGCCTCTCGCTTGGGACTTGGATGTGTGTTTATGCAGCACGGAAGAGTTGTTTCGTATGCCTCGCGACAACTAAAACCTCACGAGTTGAATTATGCCATGCATGATTTGGAGTTAGCAGTCGTAGTGCATGCATTGAAGACTTGGAGACATTACCTTATTGGAAATGTTGTGATGTGTACACGGATCATAAGAGTTTGAAGTACATCTTCACACAGAAGGAATTGAACCTTAGGCAGAGGAGATGGTTGGAGCTTATAAAGGATTATGACTGAAGCTGCACTATCACCCAGGAAAGGCCAATGTCGTAGCAGACGCCTTGAGCCGAAAGAGTTATGCTAATGTCCTTGAAGGTAAGGGAGTGCCAAAGGAGTTAGCAGAGGATATCATGGAACTTCGATTAGAGATTGTTCCTAGAGGTTTTGTTGCAACGATGGAAGTTCAATCAACGATGTTGGGTAAGATTCGGCAAGCTCAGAAGGACGACAAAGAGATTGCCGAGATAAAGGAGAGAATGAGCGAAGGAAAGGCCAAAGGTTTTCGTGAGGATGAGCACGACACCTTATGGTTTGAGGACCGAGTTTATGTGCCCAATAACACAGAGATCAGGAAGTTAATACTGCAGGAGGCCCATGACTCATCATACTCGATACACCCCAGAAACACCAAGATGTATTTGGATTTGAAGGAACGTTTCTGGTGGACGGGTATGAAGAAGGATATTGCGGAATATGTAACCGTATGTGATGTATGTCAGAGAGTGAAGGCAGAGCATCAAAAGCCGGCAGGATTGTTATAGCCCATGTCGATACCCGAATGGAAGTGGGATAAACTTGGCATGGACTTTATCACCGGATTGCCCAGGACCAAATCAGGATATGATTCCATATGGGTAGTAGTTGATCGCTTGACCAAAGTGGCTCACTTTATCCCAGTGAAAACCACTTACACAAGTGTGAAGTTGGCCAAGATATATATGTCCAGGATCGTATGTCTGCATGGAGTTCCGAGGACCATCGTATCAGATAGAGGAACGCGGTTTACCTCAAAGTTTTGGCATCAGTTACACCAGACTTTGGGAACGAGATTGGAGTTCAGTAACGCATTTCACCCGCAGACGGATGGACAGACCGAGAGAGTCAACCAGATTCTGGAAGATATGCTGAGAGCCTGTGCGCTAGATTATGGATCTAGTTGGGATGACAATTTTCCTTATGCAGAGTTCTCATACAACAATAGCTACCAAGCTAGTTTGAAGATGGCACCGTTTGAAGCCCTGTATGGATGAAGGTGGAGAACACAGTTGATGTGGGATGAAGTAGGAGACCGACAGTTGTTTGGACCGGACTTGATCAAGGAGTCTGAAGAGAAAGTTAAGTTGATTCGTGATAGATTGAAGATTGCTCAGTCCAGGCAGAAGAGTTATGCAGACTCGAAATGCCAGGAGGTAACCTATGAAATTGGAGATAGAGCATATCTGCGAGTATCCCCCTTGCAAGGAGTGAAACGTTTTGGAGTTAAAGGAAAGTTAGCCCCGATATTTGTAGGACCCTATCCTGTTTTGGAACGGATGGGACAAGTTGCCTACAAGTTGGAGTTACCTGAAGGACTGTCAGGAGTTCATGACGTGTTCCACATTTCGCAGTTGAAGAAGTGTCATGCTGAGATGGCCGATATACCATTAAGAGATACAGTACCCTTGGAGGCGATTCAGTTGGACAGTGATTTGACATATGAGGAAAAGCGAGTTAAGATTCTTGAGTTTGCCAGCCGAGTCACCCGCAGCAAGGTTATCAAGTTTTGCAAAGTTCAGTGGAGTCACCATACCGAGGATGAAGCCACCTGGGAACGAGAGGATGATCTACGCAAAGACCACCCACACCTATTTTCTAGCCAAACCGAATCTCGAGGGCGAGATTCATCTTAAGGGGCATAGGTTTGTAACATCCCAAATTTTCAATTTGGAATGTTATACATAGATCATTCATGCATATCATATTTTATTGCATTTTTGTTCTGCAATCCTCGAAACCCTAAGCAACTCAAGGACCCTCGGAGAGAGTTGGGGATTTCCCGGTTTTCATATTTGGTTTTTATCAAATAATGAAACGAGGATTTTTTTATTTTGATTATTTTTCTCTCTGAAAAATATTTCATAATAAAAATATATGAGAGAAGATAATATGACTTCTCCAAAATAATTGAAATATTGGAGGAAAAATATTAAAATCATTTATTTGATTTTATTTGGATTTTATTTGCAATTAGAAAAATTGCACGTTTTTCAAAATTGCATTTTAGGGCCAAGAAAATTTTCATCTTGTTCTAAATATTTCATTTAGACGGTGAAAATTTGTTTTGGCATTTTTAGATTTCTATTTTATTTTCTAGGATTTTTTTCTGTTCGGCAGAATTGTTTTAAAAAAAACTTCGGGTGCCGACTGGGCCGAAACCCAACCGAGCCGGCCCAACCGCCCGCGCCGCCGCCTTCCCTCGCGCGCGCGTGCCGCCGCCGACTCGAGCGAGGAGTCCGGCCGGGACTCCTCCTCGCCGCCAGCTTGGCCCCTCCTCCA
>NC_041392.1:155834923-155838491 GCF_002162155.2 Triticum dicoccoides | reverse complement strand
CCCGCCGCCGAGCCTCGCAGCCGCGCCACCGCTCGCGCCTCACCGCCGCCTTGCCTCGCTGCGCCGCCGCCGAGCCCCGCCGCCCCACAAAGCCGCTGCCCCAATCCCGCCTCGCCGGAGGTACCGCGCCGATCCGTCGCCGCCGGTTTTTTTTAGAAAACCCTAGTTCGTTTTTTTAGATCGGTTCACCGGGTTTTCCCGGTTCTTCTATTTAGCGAACGTTCGTCCGTATGTTCGTTTTAACAAACGGTTTTCGCCCGTTAGTTACAGCTAACGAACGCTCGTCCGTTAGTCTGTTTGTCAGTTTTCTTTTTATCAGATTTTTCTGCGATTATTCTCGATCGCGATTTCTGATCCGATTTTCGTTTCTGTTTATCTTTTCGCACGTTAGTCGGAATCAGGCGATTCAAACGCCTAGATCTTCGTCTCGAGACCCTCTTTCCTCTTAACCAATTTGAACAAGATTTTGGTAATGTAAAATTTGACCTTAGTTCAGATTAGTAAACGGATCTTGTTTCCTTCACCGTTTGAGTTTCGTTGCTCCGTTTGATTTGATTCTTTTTGCAAATCGGAGTTCTTAAGTTGAACTTTCTGGTTAGATCTTCTTATTTGAGTTTTACCCGTGCTTCGTTGATTGTTGCTTATGTATGCTATTGTTTGTTTACGATAGAATTCTTGGGGTGCGAAGCATGTTATTTGGAGTCTCTAGGTTACGCGGATCATCAGCAAGGCAAGTAACACTTTGATCATATCCCTTTATCACCCAGTTTTTATGCATTCGTTCCAATCCTCAAACATTGCATGGTTAGGATGTCATTAACATGTGGGTTGTGAAGTAGTTGATGAGGTAGAACCTATTACCCTGTTACTTTCAAACCCTAGGAGTTACTTCTACGCGTTGCTTATATTGCTATGCTATGCTCGTAGACGTGGTTTGGGTGAGTGAAATCCATGACCGATGTGAGATTCTTAATTAATGGTTCAACTTAAGGTTGCAACTTAAATACACATCTGGGTGGATTGAGGCACCTGGAGTACCCAGTGTTGCATGTATTTTTGGAAATCCCGGAGTACCCGTGTGATCTTCCTATGGACCGCCACCCAGGCTCAAAGGGAACTGAGATGATTCATGCTAGAAACTTCCGTGTGCGGCCACAAGCTATTATGGGCTCTAGCATAGTTGAGTAAGTTATGTGAAGCTCTTGAAGAGTTAGATCAGCAGGTAGTGGGTTTGTAGGTTTGGTATGGTCTACCCGGAGTAGAGAGTTAATGTTTCTGAAAGACTGTGTCTCGGTCATCCGTTTCTCAAACACCATGCCGTGCGAGAAATCCAACGGAGGAGATCGAGTCTTGTGGGGAAAAGTGCACAAACCTCTGCAGAGTGTATAAACTAATCATGGTTAGCCGTGTCCTCGATTATGAACAATCTTGAGTATCTAGTACTTGGAGTATCTGAAGTATCTCATCACTCTTAATTAATATTGTTGGGTTGTTAATCACTTTAATTGGGATTGAGTTGGAGGAACCTTCTCAATGATGTTTCAACTACCATGATAGTTAAATTAAAATCTATTCCTTTGTCGTAGGGAAAAATTGGCTTTTCACAAAAACTGTAACCATAGAGCTTTCCACCAGCCAAATATGCATGTAGTGATAGCATTATTCTGTTCTTGCTCTACTGAGTTACTTTGCCAGCATATTCCATGTGCTGACCCATTTTCGGGCTGCAACGTATTATGTTGCAGACTTTTCAGAAGAGGAGTAAGGTTTGTTAGGTCGTTGCCGTGCAGCTCAGCTATGCCGTTGGAGTTGATGGACTCACTTTATCTTCCAAGCCTTCCGCTGTTATCGTATTAGATGGCCTTAAGCCATATTTATTGTAATAAGTTCTCTTTTGAGACATCCGATGCAATAAGTGTGTGATTGCTACTCTGTTATAAATCCTTCAAGTACTGCGTGCGTCAGCATTACCGATCCAGGGATGACACTGAAGCACAGAGACTTGACCGTTTGAGGTTGGGTCGCTATAGAACCTAAAGCTAAGCACTTCTCCCATTGCAAGCAAGATCAATCTAGTAGGCCAAACTAAACCGATAATTCGAAGAGACTTGCAAAGATATCAAATCATGCATATAAGAATTCAGAGAAGAACCAAATATTTTTCATAGATAAACTTGATCATAAATCCACAATTCATCGGATCTCGACAAACACACCGCAAAAAGTAAGAACATCGAGGAGAACTTTGTATTGAGAACCGAAGAGAGAGAAGAAGCAATCTAGATAATAACTATGGACCCGAAGGTCTGTGGTAAACTACTCAAACATCATCGGAGAGGCTATGGTGTTGATGTAGAAGCCCTCCATGATCAAATCCCCCTCCGACAGATTGCCGGAAAAGGCCCCAGATGGGATCTCACGGATACAGAAGATTGCGGCGGTGGAAAAGTGGTTTCGTGGCTCCCCCTGATGTTTTTAGGGTATAAGAGTATATATAGGCAAAAGGAGTACGTCGGTGGTGAAGGAAATATGCCCTAGAGGCAATAATAGAGTTTTTATGTATATTTCCTTATATCATGATAAATGTTTATTATTCATGCTAGAATTGTATTAACCGGAAATTTAGTACATGTGTGAATACATAGAGAAACAGAGTGTCACTAGTATGCCTCTACTTGACTAGCTCGTTGAATCAATGATGGTTATGTTTCCTGACCATAGACATGAGTTGTCATTTGGTTAATGGGATCACATCATTGGAGAATGATGTGATTGACTTGACCCATCCATTAGCTTAGCACGATGATCGTTTAGTTTGTTGCTATTGCTTTCTCCGTAACTTATACATGTTCCTATGACTATGAGATCATGCAACTTCGAATACTGGAGGAACACTTAGTGTGCTATAAAATGTCACAACGTAACTGGGTGACTATAAAGATGCTCTACAGGTGTCTCCAATGGTGTTTGTTGATTTGGCATAGATCGAGATTAGGATTTGTCACTCCGAGTATCAGAGAGGTATCTCTAGGCCCTCTCGGTAATGCACATCACTATAAGCCTTGCAAGCAATGTGACCAATGAGTTAGTTGCTGGATGATGCATTACGGAACGAGAAAAGAAACTTGCCGGTAATGAGATTGAACTAGGTATTGAAATACTGATGATCGAATCTCGGTCAAGTAACATACCGATGACAAAGGGAACAACGTATATTGTTATGCGGTTTGACCGATAAAGATCTTCGTAGAATATGTGGGAGCCAATATGAACATCCAGGTTCCGCTATTGGTTATTGACCGGAGATGTGTCTCGGTCATGTCTACATAGTTCTCGACCCCGTAGGGTCCGCATGCTTAACGTTCGGTGACGATCGATATTATGAGTTTATGTGTTTTGATGTACCGAAGATAATTCGAAGTTCCAAATGTGATCACGGACATGACGAGGAGTCTCAAAATGGTCGAGACATAAATATTGATATATTGGATGGCTATATTCGGACACGGAAGTGTTCCATGTGATTTTGAAGAAAACCGGAGTGCCGGAGGGTTACCGGAACCCCCCC
>NC_041392.1:155708891-155834617 GCF_002162155.2 Triticum dicoccoides | reverse complement strand
AGTGGAGAAAGAGGACCGGCCAAGGCAGGGCCACGTGCCCCTCCCCCTCTAGTCCGAATTGGACTAGGGAAGGGGGTGACGCCCCCCTTTCCTTCTCCCTTCTCCTCTCCTTCCTTCCCCCTTCCTCCTCCTAGTTGGACTAGGAAAGGGGGAGTCCTAGTCCTAGTCCAACTAGGAGGAGGACTCCTCCCCTCCTTGGCGTGCCCCAAGGGACAGCCAGCCTCCCTCCTTGCTCCTTCATATACGGGGGCAGGGGGCACCCTAGAACACACAAGTTGATCATTGATCCCTTAGCCGTGTGCGGTGCCCCCCACCACCATAATCCACCTCGGTCATATCGTCGTAGTGCTTAGGCGAAGCCCTGCGCCAGTAGCTTCATCATCACCATCATCACACCGGCATGCTGACGAAGCTCTTCCTCGACACTCATCTGGATCGAGAGTTCGTGGGATGTCACCGAGCCGAACGTGTGCAGATCGTGGAGGTGCCGTACTTTCGGTACTAGGATCGGTAGGATCGTGAAGACGTATGACTACATCAACCGCGTTGTCATAACGCTTCCGCTTACGGTCTACCAGGGTACATGGACAACACTCTTTCCCTATCATTGCTATGCATCACCATGATAGATCTTGCAGGTGCATAGGAATTTTTTTGAAATTACTGCATTCCCCAACAGTGGTATCAGAGCCAGGACTATGCATAGATGTTATATGCACGAGTAGAACACAAACGAGTTGTGGACGTGGGTACATACATATTGCTTGTCGTCACTAGTTGATTCTTGATTCGATGGTATTGTTCGATGAAGCGGCCCAGACCGACATTATGTGTACGCTTAAGCGAGACTGGTTCTACCGACGTGCTTCGCACACAGGTGGCTGGTGGGCGTTAGTTTCTCCAACTTTAGTTGAATCAGATTCAATGAACAGGGTTCTTTCTGAAGATCAAAAAGGAATCACTATACCGTGTTGTGGTTTTTGATGCGTAGGTAAGAACGGTTCTTGCTGAGCCCATAGCAGCCATGTAAAACTTGCAACAACAAAGTAGAGGACGTCTAACTTGTTTTTGCAGGGCATGTTGTGATGTGATATGGTCAAGACATGATGCTAAATTTTATTGTATGAGATGATCATGTTTTGTAACACAGTTATCGGCAACTGGAAGGAGCCATATGGTTGTCGCTTTATTGTATGAAATTCAATCGCCGTGTAATTGCTTTAATTTATCACTAAGCGGTAGCGATAGTCGTAGAAGCAATAGTTGGCGAGACAACAATGATGCTTCGATGGAGATCAAGGTGTCAAGCCGGTGACGATGATGATCGTGACGGTGCTTTGGAGATGGAGATCAAAGGCACAAGATGATGATGGACATATTATATCACATATATTGATTGCATGTGATGTTTATCCTTCATGCATCTTATTTTGCTTAGTTCAACGGTAGCATTGTAAGATTATCTCTCACTAAATTTCAAGGTATAAGTGTTCTCCCTGAGTATGCACCATTGCTACAGTTCGTCGTGCTGGGACACCACGTGATGATCGGGTGTGAAGAGCTCTACGTTCACATACAATAGGTGCAAGCCAGTTTTGCACACATAGAATACTCGGGTTAAACTTGACGAGCCTAGCATATGCAAATATGGCCTCGGAACACTGAGACCGAAAGGTCAAGCGTGAATCATATAGTAGATATGATCAACATAGTGATGTTCACCATTGAAAACTACTCCATCTCACGTGATGATCAGACATGGTTTAGTTGATATGGATCACGTGATCACTTAGATGATTAGAGGGATGTCTATCCAAGTGGGAGTTCTTAAGTAATTTGATTAATTGAACTTTAATTTATCATGGACATAGTACCTGATAGTATTTTGCATGTCCATGTTGTTGTAGATAGATGGCCCGTGCTGTTGTTCCATTGAATTTTAATATGTTCCTAGAGAAAGCTAAGTTGAAAGATGATGGTAGCAACTACACAGACTGGGTACATAACTTGAGGACTATCCTCATTGCTGCACAGATGAATTACATCCTAGAAGCACCGCTAGGTGACAAACCCGCTGCAGGAGCAACACCAGATGTTGTGAACACCTGGCAGAGGAAAGCTGATGACTACTCGATAGTTCAGTGTGCCATGCTTTACGGCTTAGAACCGGGACTTCAACGATGTTTTGAATGTCATGGAGCATATGAGATGTTCCAGGAGTTGAAGTTAATATTTCAAGAAAATGCTCGGATTGAGAGATATGAAGTCTCCAATAAGTTCTATAGCTACAAAATGGAGGAGAATAGTTCTGTCAGTGAACATATACTCAAAATGTCTGGGTACCACAACCACTTGACTCAGCTGGGAGTTAATCTTCCAGATGATAGTGTCATTGACAGAGTTCTTCAATCACTGCCACCAAGCTACAAGAGCTTCGTGATGAACTATAATATGCAAGGGATGGATAAGACTATTCCTAAGCTCTACGAATGCTTAAGGCTGCAGAGGTAGAAATCAAGAAAGAGCATCAAGTGTTGATGGTCAACAAGACCACTAGTTTCAAGAAAAGGGGTAAAGGGGAGAAGGGGAACTTCAAGAAAAATAGCAAGCCAGTTGCTGCCCAAGTGAAGAAACCCAAGTCTGGACCTAAGCCTGAGACTGAGTGCTTCTACTGCAAAGGGACTGGTCAATGGAGGCGGAACTGCCCCAAGTATTTGGTAGAGAAGAAGGATGGCAAAGTGAAAGGTATATTTGATATACATGTTATTGATGTGTACCATACTAATGCTCGCAGTAGCGCCTGGGTATTCGATACTGGTTCTATTGCTAATATTTGCAACTCGAAACAGGGGCTATGGATTAAGCGAAGATTGGCTAAGGACGAGGTGACAACGCGCGTGGGAAATGGTTCCAAAGTCGATGTGATCGCCGTCAGCACGCTACCTCTACATCTACCTTCGGGGTTAGTTTTAGACCTAAATAATTGTTATTTGGTGCCAGCGTTGAGCATGAACATTATATCTGGATCTTATTTGATGCGATACAGTTATTCATTTAAATTAGAGAATAATGGTTGTTCTATTTATATGAGTAATATCTTTTATGGTCATGCACCCTTGATGACTGGTCTATTTTTACTAAATCTTGATAGTAGTGATACACATGTTCATAGTATTGAAGCCAAAAGATGCAGAGTTGATAATGATAATGCAACTTATTTGTGGCACCGCTGTTTGGGTCATATTGGTGTAAAGCGCATGAAGAAACTCCATTCTGATGGACTTTTGGAATCACTTGATTATGAATCACTTGGTACATGCGAACCATGCCTCATGGGCAAGATGACTAAAACTCTGTTCTCCAGAACAATGGAGCGAGCAACAAAGTTATTGGAAATCATACATACTGATGTATGTGGTCCAACGAACATTGAGGCTCGCGACGGATATCGTTATTTTCTCAGCTTCATAGATGATTTGAGCAAATATGGGTATATCTACTTAATGAAACATAAGTCTGAAACATTTGGAAGTTCAAAGAATTTCAGAGTGAAGTGGAAAATCATCATAACAAGAAAATAAAGTTTCTACGATCTGATCGTGGAGGAGAATATTTGAGTTACGAGTTTGGTATTCATTTGAAACAATGCGGAATAGTTCCGCAACTCACGCCACCCCGAACACCACAACGTAATGGTGTGTCCGAACGTCGTAATAGTACTTTACTAGATATGGTGCGATCTATGATGTCTCTCACTGATTTACCGCTATCATTTGGGGTTATTCTTTAGAGACAGTTGCATTCACATTAAATAGGGCACCATCTAAATCCGTTGAGACGACACCTTATGAATTGTGGTTTGGCAAGAAACCCCAGTTGTCATTTCTTAAAGTTTGGGGCTGTGATGCTTATGAGAAAAAGCTTCAACCTGGTAAGCTCGAACCCAAATCGGAGAAATGTGTCTTCATAGGATACCCAAAAGAGATTGTTGGGTACACCTTCTATCTGAGATCTGAAGGCAAGATATTCGTTGCTAAGAATGGATCCTTTCTAGAGAAGGAGTTTCTCTTGAAAGAAGTGAGTGGGAGGAAAGTAGAACTTGATGAGGTAATTGTACCTGCTCCCTTATTGGAAAGTAGTTCATCACTGAAATCAGTTCCAGTGATTCCTACACCAGTAAGTGAGGAAGCTAATGATGATGATCATGAAACTTCTGATCAAGTTACTACCGAACCTCGTAGGTTAACCAGAGAAAGATCCGCACCAGAGTGGTATGGTAATCCTGTTCTGGAGGTCATGTTACTTGACCATGATGAACTTACGAACTATGAGGAAGCGATGATGAGCCTAGATTCCGCAAAATGGCTTGAGGCCATGAAATATGAGATGGGGTCCATGTTTGAGAACAAAGTGTGGACTTCGGTTGACTTGCCCGATGATCGGCAGGCCATAGAGAATAAATGGATCTTCAGGAAGAAGACTGACGCTGACGGTAATGTTATTGTCTACAAAGCTCGACTAGTTGCAAAAGGTTTTTGACAAGTTCAAGGAGTTTACTACGATGAGACCTTCTCACCCATAGATGCTTAAGTCCGTCCGAATCATGTTAGCAATTGCCGCATTTTATGATTATGAAATTTGGCAAATGGATGTCAAAACTGCATTCCTTAATGGATATCTTAAAGAATAGTTGTATATGATGCAACCAGAAGGTTTTGTCGATCCAAAAGGTGCTAACCAAGTGTGCAAGCTCCAGCGATCCATTTATGGACTGGTGCAAGCCTCTCAGAGTTGGAATATATGCTTTGATAGTGTGATCAAAGCATATGGTTTTATATAGACTTTTGGAGAAGCCTGTATTTACAAGAAAGTGAGTGGGAGCTCTATAGCATTTATGATATTATATGTAGATGACATATTGTTGATCGGAAATGATACTGAATTTCTTAATAGCATAAAAGGATACTTTCATAAGAATTTTTCAATGAAAGACCTCGGTGAAGCTGCTTATATATTGGGCATCAAGATCTATAGAGATAGATCAAGACGCTTAATTGGACTTTCACAAAGCACATACCTTGATAAAATTTTGAAGAAGTCCAAAATGGATCAAGCAAAGAAAGGGTTCTTGGTTGTGTTACAAGGTGTGAAGTTGAGTCAGACTCACTGCTCGACCACTGCAGAAGATAGAGAGAAAATGAAAGTCATTCCCTATGCTTCAGCCATAGGTTCTATCATGTATGCAATGTTGTGTACCAGGCATGATGTGTGCCTTGCTATTAGTTTAGCAGGGAGGTACCAAAGTAATCCAGGAGTGGATCACTAGACAGTGGTCAAGAACATCCTGAAATACCTGAAAAGGACTAAGGATATGTTTCTCATTTATGGAGGTGACAAAGAGCTCGTCGTAAACAGTTATGTCGATGCAAGCTTTGACACTGATCCGGATGACTCTAAGTCACAAACCGGATACGTATTTTTATTAAATGGTGGAGCTGTCAGTTGGTGCAGTTCCAAGCAGAGCATCCTGGCAGGATCTACATGTGAAGTGGAGTTCATAGCTGCTTCGGAAGCAGCAAATGAAGGAGTCTGGATGAAGGAGTTCATATCCGATCTAGGTGTAATACCTAGTGCATCGGGTCCAATGAAAATCTTTTGTGATAATACTGGTGCAATTGCCTTGGCAAAGGAATCCAGATTTCACAAGGGAACCAAGCACATCAAGAGACGCTTCAATTTCATCCGCGATCATGTCAAGGAGGGAGACATAGAGATTTTCAAGATACATACGGATCTAAATGTTGCATACCCATTGACTAAGCCTCTCTCACGAGCAAAACATGATCAACACCAAGACTCCATGGGTGTTAGAATCATTACAATGTAATCTAGATTATTGACTCTAGTGCAAGTGGGAGACTGAAGGAAATATGCCCTAGAGGCAATAATAAAGTTGTTATTTATATTTCCTTATATCATGATAAATGTTTATTATTCATGCTAGAATTGTATTAACTGGAAACTTAGTACATGTGTGAATACATAGACAAACAGAGTGTCACTAGTATGCCTCTACTTGACTAGCTCGTTGAATCAATGATGGTTATGTTTCCTGACCATAGACATGAGTGTCATTTAATTAACAGGATCACATCATTGGATACTAATGTGATTGACTTGACCCATCCGTTAGCTTAGCACGATGATCATTTAGATTGTTGCTATTGCTTTCTCCATAACTTACACATGTTCCTATGACTATGAGATCATGCAACTCCCGAATACTGGAGGAACACTTAGTGTGCTATCAAACGTCACAACGTAACTGGGTGACTATAAAGATGCTCCACGGGTGTCTCCAATGGTGTTTGTTGAGTTGGCATTGATCGAGATTAGGATTTGTCACTCGAGTATCGGAGAGGTATCTTTGGGCCCTCTCGGTAATGCACGGCACTATAAGCCTTGCAAGCAATGCGACTAATGAGTTAGTTGCGGGATGATGCATTATGGAACGAGTAAAGAGACTTGACAGTAACGAGATTGAACTAGGTATTGAGATACCGACGATCGAATCTCGGGCAAGTAACATACCGATGACAAAGGAACAACGTATATCGTTATGCGGTTTGACCGATAAAGATGTTTGTAGAATATGTGGGAGCCAATATGAACATCCAGGTTCCTCTATTGGTTATTGACCGGAGACGTGTCTCGGTCATGTCTACATAGTTCTCGAACCCGTAGGGTCCGCACGGTTAACGTTCGGTGACGATCGGTATTATGAGTTTATGTGTTTTGATGTACCGAAGATAATTCGGAGTCCCGGATGTGATCACGAACATGACGAGGAGTCTCTAAATGGTCGAGACATAAAGATTGATATACTGGATGGCTATATTCGGACACCGGAAGTGTTACAGGTGATTTCGGAGAAAACCAGAGTGTTGGAGGGTTACCGGACCCCCCACCCGGGGAACTAATGGGCCATATGGGCCTTAGTGGAGAAAGACAAGACCGGCCAAGGCAGGGCCGCGCACCCCTCCCCCTCTAGTCCGAATTGGACTAGGGAAGGGGGTGGGGGCCCCCTTTCCTTCTCCCTTCTCCTCTCCTTCCTTCCCCCTTCCTCCTCCTAGTTGGACTAGGAAAGGGGGAGTCATACTCCTACTAGGAGGAGTACTCCTCCCCTCCTTGGCGCGCCCCAAGGGCCGGTGGGCCTCCCCCCTTGCTCCTTTATATACGGGGGCAGGGGGCACCCTAGAACACACAAGTTGATCATTGATCCCTTAGCCGTGTGTGGTGCCCCCCTCCACCATAATCCACCTTGGTCATATCATCATAGTGCTTAGGCGAAGCCCTATGCCAGTAGCTTCATCATCACTGTCATCACACCGTCGTGCTGATGAAGCTCTCCCTCGACACTTAGCTGGATCGAGAGTTCGTGGGACGTCACCGAGCCGAATGTGTGCAGATCACGGAGGTGACGTACTTTCGGTACTAGGATTGGTCGGATCATGAAGACGTACGACTACATCAACCGCGTTGTCATAACGCTTCCGCTTACAGTCTACAAGGGTACGTGGACAATAGTCTTCCCCTCTCGTTGCTATGCATCACCATGATAGATCTTGTGTGTGCGTAGGAATTTTTTTGAAATTACTGCGTTCCCCAATAGGTGGAGCTCCATGGGGCCCACGAGGGTGGGGGCGCGCCTACTACCCTGGGCTCGCCCTCCTATCTCGTGGACGCCTCACGGAGTTCCATAATTCCACTCCAAGTCTCCTAGTTTGCGTTTGTTCCAACAAAGATCCTCGCGAATGTTTCGTTCTATTTGGATTCCGTTTGATATTCCTTTTCTATGAAACACTGAATTAGGCAAAAAAATAGAGACTGGCACTGGGCCTCCGGTTAATAGATCAGTCCCAAAAATAATATAAAAGAGCATATTGAAGCCCATTAAACATCCAAAATAGATAATATAATAGCATGGAACAATCAAAAATTATAGATACATTGGAGAAGTATCACTTCCAAACATCCCTAAACCCAGTTTTGCCATGAGAGTCCACCATACCTACCTATGGATTGAGTAAGATCCTTCAAGTAAGTTGTCATTAGTGCAAGCAATAAAACTTGCTCTGTAAATATGTATGATCTATTAGTGTGAAGAAAATAAGCTTTATACAAACTTGTGATATGGAAGAAATAAAAGCGATGGACTGCATAATAAAGCTCCTTATTACAAGCGGCAATATAAAGTGACATTCTTTTGCATTATGATTTTGTGTATCCAACCATAAAAGTGCATGACAACCTCTGCTTCCCTCTATGAAGGTCCTATCTTTTACTTTTATCTTCTACCCTTATACAAGAGTCATGGTGATCACCACTTTTCCTTTTTATACTTTTTCTTTTGGCAAACACTATGTGTTGGAGAGATTCGGTTATATATATCCACTCGAATGTAGGTTTTCATAAAGTATTATTGTTGATGTTACCCTTGAGGTAAAACGCTGGGAGGCGAAACTATAAGCCCCTATCTTTCCCTGTGCCCGACTGAAACTTTGAACCCATAAGTATCACGTGAGTGTTAGCAATTGTGAAAGATTATATGATAGTTTTCAATGATGTTTCTGATTCATACTTCACCTTGTGAACGAATTGTTACTTTAGCATAAGAAATTATCTGACATTATATGTTGTTGTTCTAAAGATGATCATGATGCCCTCATGTCAGTATTTTATTTTATCGACACCTTTATCTCGAAACATGTGGACATATTTTTTGATTTCGTCTTTCGCTTGAGGACAAGCGAGGTCTAAGCTTGGGGGAGTTGATACGTCCATTTTCCATCATGCTTTTATATTGATATTTATTGCATTATGGGCAGTTATTACACATTATATCACAATACATATGCCTATTCTGTCTTATTTTATAAGGTTTACAAGAAGAGGGAGAATGTCGGCGGGTGGAATTTTGGATTGGAAAAGGAGCAAATATTAGAGGCTTATTCTGCACAACTTCAAAAGTCCTAAAACTTCACGGAGCATGTTTTTGGAATATAAAAAAATATTGAGCAAAGAAAGTACCAGAGGGGGGCCACCAGCCAGCTACAAGGGTGGAGGGCGCGCCCCCCGACCTTGTGGCCCCCCTAGTAGGCCTCCGATGCCCATCTTTGGCTATATGGTGTCTTTTGACCTAGAAAAATCAGAAGAATGCTTTCGGGACAAAGTGCCGCCGTCACGAGGCGGAACCTAGGCAGAACCAATCTAGGGCTCCGGCGGAGCTATTCTGCCGGGGAAACAACCCTCCGGGAGGGGAAATCATCGCCATCGTCATCACCGTCGATCCTCTCATCGAGAGGGGGTCAATCTCCATCAACATCTTCACCAGCACCATCTCCTCTCAAACCCTAGTTCATCTCTTGTATTCGATCTTGGTCCCAAAACCTTAGATTGGAACCTGTGGGTTGCTAGTAGTGTTGATTACTCATTATAGTTGATGCTAGTTGGTTTATCCGGTGGAAGATTATATTTTCAGATCCTTAATGACAATTAATACTCCTCTGATCTTGATCATGAATATGCTTTGTGAGTAATTATATTTTTTCCTGAGCACATGGGAGAAGTCTTGTTATAAGTAATCATGTGGATTTGGTATTTGTTCGATATTTTGATGAGATGTATGTTGTCTCTCCTCTAGTGGTGTTATATGAAAGTCGACTACATGACACTTCTGAAGGAAATATGTCCTAGAGGCAATAATAAAGTTATTATTTATTTCCTTATATCATGATAAATGTTTATTATTCATGCTAGAATTGTATTAACTGGAAACATAATACATGTGTGAATACATAGACAAACAAAGTGTCACTAGTATGCCTCTACTTGACTAGCTCGTTGATCAAAGATGGTTATGTTTCCTAGCCATAGACATGAGTTGTCATTTGATTAACGGAATCACATCATTAGGAGAATGATGTGATTGACTTGACCCATTCCGTTAGCTTAGCACTTGATCATTTAGTATGTTGCTATTGCTTTCTTCATGACTTATAAATGTTCCTATGACTATGAGATTATGCAACTCACGTTTACCGGAGGAACACTTTGTGTGCTATCAAACGTCACAACGTAACTGGGTGATTATAAAGGTGCTCTACAAGTGTCACCGAAGGTACTTGTTGAGTTGGCGTATTTCAAGATTAGGATTTGTCACTCCGATTGTTAGAGAGGTATCTCTGGGCCCTCTCGGTAATGCACATCACTATAAGCCTTGCAAGCAATGTAACTAATGAGTTAGTTGTGGGATGATGCATTACGTAACGAGTAAAGAGACTTGCTGGTAACGAGATTGAACTAGGTATTGAGATACCAACGATAGAATCTCAGGCAAGTAACATACCAATGACAAAGGGAACAACGTAAGTTGTTATGCAGTTTGACCGATAAAGATCTTCGTAGAATATGTACGAGCCAATATGAGCATCCAGGTTCCGCTATTGGTTATTGACCGGAGACGTGTCTCAGTCATGTCTACATAGTTCTCGAACATGTAGGGTCCGCACGCTTAAACTTCGGTGATGATCGGTATTATGAGTTTATGTGATTTGATGTACCGAAGGTAGTTCGGAGTCCTGGATGAGATCGGGGACATGAAGAGGAGTCTTGAAATGGTTGAGACGTAAAGATCGATATATTGGAAGGCTATATTCGGACATCGGAAAGGTACTGAGTGATTCGGGTATTTTTCGGAGTACCAGGGAGTTACGGGAATTTGTCCGGGGAGTCAATGGGCCTTCATGGGCCTTAGTGGGAAGGAGAACCAGCAGCCAGGAGGTGGCGTGCGCCCCTCCCAAGCCCAGTCCGAATTGGACAAGGGGTTTGGGGCGCGGCCCCCTCTCCCTTCCTTCTCCCCTTCCCCTCATTTCCCCCTTCTCCTAGTTGGACTAGGAAAGAAGGAAACCTACTCCTACTAGGAGTAGGAATCCTACTCCCTTGGCACGCCCCTCCTAGGGCCGGCCTCCTCCTCCCTCCCTCCTTTATATACGGGGGCAGGGGCACCCCAAGACACATAAGTTGATCTGTTGATCTATTCCAGCCGTGTGCGGTGCCCCCCTCCACCATATTCCACCTTGGTGCTTAGGCAAAGCCCTGCTTCGGTAGCAACATCATCACCATCATCACACCGTCGTGCTGATGAAACTCTCCCATGAAGCTCTGCTAGATCGGAGTTTGTGGGACGTCATCGAGCTGAATGTGTGCTGAACTCGGAGGTGTCGTACGTTCGGTACTTGGATGGATCGGATCATGAAGACGTACGACTACATCAACCGCGTTGTGCTAACGCTTCCGCTTTCGGTGTACGAGGGTACGTGGACACACTCTCCCCTCTCGTTGCTATGCATCACCATGATCCTGAGTGTGCGTAGGAATTTTTTTGAAATTACTACGTTCCCCAACAGTGGCATCAGAGCCTGGTTTTATGCGTAGATGTTATATGCACGAGTAGAACACAAGTGAGTTGTGGGCGATACAACTCATACTGCTTAGCAGCATGTCACACTTTGGTTCGGCGGTATTGTTGGATGAAGCGGCCCAGACCGACATTACGTGTACGCTTACGCGAGACTGGTTCTACCGACGTGCTTTGCACACAGGTGGCTAGTGGGTGTCAGTTTCTCCAACTTTAGTTGAACCGAGTGTGGCTATGCCCGGTCCTTGAGAAGGTTAAAACAAACCTAACTTGACAAACTATCATTGTGGTTTTGATGCGTAGGTAAGAACGGTTCTTGCTCAGCCCGTAGCAGCCACGTAAAACTTGCAACAACAAAGTAGAGGACATCTAACTTGTTTTTGCAGGGCATGTTGTGATGTGATATGGTCAAGACATGATGAAATATAAATTGTTGTATGAGATGATCATGTTTTGTTAAAGTTATCGGCTACTGGCAGGAGCCTTATGGTTGTCTCTTTATTTGCATAAGATGCAAGTGCTATGTAATTGTTTTACTTTATCGTTATGTGATAGCAATAGTTGCAAAAGCAATAGCTGGTGAGACGACCATGTGACGACACATTGATAAAATATCAAGATGATAGAGATCATAGTGTCATGCCGGTAACAATGGAGATCATGACAGTACTTTGGAGATGGAGATCAAAAGCACAAGATGATGATGGCCATATCATGTCACATATTATGACTGCACGTGATGTTTATCTTTTATACATCTTATTTTGCTTAGTTCGGCAGTAGCATTATATGATCTCTCACTAAATTTCAAGATAAAAGTGTTCTCCCTGAGTATACACCGTTGCCAAAGTTCATCATGCCGAGACACCACGTGATGATCGGGTCTGATAAGCTCTACATTCATCTACAACGGGTGCAAGCCAGTTTTGCACACGCAGAATACTCGGGTTAAACTTGACGAGCCTGGCATATGTAGATATGGCCGCGGAACACTGAGACCGAAAGGTCGAGCATGAATCATATAGTAGATATGATCAACACAGTGATGTTCACCATTGAAAACTTCTCCATCTCACGTGATGATCGGACATGGTTTAGTTGATTTGGATCACGTGATCACTTAGGTGATTAGAGGGATGTCTATCTAAGTGGAAGTTCTTAAGAAATATGATTAATTGAACTTTAATTTATCATGAACTTAGTCCTAGTAGTATTAGCATATCTATGTTGTAGATCAATAGCTCGTGTTTAGCTCCCCTGTTTTATTTTTGATATGTTCCTAGAGAAAAATAAGTTGAAAGATGTTAGTAGCAAAGATGGGGACTAGCTCCGTGATCTGAGGATTATCCTCATTGCTACACAGAAGTATTGTGTCCTTGATGCACCGCTAGGTGACAGAACTATTGCAGGAGCAGATGCAGACATTTTGAATGTTTTGACAAAAGCTCGGTATGATAACTACTTGATAGTTTAGTGCACCATACTTTACGGCTTAGAACCGGGACTTCAAAAATATTTTGAACGCCACGGATCATATAAGATGTTCCAAGAGTTGAAATTGGTATTTCATACTCATGCCCGTGTAGAGAGGTATGAGACCTCTAACATTACTTTTCCTACAAGATGGAGGAGAATAGCTCAACCAGTAAGCATGTGGTCAGATTGTCTGAGTACTACAATCACTTGAATCAAGTGGGACTTAATCTTCCAGATAATATAGTGATTAACAGAGTTCTCTAGTCACTATCACCAAGTTGCTAGAGCTTCGTGATGAACTATAATATGCAAGGGATAACGGAAACGATTCCCAAGCTCTTTGTGATGCTGAAATCGACGAAGGTGGAAATCAAGAAAAGCATCAAGTGTTGATGGTTAACAAGACCACTAGTTTCAAGGAAAGGGCAAAGGGAAGAAGGGGAACTTCAAGAAGAACAGCAAGCAAGTTGCTGCTCAAGTGAAGAAGCCCAACTCTAGACCTAAACCTGAGACTAAGTGCTTTTACTGCAAAGGGACTAGTCACTGGAAGTGGAACTGCCCCAAGTATTTGCCGGATAAGAAGGATGGCAAAGTGAACAAAGGTATATTGGATATACATGTTATTGATGTGTACTTTACTAGTGTTTATAGCAACCCCTCGGTATTTGATATTAGTTCAGTTGCTAAGAGTAGTAACTTGAAACGGGAGTTGCGGAATGAACGGAGACTAGTTAAGGGTGAAGTAACGATGTGTGTTGGAAGTAGTTCCAAGAATGATATGATCATCATCGCACACTCCCTATACTTTCAGGATTAGTGTTGAACCTAAATAAGTGTTATTTGGTGTTTGCGTTGAGCATGAATATGATTTGATCATGTTTATTGCCATACGATTATTCATTTAAGTTAGAGAATAATTGTTATTCTGTTTACATGAATAAAACCTTCTATGGTTATACACCCAATGAAAATGGTTTGTTGAATCTCGATCGTAGTGATACACATATTCATAATATTGAAGACAAAAGATGCAAAATTAATAATGATAGTGCAATTTATTTGTGGCACTGCCGTTTAGGTCATGTTGGTGTAAAGCGCATGAAGAAACACCATGTTGATGGGCTTTTGGAATCACTTGATTATGAATTAGTTGATTCTTGCGAACCATGCCTCATGGGCAAGATGAATAAGACTCCGTTCTCCAGAACAATGGAGCAAGCAACAGACTTGTTGGAAATAATACATACTGATGTATGCAGTCCGATGAGTGTTGAGGCTCACGGCAGCTATCGTTATTTTCTAACCTTCACATATGACTTGAGTAAGATATGGGTATATCTTCTTGATGAGACATAAATCTGAAACATTTGAAAAGTTCAAATAATTTCGGAGTGAAGTGGAAAATCATCGTAACAAGAAAATAAATTTTCTATGATCTGATCATAGAGGCGAATATTTGAGTTACAAGTTTGGTCTTCAATTAAAACAATGTGGAATAGTTTCACAAACTCATGCCACCTGGAACACCACAGCGTAATGGTGTGTCCGAATGTCATAACCGTACTTTATTTGATATAGTGCAATCTATGATGTCTCTTACCGATTTACCACTATCGTTTTGGGGTTATACATTAAAGACAGCTGCATTCACATTAAAAAGGGCACCATCTAAATCCGTTGAGACGACACCGTATGAACTATGGTTTAGCAAGAAACCTAAGCTGACGTTTCTTAAAGTTTGGGGTTGCAATGCTTATGTGAAAAAGTTTCATATTGATAAGCTCAAGCCCAAGTCGGAGAAGTGCGTCTTCATAGGATACCCAAAAAGTAACTGCTGGGTACACCTTCTATCACATATCTGAAGGCAAGATATTTGTTGCTGAGAATGGATCCTTTCTAGAGAAGGAGTTTCTCTCGAAAGAAGTGAGTGGGAGGAAAGTAGAACTTGATGAGGTAACTGCACCTGCTCCCTTATTGGAAAGTAGTTCATCACAAAAATCTGTTTCTGTGACTCCTACACCAATTAGTGAGGAAGCTAATGATGATGATCATGTAACTTCAGATCAAGTTACTACCAAACCTCGTAGGTCAACCAGAGAGAGATCCGCACTAGAGTGGTACGGTAATCCTGTTCTGGAGGTCATGTTAATTGACCATGACGAACCTACGAACTATGAGGAAGTGATGATGAGCCCAGAATCTGCGAAATGGCTTGAGGCCATGAAATCTGAGATGGGATCCATGTATGAGAAAAAAGTGTGGACTTTGGTTGACTTGCCCGATGATCGGCAAGCCATAGAAAATAAATGTATCTTCAAGAGGAAGACGGACGCTGGTAGTAGTGTTACTATCTACAAAGCTAGACTTGTCGAAAAAGGTTTTGACAAAGTTCAAGGTGTTTACTACGATGAGATTTTCTCACTCATAGAGATGCTTAAGTCTATCTGAATCATGTTAGAAAATTGCCACATTTTATGAAATATGGCAAATGGATGTCAAAACTACATTCCTTAATGGATTTCTTAAAGAAGAGTTGTATATGATGCAACCGGAAGGTTCTGTCGATCCTAAAGGTGCTAACAAAATGTGCAAGCTCCAGCGATCCATTTATGGACTGGTGCAAGCATCTTAGAGTTGGAATATACGCTTTGATGAGTTGATCAAAGCATATAGTTTTATATAGACTTGTGGTGAAGCCTGTATTTACAAGAAAGTGAGTGGGAGCACTATAGCATTTCTGATAAATATATGTGAACAACATATTGTTGATCGGAAATAATGTAGAGTTTTCTGGAAACCATAAAGGAATATTTTAAAGGAGTTTTTTCAAATAAAGACCTCGGTGAAGCTACTTACATATTGAGCATCAAGATCTATAGAGATAGATTAAGATGCTTGATAAGTTTTTTCAATGAGTACATACCTTGACAAGATTTTGTAGTTCAAAATGGAACAGTCAAAGAAAGAGTTCTTACCTATGTTACAAGGTGTGAAATTGAGTAAGACTCAAAGCCCGACCACGGCAGATTCATTCCCTATGCCTCAGCCATAGTTTCTATAAAGTATGCCATGATGTGTACCAGATCTATTGTATACCCTACACTGAGTTTAGCAAGGGAGTACAATAGTGATCTAGGAATAGATCACTGGACAGCGGTCAAAATTATCCTTAGTGGAATAAGGATATGTTTCTCAATTATGGAGGTGACAAAAGGTTCGCCGTAAAGGGTTACGTCGATGCAAATTTTGACACTGATCCAGATGACTCTAAGTCTCAATCTAGATACATTTTGAAAGTGGGAGCAATTAGCTAGCGTAGCTCCGTGCAAAGCATTGTTGACATAGAAATTTGCAAAATACATACGGATCTGAATGTGGCAGACCCGTAGACTAAACTTCTCTCACAGGCAAAACATGATCACACCTTAGTACTCTTCGGGTGTTAATCGCATGGCGATGTGAACTAGATTATTGACTCTAGTAAACCCTTTGCGTGTTGGTCACATGACGATGTGAACTATGGGTGTTAATCACATGGTGATGTGAACTATTGGTGTTAAATCACATGGCGATGTGAACTAGATTATTGACTCTAGTGCAAGTGGGAGACTGAAGGAAATATGCCCTAGAGGCAATAATAAAGTTATTATTTATTTCCTTATATCATGATAAATGTTTATTATTCATGCTAGAATTATATTAACCGGAAACATAATACATGTGTGAATACATAGACAAACAAAGTGTCACTAGTATGCCTCAACTTGACTAGCTCGTTAATCAAAGATGGTTATGTTTCCTAGACATAGACATGAGTTGTCATTTGATTAACGGGATCACATCATTAGGAGAATGATGTGATTGACTTGACCCATTCCGTTAGCTTAGCACTTGATCGTTTAGTATGTTGCTATTGCTTTATTCATGACTTATAAATGTTCCTATGACTATGAGATTATGCACCTCCCGTTTACCGTAGGAACACTTTGTGTGCTACAAAACGTCACAACGTAACTGGGTGATTATAAAGGTGCTCTACAAGTGTCACCGAAGGTACTTGTTGAGTTGGCATATTTCAAGATTAGGATTTGTCACTCCGATTGTCGGAGAGGTATCTCTGGGCCCTCTCGGTAATGCACATCACTATAAGCCTTGCAAGCAATGTAACTAATGAGTTAGTTGCGGGATGATGCATTACAGAACGAGTAAAGAGACTTGTCGGTAACGAGATTGAACTAGGTATTGAGATACCGACGATCGAATCTCGGGCAAGTAACATACCAATGACAAAGGGAACAACATATGTTGTTATGCAGTTTGACCGATAAAGATCTTCATAGAATATGTAGGAGCCAATATGAGCATCCACCTTCCGCTATTGGTTATTAACCGGAGACGTGTCTCGGTCATGTCTACATAGTTCTCGAACATGTAGGGTCCGCACGCTTAAAGTTTCGTGATGATCGGTATTATGAGTTTATGTGATTCGATGTACTGAAGGTAGTTCGGAGTCCTGGATGAGATCAGGGACATGACCAGGAGTCTCAAAATGGTCAAGATGTAAAGATCGATATATTGGAAGGCTATATTCAGACATCGGAAAGGTTCCGAGTGATTCGGGTATTTTTCGGAGTACCGGGGAGTTACAAAATTTTGTCCGGGGAGTCAATGGGCCTTAATGGGCCTTAGTGGGAAGGAGAGCCAGCAGCCAAGAGGTGGCGCGCACCCCTCCCAAGCCCAGTCCGAATTGGACAAGGGGTTTGGGGTGCGGCTCCCCTCTCCCTTCCTTCTCCCCTTCCCCTCCTTTCCCCCTTCTCCTAGTTGGACTAGGAAAGAAGGAAACCTACTCCTACTAGGAGTAGGAATCCTACTCCCTTGGCGCGCCCCTCCTAGGGCTGGCCTCCTCCTCCCTCCCTCCTTTATATACGGGGGCAGGGGGCAACCCAAGACACACAAGTTGATCTGTTGATCTATTCCAGTCGTGTGCGATGCCCCCCTCCACCATATTCCACCTCGGTTATATCGTAGCGGTGCTTAGGCGAAGCCCTGCGTCGGTAGCAACATCATCACCGTCATCACGCTGTCGTGCTGACGAAACTCTCCCATGAAGCTGTGCTGGATTGGAGTTCGTGGTACGTCATCGAGCGGAACGTGTGCCGAACTCGGAGGAGCCGTATGTTCGGTACTTGGATCGGTCGGATCGTGAAAACGTATGACTACATCAACCGCATTGTGCTAACGCTTCTGCTCTAGGTCTACGAGGGTATGTGGACACACTCTCCCCTCTCGTTGCTATGCATCACCATGATCCTGAGTGTGTGTAGGATTTTTTTTTTGAAATTACTATGTTCCCCAACAACTTCACCATTATTTGGGCCTAGGGGAAGGCATTGGGAAGTAATAAGTAGACGATGGGTTGCTAGAGTGAGAGAAGCTTAAACCCTAGTTTATGTGTTGCTTCGGAAGGGGCTGATTTGATCCATATGTTTCATGCTATGGTTAGGTTTACCTTAATTCTTCTTTCGTAGTTGCGGATGCTTGCGAGAGGGGTTAATCATAAGTGGGAGGCTTGTCCAAGGAAGGGCAGCACCCAACCACCGGTCAACCCAGATATCAAATTATCAAAGTAACGAATGCGAATCGTATGAGCATGATGAAAACTAACTTGACAACAATTTCCATGTGTCCTCGGGAGCGATTTACATTATATAAGAGTTTGTCTAGGCTCACTACTGCAGGATGCTGCTAACACGACACTACGATCAGAGACCCTTTAATGAAATTGTGTGTGATGCATTAATCACAAACGGGGATGTAAAAAAACCATCAAAAAAGGTGCAAAACCTTTGCAATGGAGGATGCATCAAACATGGTTCAGATTTTAGTTGCGTGTGCGATCCAGGGCATACGTCCAGTCCAATGAACTATTTGCAATGATGCAGAACAAAAGAAACGGGTAGCCTGATGAAGGCGTGTGCAATATAGAGCATACGGTTCACTCGGATGAACTGTTTTGATTAGGCAACACAAAAGAAACGGGCAGCCAGATGAAGGTGTGTGCGATATGCAGCATAAGTTTCACTCGAATGAACTGTTTGTGATTAGGCAACACAACAGAAATGGTCAGCCAGATCAAGGTGTCTGTGATTGAGGGTATACGCTTCAGAAGGATTAACTGTTCGCAATTAGGCAACAGAATAGAAACAGGTAAGCCAGATCATAGTGTCTGTGATTGATGGCATACACTTCAGATGGATGAACTGTTTGCGATTAGACACAACAAACTGAAACAGTTAGATAGATCAACGTGTGTGTGCGCTAGACGGGCACACCCGTTCTAATTAAAATAAGTCTGCACGATGGTAATAACGAGCGCGCACGGCTGTTGGAACAAGACGTGTGCTGACATTGCCTATTGCGGTGCACCCTATGGTGCAAATGCCACGTACGCGACCGAGAAGGCGTACGTGCCCACATTACGCCTTCCGGGAATAGTGCCGCACTTATAACTGACAGTAAATTTTGAGCATGCGTCCCGTCACATTCCAAATTGCAAACCTGTTCACACCGATCAAAACCTAAATGGTTTCCCACTTAGGAGCATATTACAACGCGGTTATAAATACTACTACTCCAAGATGACTGCACATTCCTCCTCAACTCCTCATCCACAAAAAGTCAAAAACAAACAAGTCAATCATCATTGTTGCCTTGTGTCCGCCATGGCCAGCGTGAGTTCTGGGTCAAGAGATTGCCACCAGGGATAGGCGAGCCTGGAAGCGGGAGCATGAGAGATGTCCCGCCTCGCCGCGAAAGCAGCCAACATGTCCCGCCGCACGGCCGTAGCAGCAGAGAGGTTCGGCCGCGCCGCCGAAGCAGCACGGAAGACCCGCCGTGCCATCGATGTAGCAGACTGGTCCGGCCGCGCCGCGGAAGCAGAAGTGATGTCCCGCTGCACCGCAAATGCAGCAGAGATGTCCTCTTGCGCCGCGGCAGCCTGGGAAAATGCCTCGCGGGCAGGCAAGGACTCTTATAGGCGCATGCATGCCCTCGTCCTTGGGTAGATGGATCAGATCTCTAGATGGGTGAGGTTGCAGGATGACCTGCAAGCCTCGTTTGAACAGTCTACCAACGTCATCCGACAACTAAATGAGAGCAATGCCAAGCTCCGGGCTGAGCGCGACCTGTTGAGCACGAAGATCGTCGGAAGTGTGGAGCACCAGGAGCAGACCACTGCCTTGTTGAAGAGGACCGACGTCATCGTCGAGAAACTTATGGATGAGAATGCCATGTTGCGCATCGAGCGCAGAAGGCTGGTGGAGGAATCCGTGGATGCTCTCAACCAGCATCTTGAGGACAAGAAAGAGCTCGTCGCCGCCCGCCGCGGAGACTAGTTCCTGCTGTGGCTTCCTTCTTCTTTTGCCCTTGTGTATATCGGGCGTTGTCACATGTGGCTTTTTTTAATTATGTTTATAAATATGTAAGACAACTATTACCCAATGTCATCATCCTTATATTCATCATGCTTGCTATAAGTCGCAGTCGATGCTATATAGGTCCGTCGGATCTTACATCAAGATCCGTGTAAAACTTTCTTTTCAGATTTTCATTTTCTCTCTTAAATCTCAATCCAGTGAGACATATAGCCACGCCATAGAACAGGTGCTCGGGCGCCATTAATGGAGACGTTGGGAGGGAGGTACGCGACGGGTAGCGGTCAAAAGGGCTCTCCTCCCGATGAGCACACGCAGGGGTCTGATCGCACGCCTCCCGTACTCAAAGAACTACCCCGCATGACACCTCCTAGACGATAAAAAAGGGACTGCTACCTCTTGAGCACTGCGTTGGTTTTCCCTTGAAGAGGAAAGGGTGATGCAGCAAAGTAGCGTAAGTATTTCCCTCGGTTTTTGAGAACCAAGGTATCAATCCAGTAGGAGACTACACGCAAGTCACTTCGCACCTACACAAACAAATAAGAACCTCGCAACCAACATGATAAAGGGGTTGTCAATCCCTTCACAGTCACTTACGAGAGTGAGATCTGATAGAGATAATAAGATAAATATTTTTGGTATTTTTTATGATATAGATTGGAAAATAAAGATTGCAAAGTAAAATAGATTGGAAACTTATATGATGGAAAATAGACACGGGGGCCATAGGTTTCACTAGTGGATTCTCTCAAGATAGCATAAGCATTACGGTGGGTAAACAAATTACTGTCAAGCAACTCATAGAAAAATGCATAATTATGAGAATATCTAGGCATGATCATGTATATAGGCATCACGTCCGCGACAAGTAGACCGAAACGATTATGCATCTACTACTATTACTCCACACATCAACCGCTATCCAACATGCATCTAGAGTATTAAGTTCATAAGAACAGAGTAACGCATTAGGCAAGATGACATGATGTAGAGGGATAAACTCAAGCAATATGATATAAACCCCATCTTTTTATCCTCGATGGCAACAATACAATATGTGCCTTGCTGCCCCTGCTGTCACTGGGAAAGTACACCGCAAGATTGAACCCAAAGCTAAGCACTTCTCCCATTGCAAGAAAGATCAATCTAGTAGGCCAAAACAAACTGATAACTCGAAGAGACTTGCAAAGATAATAAATCATACATAAAAGGTTTTAGAGAAGAATCAAATATTGTTCATAGATAATCTTGATCATAAACCCACAATTCATCGGATCTCGACAAACACACCGCAAAAAGAATTACATTGAATAGATCTCCAAGAAGATCGAGGAGAACTTTGTATTGAGATCCAAAGAGAGAGAAGAAGCCATCTAGCTAATAACTATGGACCCGAAAGTCTATGGTAAACTATTCACACATCATCGGAGAGGCTATGGTGTTGATGTAGAAGCCCTCCATGATCGATTCCCCCTCCGGCGGAGCTCCGGAAAAGGCCCCAAGATGGGATCTCTTGGGTACAGAAGGTTGCGGCGGTGGAAATAGGGTTTCATGGTGCTCCTGGATGTTTTTCGGGTATATGGATATATATAGGAGGAAGAAGTAGGTCGGTGGAGCTGCGAGGGGCCCACGAGGGTGGGGGCGCGCCTCCCTGCCTCATGGCCTCCTCCCTCCTTTCTTGACGTCTACTCCAAGTCCCCTCGATCACGTTTGTTCCAAAAATAACTCTCCCAAAGGTTTTACTCCGTTTGGATTCCGTTTGATATTCCTTTTCTATGAAACACTAAAATAGGCAAAAAAAACAGCAATTTGCACTGGGCCTTGGGTTTGTAGGTTAGTCCCAAAAATAATATAAAAGTGTATAATAAAGCCCATTAAACATCCAAAACAGATAATATAATAGCATGGAACAATCAAAAATTATAGATACGTTGGAGACGTATCAAGCATCCCCAAGCTTAATTCCTGCTCGTCCTCGAGTAGGTAAATGATAAAAACAGAATTTTTGATGTGGAATTCTACCTAGCATAATTCTCAAAGTAATTTTATTTATTGTGGCATGAATATTCAGATCCGAAAGATTCAATACAAAAGTTTAATATTGACATAAAAATAATAATACTTCAAGTATACTAACTAAGCAATCATGTCTTCTCAAAATAACATGGCCAAAGAAAGCTCATCCCTACAGAATCATATAGTTTGGTCATGCTCCATTTTTGTCACACAAGAATGCTCTCATCATGCACAACCCCGATGACAAGCCAAGCAACTGATGTCAATGCAATGAGTGGGGACTGCCATGCAACGGATGCACTAGAGCTATAAATGTATGAAAGCTCAACAAAAGAAACTAAGTGGGTGTGCATCCAACTTGCTTGCTCATGAAGACCTAGGGCATTTGAGGAAGCCCATTGTTGGAATATACAAGCCAAATTCTACAATGAAAAATTCCCACTAGTATATGGAAGTGACAAAACAAGATACTCTCTATCATAAAGATCATGGTGCTACTTTGAAGCACAAGTGTGGAAAAAGGATAGTAGCATTGTCCCTTTTTATTTCTCTTCTCTTTTTTTTTCTTTTTTGGGCCTTTTTTGCCTTTCCCCTTTTTTATTTGGTACAATGCTCTATCAATGATGATCATCACACTTCTATTTATTTACAACTCAATGATTACAACTCGATACTAGAACAAAGTATGACTCTATATGAATGCCTCCGGCGGTGTATCGGGAAGGGCAATGAATCAAGAGTGACATGTATGATAAATTATGCATGGTGGCTTTACCACAAATATGATGTCAACTACATGATCATGCAAGGCAATATGACAATGATGAAGCGTGTCATAAATGAAACGGTGGAAAGTTGCATCGCAATATATCTCGGAATGGCTATGGAAATGCCATAATAGGTAGGTATCGTGGCTATTTTGAGGAAGATATAAGGAGGTTTATGTGTGATAGAGCGTATCATATCACGGGGTTTGGATGCACCGGCGAAATTTGCACCAACTCTCAAGGTGAGAAAGGGCAATGCACGGTACCGAAGAGGCTAGCAATGATGGAAAGGTGAGAGTGCGTATAATCCATGGACTCAACATTAGTAATAAAGAACTCACATACTTATTGCAAAAATCTACAAGTCATCAAAAACCAAGCATTACGCGCATGCTCCTAGGGGGTATATTGGTAGGAAAAGACCACCGCTCGTCCCCGACCGCCACTCATAAGGAAGACCATCAAAGAACACCTCATGTTTCAAATTTGTTACACAACGTTTACCATACGTGCATACTATGGGACTTGCAATATTCAACACATGTATTTCTCAAATTCACAACTACTCAACTAGCACAACTCTAATATCACCATCTTTATATCTCAAAACAATTATCAAGTATCAAACTTCTCATAGTACTCAATGCACCTTTTTATGAAAGTTTTTATTATACCAATCTTGGATGCCTATCATATTAGGACCAACTTTATAACCAAAGCAAATTACCATGCTGGTCTAAAGGACTCTCAAAACAATATAAGTGAAGCATGATAGATCAATAATTTCTATAAAATAAAACCACCATCGTGCTCTAAAAGATATAAGTGAAGCACTAGAGCAAACTTATCTAGCTCAAAATATATAAGTGAAGCACATAGAGTATTCTAATAAATTCAGATTCATGTGTGTCTCTCCCAAAAGGTGTGTACAGCAAGGATGATTGTGGTAAACTAAAAAGCAAAGACTCAGATCATACAAGACGCTCTAAGCAAAACACATATCATGTGGTGAATAAAAATATAGCTCAAGTAAAGTTACCGATGGACGAAGACGAAAGAGGGGATGCCTTCTGGGGCATCCCCAAGCTTAGGCTTTTGGTTGTCCTTGAATTTTAACTTGGGGTTCCTTGGTAATACCCAAGCTTAGGCTCTTGCCCCTCCTTATTCCATAATCCATCAAATCTTTACCCAAAACTTGAAAACTTCACAACACAAAACTCAATAGAAAATCTCATGAGCTTCGTTAGTATAAGAAAACAAACCACCACTTAAGGTACTGTAATGAACTAATTCTTTATTTATATTGGTGTTAAACCTACTGTATTCCAACTTCTCTGTGGTTTGTGCCCTCCGATACTAGCCATAGATTCATCAAAATAAGCAAACAACACACGAAAAACAGAATCTTCCAAAAACAGAATAGTCTGTAGTAATCTGTAGGTTTCGGATACTTCTGTAACCCCAAAAATTCTTAAATAAATTGGTAGACGTGAGCAATTTGTCTATTAATCATCTTCAAAAAGAATCAACCTAATCGCACTCTCCAGTAAAAAAAATGTCAGCAAATCTTGTGAGCACTAAAGTTTCTGTTTTTTTACAGCAAGATCGCAAAAACTCCCCCCCCCCCCCAAGTCTTCCCAAAGGTTCTACTTGGCACAAACACTAATTAAAAGCATAAAACCACATCTAAAAAGAAGCTAGATTAATTAATTATTACTAAACAGAACCAAAAAGCAAGAAACAAAAATAAAATCGGGTTGCCTCCCAACAAGCGATATCATTTAACGCCCCTAGCTAGGCATCTAAAATTTTAATAATGCTCACATGAAAGACAAGAATTGAAGCGCAAAGAAAGCATCATGAAACACGTGAAAAACACATCTAAGTATAACATACTTCCTATGCTTAGGCATCTTATAGGCAAACAAATTATCATAGCAAGCAAAAACTAGCATATGCAAGAAAGTGGAAAGAAACAATAGCAATCTCAACATAAGGAGAGGTAATTTTGTAACATGAAAATTACTACAACCATATTTTCCTCTCTCATAATAATTACATGTGGGATCATAAGCCAAGTAAACAAAATAACTATCACATAAAATATTTTCAACACGATCCACATGCATGCAAAGTTGACACTCTTCCAAAATAGTGGGATTAACATTAACTAAAGTCATGACCTCTCCAAACCCACGTTTATCAAAAATTTCATAAGATTGAACATTCTCCAAATATGTGGGATCTAAAGTTGACACTATTCCAAACCCACTTTCAATAATATTGCAAACACTATTATCAATCTCATATTCATGATGGGGCTTAAATAAATTTTCAAGATCATAAGAAGAATCACCCCAATCATGATCATTGCAACAAGTAGAGGACATAGCAAAACTAGCATCCCCAAGCTTAGGGTTTTGCATATTATTAGCACAATTGACGATAATAGAATTTATAACAACATCATTCCAATCATTCTTTTCATCGAAGGAACTATCAAGTATGGGTGCAATAGCAATGATCTCATATTTAACATAAGGAACTATAGCAAATTCATCTTCATAAATATTGGCATCATGGCCACAAGAATAGCAAGCATCATGTTCATCAAGGGATATTTCAATCAAATCATCGGAATCATAATTATCTATAGATTCATGCATATCATTATTTTCTTCCAAAGCAACGGCCATTCTTTCAATAAATTCTTTGACATAGACATTATGAGCATAGTTTTCATAGCAATATTTAAGTATGTCAAAAATTTCCAATTCGTAGAGAGTAATATCATACTTTCCAATCAAAGAAGCAACTTCATAAGCACCCTTAAAAGCAACAAATTCTTCAATTTGTTCGATATCGTAGTAACTATAAACATCCTTTGCATAAGAAGATAAGATTTCATTATCATTAAACTCACATAGGTAGGGGAGGTGTTTTTTAGGGTTCTTAGAGCAACAAGTAAAATCAAAAATTCACAAAGATTCAAAGCATAACACAACAATCTATTTATTTGATCCCATAAGAGTCTCCCTTTTTCAGACAAACGGTGACGCACAAAATGAGCATGCTCATCTAAAGATTTACCATCAACTAGGATAGTTAGGGTTTCAGCACGAGCGCATAACGATCGAAGATGACCCAAATAGAACAATTTAAGTGGATCCATATCAACAGATTTTTACCAAGCAAATATGCAAGCAAATAGAAGGCGCATGGAAACACAAACAAAGATACATACGGGAAGAAGGCGAAGAAAAGGAAAATGTGAAGTGGGGGAGAGGAAAATGAGAGGCAAATGGCAAATAATGTAATGCAAGGGATAAGAGTTTGTGATGGGTACTTGGTATGTCTTGACGTCTACTCCAAGTCCCCTGGATTACGTTCTTTCCAAAAATAACTCTCCCGAAGGTTTTATTCCGTTTGGATTCCGTTTGATATTCCTTTTCTGCATAACACTGAAATAGGAAAAAAAAACAGCAATTTGCACTGGGCCTTGGGTTAGTAGGTTAGTCCCGAAATTAATATAAAAGTGTATAATAAAGACCATTAAACATCCAAAACAGATAATATAATAGCATGGAACAATCAAAAATCATAGACACATTGGAGACGTATCAGGTACGCGTGGCTGCATGTAATTGGTAAGTCGAACGCCCATGGTTTCAATAATACGTGTGTTTCCGATTTGTAACGTGGCATCAGTTGTTCCAAAATGACTTTGTTGATTGTTAATGTGTGCACCTTCGCAAATCGGACAGAAAAATTACCACAGCATGTTGGTGCCATGTCATGAGACCATGCCAAGTTTCATGATTTTCAGGCGTGTTTTGGAATTACAGGAATTAAAAACCCAAGTTTCACAATCTTTCCGGCTGAGCCACGACGCCCAAATGTTTGAATTTCACTCCCACCTCTTGCATGGGACCTAGAAATTCACCCAAGGACACACATGTGATGTTTCAAACAACGTTGGTGCACTGGAGCATGTGCTTGTAGTTCAAATTTGAATTATGCACATTAAATGCCCAGAAACTCAATTAATGTATAAAAAGGCCAAACGAACCCAGAATAATTCCAAAATTTAGCACGGTACTTCTATTTGGTCTAATCTGGCTGTGTAAAAAAACTAAGGCGGGAGAAGGCAGTGTACGTATGTCGTTTCGCAGATGGAGGTGACACGTTCCCTCTCGGAACCACGAGCCTTCTTGAGGGAAGATCCAGTTTGCAAGAAGCTTACACCAAAGCTTGTCCCAATTCGGCGAAAAAATTACCGCAGCATGTTGGTGCCATGTCATGACACCATGCCAAATTTCATGATTTTCAGGCGTGTTTTGGAATTACATGAATTAAAAAACCAAGTTTCTCAATCTTTCTGGCCGAGCCACGACGCCCAGATGTTTGAACTTCACTCCCATCTCTTGCATGGGACCTAGAAATTCACCCAAGGACACACATGTGATTTTTCAAACAACTTTGGTGCACTGGAGCCTGTACTTGTAGTTCAAATTTTAATTATGCACATTAAATGCCTAGAAACTCAATTAATGTATAAAAAAGGTGAAACGAGCGTAGCCTAATTCCAAAATTTAGCACGGTACTTCTATTTGGTCTAATCAGGCTATGTAAAAAAATTAAGGCGGGAGAAGGTAGTGTGCATATGGTGTTTCGCACACGGAGGTGACACGTTCCCTCTCGGAACCACGAGCCTTCTTGAGGGAAGCTCCGGTTTGCAAGAAGCTTACACCAAAGCTTGTCGCAATTCGGCAAAAATATTTACAGCAGCATGTTGGTGCCATGTCATAACACCATGCCAAGTTTCATGATTTTCAGGCGTGTTTTGGAATTACAGGAATTAAAAAACCAAGTTTCTCAATCTTTGCGGCCTAGCCACGACGCCCAGCTGTTTGAATTTCACTCCCATCTCTTGCATGGGACCTAGAAATTCACCCAAGGACACACATGTGATTTTTCAAACAACTTTGGTGCACTGTAGCATGTGCTTGTAGTTCAAATTTGAATTATGGACATTAAATGCCCAGAAACTCAACTAATGTATAAAAAGGCCAAACGAACACAGAATAATTCCAAAATTTAGCACGGTACTTCTATTTGGTCTAATCTGGCTTTGCAAAAAAATAAGGCAAGAGAAGGAAGTGTACGTATGTCGTTTCACACGCAGAGGTGACACGTTCCCTCTCGGAAGCACGAGCCTTCTTGAGGGAAGCTCTGGTTTGCAAGAAGCGTACACCAAATAAGCTTGTCCCAATTCGGCGAAAAAAATTACCGCAGCATGTTGGTGCCATGTCATGACACCATGCCAAGTTTCATGATTTTCAGGCATGTTTTGAAATTACAGGAATTAAAAAACCAAGTTTCTCAATCTTTCCGACCGAGCCACGACGCACGGATGTTTGAATTTCACTCCCATCTCTTGCATGGGACCTAGAAATTCACCCAAGGACACACATGTGATTTTTCAAACAACTTTGGTGCACTGGAGCATGTGCTTGTAGTTCAAATTTGAATTATGCACATTAAATGCCCAGAAACTCAATTAATTTATAAAAAAGCCAAACAAACACGAAATAATTCCAAAATTTAGCACGATACTTCTATTTGGTCTAATATGCCTGTGTAAAAAATTTAAGGCAGGAGAAGGCAGTGTACATATGTCGTTTCGCACACGGAGGTGACACGTTCCCTCTCGGAACCAGGACCCTTCTTGAGGGAAGCTCCGGTTTGCAAGAAGCTTGCATCAAAGCTTGTCCCAATTCGGCCAAAAAAATTACTGCATCATGTTGGTCCCATGTCATGACACCATGCCAAGTTTCATGATTTTCAGTCATGTTTTGGATTTATAGGAATTAAAAAACCAGGTTTCTCAATCATTCCGGCCGAGCCACGACACCCAGATGTTTGAATTTTATTCCCATTTCTTGCATGGGACCTATAAATTCACCCAAAGACACACATGTGATTTTTCAGCAAACTTTGGTGCATTGGAGCATGTGCTTGTGGTTCAAATTTGAATTATGCACATTAAATGCCCAGAAACTCAATTAATGCATAAAAATGCCAAAGAAACCCGGAATAATTCCAAATTTAAACATGACACTCATGTACAATTTGCATGTTCACTCTACGTAAATGTTCTAGCAATTCAAACACCATCCTTTCGGTCCATAACACCATTTTGTCTTTCATAACATAATGAAAAATTCAGGTATACCACAAACAGTTTACTAGAAAGAATCGTGTGGAATGCAATATAAAATATCTTGGCGCACCATCTTGTCTGGCTTACGCAGGAAGCTTCATCGTCTACAGTCCACCGCCCCCCGCTTGAACCACACTTGCGCGCCAGTTTCTCGCGGCACCGAGCGAAATTTGTTTGCCACGGCGGAAATATCTATCTCCCCGCCCCCTCCCTCCTACCAAAAGCCACATTTTCATTGTTCCTCCTTGCTTTCCAAGTTCAAGCCTTCCCTGCTGCTTACTGGCAGCTCATCCTCCTCGTCGGCGACCCTTCTTCTTGCAGCGCCGCCTCCTCGCCGGCTACCCTTCTTCTTGCAGCGCCGCCTCCTCGCCGGCGACCCTTCTTCTTGCAGTGCCGCCTCCTTGCCGGCGACCCTTCTTCTTATTGCGCGGCATCCTCGCCACTGACCCTTCTTCTTGTTGCGCGGCCTCGTCGATATGGTCAGGTAATCCACACCCCACCCACGCCATCCTCCTCATTTCTCGTCCCACATGCCCCGACTGATGGAGTGGCACCTTCCACCGAAATCACTGCCCCCCTCCTCCAATCAAGCGCCGCCCACAGCCATTTTACACACAGTATAACGTGGAGCTGAGTAGCATGCGGTCGCACGTGCGATCGAGGTCGCTATGGCTGACATGCGTGTTGACCGCCAGATCTTGGAGGAGCACCTCGTCTTCGAGGCCACCGTCGACACCGCCACGCGGTTGTCTACATTAAAATACAGTTCGTGATGTTTTCTCGAGGCCACCACCAGTGCCTTCTAGTGATTTGTCCTCTATAATGTTAATATGCAATTTGATGTTCAGTTAACAATTTGGTCCTCTGAAATGTAATGTTCAGTTAACACTTTGGTACAACAATTGCTACATTTCGTAATACTGTTCTCAAGCATTCTTTGTTTTGTTAACTGTCTTATCTTCTAGTACATGTTTCTATTCTGCAATGTCATGCTCAGTAACTATTTTGGTTCATTTGGTCTGCTGTCCATTTAACTATTTGGTTCAGTCCTGCAATTTGATTTTCATTTGTTGTGGGTACAATTTTGTATTGTTATGCATGTGACACCAATAGAATTTGGCTGTACTCAATACATATTCTACTGATTGTATGGCAACTCTCAGTTAACCTGATCAAGATCTTCCTTATGTGTATTGTAGGGAAACAATGGGAGACACTGCGGTTTACCATCAAGGTTTGTTCAAGCGGGGTCCTTTGGCTAATAGCACATTATTGTGAAGTTGCAGGAATCGTTCTAATATTTAGGTTTCTTACAATTTGGTCTTGCACATGTAGGTCCTGCTGTCAGAGGCTTAGACCCACTGTCCGACCCATTTTGCATATGGGGAAATGAGATGTCCATGAATATCAGTCAAGTCAACAAACTCGGAAAGATTGTTAGGATGAAGAAACTTGTGAAGAATAATAGCAAGATCTTTGTTTGCACAATGAAGAAGACATTAGTCAACTATAGGATGGTACCAACTCTTTTACCTTGTTTTTACCCCTTGCGCCATTTCAAAATTTACAACAGCGATTTATGCATAGCTTTGTTTTCAGTACTTTTCAAAGCAGTTCACCGATGATTACCTCTCAAACCACCTGCATGGTCAAGAGGCGAGGAAGGTATTCATTCAACACCCACGGTACAATATTGATGTCTTTATGAAGAGGAAGAAGGTTGGGCGGGCAATTATCCATAGCCACTGGCCTAAAGTTGCAAGGACATTCAACATCACTGAAGGCTCAATATTTGCCTTCCGCTTCTGCAGTTTCCCAGATGAGATTCATCTGTCTATTTACCATGTATGATGCAACTTTCCAAAGGTTTTTGATGCTGCATGTGAAACTTGGTGCTGTTGTGTAATGGCGTAACTGAGTGCCGAAGCTATCTGATGTAATTCGATTATGAAATCCTGGTTGCTTTTATACGGATATGAAATATCTGACATGTTTTATAAGAAATATCAGTTTGATTAGTACATGGATTATCAATAATATGCTAATTACCCTGCTTATTGGGGTTTTCTATTGCAAACGGTTACTCAGATAACACTGTGGGCGATGAACTCAAACAACCCGCACGGTTTCTAGAAAGTAGGCATGTTCGATCAACTAACAATCACACCTAGCTTCCGGTAGTGAACTGTTTGCGTTAGGCCACTTTGCACAAATATTTCCACACAAAGAACTGTGTGGGATGTACATACCTACGGAAATGATTTTCTGGGATTCACCATGTGGGATGTACATACCTACGGAAATGATTTCTGGGATTCACCGTGTGGGATGTACATACCTACGGAAATGATTTTTGGGATTCACCGTGTGGGATGTACATACCTACGAAAATGATTTCTAGGATTCACCGTGTGGACGTACATACCTACGGAAATGATTGGGTTTTGATGCCTTGCCCGATCGCACACGGCCCCAGCCTGGGTCCTAGGAGGGCCTATCCCCGACGATTTCTGGGTCTATCGCACACACTCACTTGGCGACGGTTCCAAATGTCGTCACGGAAAGGGGTTTTAAACTGTTTGTTTAGGATGTCGTTGTACCAGTGGCTTGTCCTTTGCTACAAAAAGGATTGGGCCACCTTGGTGCACCTTAGTTACTTTTATTACTTGCTACCCGTTACGATTTATCTTATCACAAAACTATTTGTCACCGATATTTTCAGTGCTTGTAGAGAATACCTTGCTGAAAACCACTTGTCATTTCCTTCTGCTCCTCGTTGGGTTCGACACTCTTACTTATCGAAAGGACTACGATACATCCCCTATATTTCTAGGTCATCACCTAACTTCAGGACAGGTCCTCCAGCTCGGGGTTTTTACCATGGGTGCCCGCACGGCCATCAAGCCGACAACGTCCCCCGTGATCGCCAAACATCACCCTTGCATCGGTCTCGAATACTCCGAAAAGATGGATCCGACGGACTCCTCGTCCTTAAATGAGCTGCTAGATTGCATCGCCGCCCTGGGCCTTTCAACGACCTATGATCGGATCGGGCTTAAACCTAACCAGAGGGAAATCAATCTCTCACCAATCACTCAGCTGGTAGCGGTCATCGAGGAACGAGCCGAAAACACATCTTCTCCTTAATTGAAGACCAGCTATGTTCGGACGTCTGAATCCCTTGAGACAAATACCCTTCCTTTGGGGGGACTCCGCACCCCCCGAACTCAAGGTCGGACATAGAGTCCGGGGAGCACTTGGATCTTCCCAGACCCGAACTGGTGACCTCGGAGATTTTACAAGCTCCTGACACAATTTTGGGTTGGGATTCGAGTCTTAGCCCACCCACCCACCACAATCAATACTCTCCAAGCAATTTAGGCCCTCCAGACATATATGACCTGATGTATGTGTAGCAGTAACCTCAGGAAACAGTCCATCACTTCTGGGCCAGGTTCCTACTTGTCAAAAACAAGATTAAAGATTGTTGCAACGACGATGCAGTCAAGGTTTTTCATCGTAATTGTACCGACAAGGGAATTCGGAATGCCTTCGACCATCATCGCATACAGAGTTTCATGGAACTATCGCACGTAGTACAGAAGTACTGCACGATGGAAAGCACATGGAAGGCCCAGAAAACCCAATTGGAACCTGCTGCCTTTAAGCAGTATACTGCCTGGGCAAAACGGATACATCCTCGCGAGGCATCCGACCATAAGCCCATCGGCATGAAAAACAAACCTTTTCTGGATACAGGTCCATTCTTGATGAACTCCTCGACAAGCCACGTCCGATACATGTGACGCCAAGTACAGGCTCAACTCACAGCCTTCGAGCATGTTGGATACTCCGGCAAGTAGCTAAAAGTGGGGACGCGATCCTCACCACCTCCACTCCAGAGGAACACCCTCCGGAAGATGACGATTTTAACGTCCTTATGGTCTTTGAGACTTTCTCTTCAAATAATCAGCATAAGAGCGCACTTCGCAATCTCGCCAAAGTCCACCAAGTAGCCGCAGCGAGCCCATGGAGCGACGATGCAGTAACCTTCACCACTGACGACGAACAAAGGGCCCGATCAGTGTGAGCACCTGCCGCTTTAGTACTAAACCCTATCGTGGACGGCTTTCGACTTACCAAACTGCTCATGGATGGAGGTAGTGGGCTAAACTTCATTTACAAGGACACACTTGAGAAAATGCAGATTGATAGAATGCGCATCAAGCAAAGTAATACCACCTTTCGAGAAATCATCCCTAGTCAAGAGGCACGATGTTCGGGGAGAATTAAACTTGATGTAGTATTCGACACGCCTAATAATTATAGGTCAGAAGAGTTGCTCTTTCACGTTGTTCCCTTCAATAGCGGATATCACGCCCTTCTAGGGCGGGACGCTTTCTCACGCTTCCAAGCAATACCCCATTACGGGTACATGAAGCTTAAAATGCTAGGGCCTAATGGAATAATCACAGTTACGAGTGATCCGGATAAGGCACTCTGCGCCGAAAACAAAACCGCATCCTTGGCTCTTGAGTCACTACCGAAGCCTTTGCGGACGAAGAACTAACCACCCTACGATCCACGGTGGACAAGGATCATGTAAACCTCCGCGGCCTTAAGCATTGCGAAGAGCTCGGGAATTGTTTTGTTCATCCCTTGCATATTATAGTTCATCATGAAGCCTTTGTAGCTGGGTGGTAGTGATTGAAGAACTCTGTCAATAAACAATCAACTGGAAGATCAACTCCCAGCTGAGTCAAGTGATTATAATACCTAGACATTTTGAGTATGTGTTCACTGTCAGAATTGTTCTCCTCCATCTTGAAGCTATAGAACTTGTTGGAGACTTCATATCTCTCAACCCGGGCATTTTCTTGAAATATTAACTTCAACTCTTGGAACATCTCATATGCTCCATGATGTTCAAAACGTCTTTGAAGTCCTGGTTCTAAGCCATAAAGCATGGCACACTGAACTATAGAGTAGTCATCAGATCGAGCTTGCCAGATGTTCATAACATCAGCTTCAGCTCCTGTAGCAGGCCTTTCACCTAGCGGTGCATCAAGGACATAGTTCTTCTGTGCAGCAATGAGGATAATCCTCAAGTTACGGACCCAGTCCGTGTAGTTGCTACCATCATCTTTCAACTTAGCTTTCTCTAGGAACACATTAAAATTTAGGGGAATGGTAGCTCAGGCCATTGATCTACAACATAGATATGCAAAACTATAAGACTAAGTTCATGATAAATTAAGTTCAATTGATCAAATTACTAATGAACTCCCACTGAAATAAACATCCCTCAAGTTATCTAACTGATACATGATCCAAATCAACTAACCCATGTCCGATCATCACGTGAGATGGGGTAGTCATCAATGGTGAACATCTCTATGTCGATCATATTTACTATATGACTCACGTTCGACCTTTCAGTCTCCAGTGTTCCGAGACCATGTCTGTACATGCTAGGCTCATCAAATTTAACCCAACTATTCTGCATGTGCAAAAGTGTCTTACACCCGTTGTGTGTGAACGTAGAGTCTATCACACCTGATCATCACGCGGTGTCTCGAAACGACTAACTGTAGCAACGGTGCATACTCAGGGAGAACACTTTTATCTTGAAATTAAGTGAAGGGATCATCTTATAATGCTACCGTCGTTCTAAGCAAAATAAGATGCATAAAAGATAAACATCACATGCAATCAAAATATGTGACATGATATGGCCATCATCATCTTGTGCTTTTGATATCCATCTCCAAAGCAACGTCATGATCTCCATCGTTACCGGCTTGGCACCTTGATCTCCATTGTAGCGTCGTTGCGTCAAGTTCGTCACGCCAACTTTTGCTTCTACAACTATCGCTAATGCATAGTGATAAAGTAAAGCAATTACATGGCGCTTGCACTTCATACAATAAAGAGACAACCCTAAGGCTCCTGCCGGTTGTCGATATTAAGAAACATGATCATCTCATACATCAATATATATCACATCATATCTTGACCATATCACAACACAACATGCCCTGCAAAAACAAGTTAGACGTCCTCTACTTTGTTGTTGCAAGTTTTACGTGGCTGCTATGGGCTTCTAGCAAGAACCGTTTCTTACCTACACAAAAACCACAATGGTGTTTCATCAAGTTTGCTGTTTTAACATTCTTCAAGGACTGGCCGTAGTCAAATTCAATTCAACTAAAGTAGGAGAAACAGACACCCACCAGCCACCTTTATGCAAAACTAGTTGCATGTCTCTCGGTGGAACCGGTCTCATGTGCGTGGACATGTAAGGTTTGTCTGGGTCGCTTCATCCCACAATACCGCTGAATCAAAATAAGACGTTGGTGGTAAGCAGTATGACTATCACTGCCCACAACTCTTTGTGTTCTACTCGTGCATATCATCTACGCATAGACCTGGCTCGGATGCCACGTTGGGAAACGTTGCATGGAAAACAAAAAAAATTCTACGCTCACGCAATGATCTATCCACGGAGATGCATAGCAACGAAGGGGGAGAGTGTGTCTACATACCATCATAGACCGTAAGCGGAAGCATTTCACAACGCAGTTGATGTAGTCGAACTTTCTTCGCGCTCCAACCGATCTAGTACCGAACGCATGACACCTCCACGTTCTGCACACGTTCAGCTCGGTGACGTCCTCTGTCTTCTTGATCCAACAAGACGGAGAGGTATTAGATGAGTTACAACAGCACGACGGTGTGGTGACGGTGATGGTGAACTGATCTTCATAGGGCTTCGCTTAAGCACTACGAAAATATGACCGAGGGAGTAAACAATGGACGGGGGTGCCGCACACGGCTAAGACAATGTTGTGTATTTGTGTGGTGCCCCCTCCCATGTATATATAGGTGGGAGGGGAGAGGGAGGCTGCTAGGGCAGCTAGGGCGTGCCCTAGGGCTCCTGCCCTCCTGCGCCCCCTTTCCTTGTATGAACAAGGGGGAAAGGAAAGAGGGGGGAGAGGGAAGGAAGTGGCAGTCCAACTCCACACTTTCCTTTCCTCCTCCCCTTTCCTTTCCCTCTCCATAGGGCCGGCCCTATAGAGGGTGCACCAGCCCCTTGTGGGCTGGTGTGTTCCCTCACTTGGCCCATAAGGCCCATATCTTTGTCGGGGATGCCTGAAACTCCTTCCGCTGACCCGATAAGTACCCGGTACCCTCCGAAACACTTCCGGTGTCCGAATACCATTGTCCTATATATCAATCTTTACCTCTCGACCATTTAGAGACTCCTCGTCATGGTCGTGATCTCATCCAGGACTCCGAACAACATTCAGTCAGCAAATCATATAACTCATATAACGCTATATCGTCAATGAACGTTAAGCTTGCGGACCCTACGGGTTCGAGAACTATGTAGACATGACCGAGACACCTCTCCGGTCAATAAAAAATAGCAGAACATGGATGCCCATATTGGCTCCTACATATTCTACGAAGATCTTTATTGGTCAAACCTTATGATAACATACGTAATTCCCTTTGTCCATCGGTATGTTACTTGCCCGAGATTCGGTCGTCGGTATCTTCATGCCTAGTTCAACCTCGTTACCGGCAAGTCTCTTTGCTGGTTCCGTAATACATCACACCTCGTGACTAAACTCCTTAGTCACTTGCTTGCAAGTTTATGATGTGCATTACCGAGAGGGCCTAGAGATACCTCTCTGATACTCGGAGTGAGAAATCCTAATCTCGATCGATGCCAACTCAACAAACACCTTAGGAGATACTTGTAGAGCATCTTTATGATCGCCCAGTTATGTTGTGACATTTGATAGCACACAAGGTATTCCTCCGGTATCCGGGATTTGCATAATCTCATAGTCGAAGGAATATGTATTTGACATGAAGAAAGCAACAACAATAAACTGAACGATCAATATGCTAAGCTAACGGATGGGTCTTATCCATCACATCATTCTCCTAATGATGTGATCCTGTTATCAAATGACAACACATGTCTATGGTTAGGAAACCTTAACCATCTTTGATCAACGAGCTAGTCTAGTAGAGGCTTACTAGGGACATAGTATTTGTTTATGTATTCATACATGTATTTAAGTTTCCAATCAATACAATTCTAGCATGAATAATAAACATTTATCATGAATAAGGAAATAAAATTACAACTTTATTATTGCCTCTAGGGCATATTTCCTTCAGTCTGTGGGACCAGTCTAGATCCCATGTGGTAGCTAGATGTAGCGGCCTAATACCCGATAACTTGTCTAGGGGCGTTACACCACAAAGCTCTAGGCTGCATGAGAGTAGAACACAAGCATGAAGTTTGTTTGCATCTTTGTGCTCCCTAGATGCAACGTTGGATTGTTTAGTTGCGCGCGTACTGATGACTACTCTCACCTCTTGTCCGCATGATGAACTTACCACACATCATCACACCTGAAACAATTTCGCCTATAATCATCAAAATGAAAATATCACAACATGAGTCGTGGGGAGCAACAATATGAAGCTAGTGGTCAAAGATTGTTTTAATGATGGACCATGTGCGACGAGTTTGACAAAATTACTCAAAAATAAGTCCCAATTTGATCATGAAATGTAGATCTATTCATCTATGAGCGCCAAAATTGAAACTTAACATATAGTTGTGTGGAACATCAAGATGAAGCTAGTGGTCAAAGAAAATTTCAAATGTTCGACTAGGAGTGGCAAATTTGACAAATTTCATCTAAAAAGCTCTAGAACTAATGTGATAAGTTTATCTCGAATCAAAACAGTGTTATGCAGATTAGAAAGGATTAGGTGAAAGAGATTAAATAAGGTGTTGAGAACAGACCAATGCAAAGGCTAACTGGAAGTTGGATCCTTAAAGCCATAGCTGAGGAACCTGAAACCATTTTTGCACTCGCTTGGGTCTGGCTCGTCAAAAACATCCGATTTGGGCGTTCCTCCCAAGCCAGACTGACGGGTGCTGGTCATTTTCACCATGCAACCTAGGTAATCAAACAACCTAGATTTACCGCCCCGCCCCAGAGCTTGCATGTGTGTTTCATGGGCAACCAAACACCCCCTAAGTGCATCTCCCTGCCTCTAATTGGATCTGTATGGTGCATGTGTAATAAGAGTGCTTGCTTAACCTCCAATTTCCTCTCTCACATACTTCTCAAAGCGACGATATATTTCATGCTTATTATCTTTTGTCGAAGCTTTGATCTATATGTTGTCATCAATTAACAAAAGGGGGGAGATTGAAAGTGCAACTATCCCTAGGTGGTTTTGGTAATTCATAACAACATATAGCTCATTGAGCTAATACTATTCCAAGATAATTATTTCAGGAAAGCTCAATGATTGGCATGGCATGGATGTGAAAGTGGAACCCTCAAAATGCTAAGAACAATGGATTGGCTCAAGCTCAAAAGCTCAAGACTCTTCACTTTATATTTTAGTGATCCAAGATCACATTGAGTCCATAGGAAAAGCCAATACTATTAAGGAGGGATGAGGTGTTGCTTAATGAGCCTCTTGCTTCATGTGCTTAGTGATATGCTCCAAAAACCCTCAACTACTTTCCCATATCCACATATGACCTAAACTCTAAGCCAAACTCGGTCCTACCGATTCTTCCTATCCGGCGCCACCGAGTTTCACTTGTCATTAGCCACTGCCAAACCCTAGCAATTCGGTTCTACCGATAAGGATCTCGGTCCCACCGAGATGGGGTTGCAAACTCTCTGTTTCCCTTTTGTAACTTTTCGATCCCACCAAAAGAGCGAATCGGTCCCACCGAGATTGCAATGTAAACTCAGTGTTCCCCTTTGTAACTTTTCGGTCTCACCGAGTTCCACTCGGTCTCACCGAAAGAGCAAATCGGTCCCACCGAGTTTGCCTGGCCAACTCTCTGGTTAGCTAATTACCAAATTCGGTCTCACCGAGTTTGTGTAATCGGTCTCACCGAGATTACGTTATGCCCAAACCCTAACTGAATCGGTCCTACCGAGTTGCATGTCAGTCCCACCGAAATTCCTAACGGTCACTAGGTTTACTATTTCGGTCTGACCGAGTTTTCTGATTCGGTCCCACCGAGATTGGTAAATTGTGTGTAACGGTTGGATTTTGTGTGGAGGCTATATATACCCCTCCACCTCTTTCTCATTAAGTGAGAGAGCCATCAGAACACACACACCATTCCAACTCATATGTTCTGAGAGAGAACCACCTAATCATGTGTTGAGACCAAGACATTCCATTCCTACCATATGAATCTTGATCTCTAGCCTTCCCAAGTTGCTTTCCACTCAAATCTTCTTTCCACCAAATCCAAATCCTATGAGAGAGAGTTGAGTGTTGGGGAGATTATCATATGAAGCACAAGAGCAAGGAGTTCATTACCTACACACCATTTGTTACTTCTTGGAGAGTGGTGTCTCCTAGATTAGCTAGGTGTCACTTGGGAGCCTCTGACAAGATTGTGGAGTTGAACCAAAGAGTTTGTAAGGGCAAGGAGATCGCCTACTTCGTGAAGATCTACCACTAGTGAGGCAAGTCCTTCGTGGGCGATGGCCATGGTGGGATAGACAAGGTTGCTTCTTTGTGGACCCTTTGTGGGTGGTTGCTTCTTCGTGGACCCTTTGTGGGTGGTTGCTTCTTCGTGGACCCTTCGTGGGTGGAGCCCTTCGTGGACTCGCGCAACCGTTGCCCTTGGGTGGAGCCTTGTGTGGACTCGCGCAACCGTTACCCTTCGTGGGTTGAAGTCTCCATCAACGTGGATGTAGGATAGCACCACCTATCTGAACCACGGGAAAAACATCCGTGTCTCCAATAGCGTTTGACTTCTCCAAACCCTTCCCTTTATACTCTTGCAAGTTGCATGCTTTACTTTCTGCTGCCCATAAACTCTTTGCATGCTTGCTTGAATTGTATGATGATTGCTTGACTTGTCCTAAAATAGCTAAAATCTGCCAAGAACTAAAGTTGGGAAAAGGTTAAGTTTTTAATTGGTCAAGTAGTCTAATCACCCCCCCTCTAGACATACTTCGATCCTACAAGTGGTATCAGAGCCTTGGTCTCCATTTGCTTGATCTCCGTAGCTTTTGGTGGTCATAGCCTTGGTTTCACAACCTAGGAGAGTATGGCGTCTAGCGAGGGAAATTATCACCGAAGAGGTCCTTACTTTGATGGTACTAATTTTGCTAGTTGGAAGCATAAAATGAAAATGCATATTCTTGGACATAACCCCGCTATTTGGGCTATTGTGTGTGTTGGTTTGCAACGTGACTTCTTTGATGAGAGAGAACCAAACTGTGAAGCTACCGCGGATGAGTTGAAGATGTTGCAATACAATGCTCAAGCTTGTGATATTCTCTTCAATGGATTATGCCCAGAAGAATTCAACAAAATCAGCCGCCTTAAGAATGCAAAGGAAATTTGGGACACTTTGATTGATATGCACGAAGGTACCGACTCCGTCAAGGAATCCAAGTTGGATGTGCTTCAAAGCCAACTTGACAAGTTCAAGATGAAGGATGGTGAAGGTGTCGCTGAAATGTACTCTAGGCTTGCTCTCATCACAAATGAGATTGCCGGCTTAGGAAGTGAAGAGATGACCGATAGATTCATCATCAAGAAGATCCTAAGAGCCTTGGATGGAAAATATGATACTGTGTGCACATTGATCCAAATGATGCCAAATTACAAAGATCTCAAGCCAACAGAAGTGATTGGAAGAATTGTTGCTCATGAGATGTCACTTAAGGATAAAGAGGAACTTCACAACAAGTCAAGTGGTGCCTATAAAGCCTCATGTGAAGCCCCTACATCATCAAGTGAGAAACAAGACTTCAATGAAGAATTGAGCCTAATGGTGAAGAACTTCAACAAGTTCTACAAGAGTAGAAGCAAAGATAGAAGCTCCAAGTCAAGGTCCTACAATGACAAAAGATCTTCTAGTCGAGAGAGAAACTATTACAATTGTGGAAGACCCGGACACTATTCCAACGAGTGTACGGCTCCCTACAAGAAAAAACGAAGATACTCACGGAGAAGCAAGGATTCGGAAAGGAAGGAAAAATCATCAAGGAGCTACACAAGACGAAGACATCAAGCTCATGTTGGTGAATGGGTATCCGGCTCCGACTCCGACAGCCACTCCGAGAGAAGTTATCACTCCGACTCCGAAGATACTCAAGATGAAGGTGTTGCCGGTCTAGCACTTGTGTCAACCAACTCCTACGACATATTTGACTCACCAAATGAAGGAATTGGAAGATGCTTCATGGCCAAAGGTCCTAAGGTAACACACCCCGAGCATGTTGATTTCGATAGTGATGAAGATGACTTGTTAGGTGATGATTTGCTTGGTGACAACTCTACTGATGAATACTATGATGAAAGACCAATTAATCATGCTAAACAAGATAAAACGAATGACAATGATAAGGAGAAGATTGAGGCTCTAACTAAAGAACTAAAAACTCTTAAGTTAGCTCATGACACTATCTTCGAAGATCATCGAGAACTTTTAAGAGTTCATGAGAAGCTACACTTTGAAAAACTCAATCTTGAGCAAGAGCATGAGTTCTTAAAGGCAATCAATGATGATCTCTGCAAGAAAAGTTCTTCTTACATTGTCAAGCGTTTACTCTTATCCACTTACATGCCTCAAGTCAAATCTAACAAGAAAGGTTCTTCCGCTAGTAGTAACAATGATCATGCTAAATCCAATATTGTTGCTTCTAGTAGTTCTCTTGATTCCACTAATGATTCTCTTAGCCAAGTTACACTTGAGCAAGAAAATAGCTTATTGAAGGGAATTATAGAGAAAGGAGTGTACAAAAGCCTTGCCGGGAGTAAGCAATTCGAGGAAATTGTGCGCAAGCAAGGAATGCACCGGAAGAATCAAGGTATTGGTTTTGAACGAAAGTTCAATGCCAATGGAGTTGAATGGGAAGAAGATCAATACCCCAAGACAAAGTTTGTCCCTCAACAAGAGAAGTTTTTCAAGGGAACACAAGCTCAAGATGATCTTCCACCACAAGACTACGAGCAAAAAGGCAAGAACAAGCTTCAAGAGGAAATTGATGCATTTGAAGAAGCTCCTAAGACCTTAGTCAAGTGGATTCCCAAGACTACTTCAAGCTCCACTTCATCAAGTACGACTACAACTCCAAGGATTCCCATCAAGATGATGTGGATCCAAAAGAAGAAGAACTAGAAAGTTCTTGAGGGTGACTCCGCCAACATACTTCACTCTTATCATTTTGAAAAGAACAAGTGCAATCAACTTCCACATCTTGCACTAGTTCAAGGAGTCACAAACCCTCTTGTTGGTAAGACAAGGGACAAGGTAACCTAAAAGTTTTCATGGACATCATATTTTGTGTGCATCACTCTATGTCTATGGATATCCTTGTTTGTTCCTTGTGGGACTAACCCATGTAGGTATTGAAAGTGCAATTCACTCAAATGGATAGCTCCAAGAGATCTACATCAACATTGAGCATCCACATCTTCAATGTCTACATGAACTCATCATCGACAAAACCCAAGGTTAGTTCATCCCTCTTAGGGGGGATATCACATCTAGGGGGAGCTTTACTCTAAGACTGAGCTAAAGCAACTCTAAAGATGTGAACAAAACAATGCTTTATGTAAAAGTGGTAACCCCACTTGAGCTTAAACGATGAGTATGACCTACGATCAAGTGTTCTCACTTGACTCCTAAGTCAACATACTCATATATAGATGACCCAGCCATCACAAATTGCTTGATAGATGCTAGAATTGGTTGTGCATGCTTTGCCACATATTCCATTTGCTATCTTATTGTGTGAGCATGCTGATTGCATATTTTACTCATTTGAGGACATCCACTTGTTGCTTTGATTGTTCGGCTTTATCTTCTTTTGCCAAGTGGATGGATAAGAATGCCTAAGAACCTCCTCTAGCTATCTATGCTTTTCTCGTCTCAAACTCTATTCATGCTGCATCACAAAATTTGATCAAGTCAGATTCGAACCACTCTGTGTGAGGAGCGCTCGGAGTCCCCAATTCGTCATAGACTTAAACTTCCAAAACCTCTTTATGATTCTCGGTCTGACCGATACTCCACTTTCGGTCCTACCGAGATCATTAAGTTGATCTAAGTTTTCAATCTCGGTGCAACCGATTTGAACCTTTCGGTCTCACCGAGTTTCAGTAACTGCACGCAGTTATGAATCTCGGTGCCACCGAGTTGTTCAACTCGGTCACACCGACAGGGTCGGGCTATATATAGTCACGGGCAAAATTTGGAAATTTCTCCGATCCCCTTCGCCCGCGCGATAGCCTGCTCTGCCCTTGAGGTCTCCGGATCGTCTTCTCGCCGCCAGCAGCCTCCAGTCGCTGGTCTCCGTCGCCGTCAACGGGATTTCTGCCCAGCCGTTGCCGCCGTAGCAAGTCCACGCCGAACTAGGGTATGGACTTGATCTTTGTGCTATTCCTCAATCTGATTCCTAGCACATTGTGATCATATTGTTTCTGGCCACGTTTGATAAACTTCTATCCAGTCAAAACGCTCATAGATTAGGTTTGATTCGAAAATTCTAGGTTTAGGTTGACGCCGAAACCATCTCGGACCCACTGAGTTGAAAAACTCGGTCCCACCGATTTGGCTTATGCCATTGCATAAGTGAGACTCGGTCTGACCGAGAATTACTTATCGGTGTGACCGATTTTTGAACTCAGTGAAACCCTAGCAGTCTCGGTGCCACCGAACTGTGACTCGGTCCTACCGAGTTCACTAGTTTAGGTTCCAAAACTGCTTCGGTATCACTGAGCTTGAAAATCGGTAGATCCGAGATGATTTCAGTGGGAAACTAAAACTAAGTTTTTGGATAATTCTTTTTGCAAAAATCTCTGCATTTTGTGATGCTCATCCACTCTATCTCCTCTATAATCTATTCATAGGCTCAGCAGTCAGCTTGCAACATGTCAGACCAGAGTGACAGCCAAAACTTGTCAGAGTAGCAAGTGCAGTTGAGTGAGGGCACTAGCCCCTCAAGTTCCTCAGATGAAGGCAGCAGGAGCACTCCTAGCAATTTGCCAAAAGCTGCCACGAGAAAAAGGAAGAAGAAAACCTCAGATTCTAAAGATGAGGACTATACGGCAGAGGAAGAGGCCACCTCCAAGAGAGTTGAGCCAGCTCAAGGCTCAAAGCCAGGCCTGGAAATCAAGAGGCCAGCAGGCAGGCAACCCATGTCAAAGGCTGGAGCCTCAACTGAGAAGCCTGCTCCCATTGAGCCCGTTGCAGCTGAGGGCAAGAAGAGGAAAGAAAGAGTGAAGAAGACTGTAGCCAGAATGCTTGGAAAAGCCTCCATCATGGTAGAAGAGGAGGAGGAAGAAGAGGCAGTTGCACCAGCGCCCAAGGCAGCCAAACTTATGGGAGATGCCATAAGGTCAGGGGGAGCTGCATCCAAGCCCAAGGAAGCACCTAAGGCTGCATCTAAGCCTAAGAGTGCACCAAAGAGGAACACACGGAGCATTCCTACAGCTGAGAAGAACAAGGCCCCAGTGCCTGAGACTGTTGCTGAGGATGAGGAAGAGAGTGTCCTTCGGAAACTCAAGCCCAAGATCCCAGACCACAACGATGCTCATCCTGTGGCTGAGGATATGAAGCTCAGGAGAGACTCAGGGCTCAGGAAGTGGAGAGAAGCAGATCCATATGCTTCTAGGAGAAGGACTGCAGTGGACTACAGATTTCATACCAAGGAGCAGCAAGATTTCTATGAGACAGTGCTACTTGACAAGAAGCCAATCGTATGTGACATGAGATGGGTCGACTGGACCTATATCAAGGACAATGAAGAGTACTACCCAGGAGTTCAGGACAGCTTCAAGGCGTGTGGAGTAGAGGACTTTGTTGGGCAGAAGCTCACAAAGTGGAATGAGGAATTGATCATGCAATTCTACTCCACAACACACTTTTATCCGGATGGTAGGATCACATGGATGTCAGAAGATACAAGGTACAACTCTACTGTTGAGGAATGGGCGAAGCTAATCAATGCCCCAGAGGAGCAAGCAGATGACTTGGACATTTATGCCAAGAAAAAGATGGACCACAACTCCATGTCCAACATGTACAAGGAGATTCCGAATGAAGCACTTGACACGTTCAAGTTTGGCTCAGTGCATTATCTGCTCTCAGGATTGCCTACGATCAACTGGATCCTTAGGCACACCCTTCTGCCCAAGTCTGGAGATCACAAGATGATTAGAGGTCACGCGATCAATTTGCTTCATGTTTTTGACGTGCCTCAAAAATTCAAAGTTATGAGCCTCATAGTGGAAACGATCAAAAGGACTGCGGCAGATCAGAAGAGGAGCTGTGGATATGCCCCTCAGATTCAGGAGCTCATCAACTCCAAGATGGGCATGGGCGTATATTTGTTGGATAAGGAACACCTGCCCATCCGTCCAGATTTCGAGAACAATGAAGTTGTGATGACAGAGAATGAACCATCATCTGCCCATGCACAAGCTCAGAAGGAGAAGGCAAAGAAGGAGAAAGCTGCCAGGATACCTACTCAAGCGGAGGCATCTGATTACTTCCTGAAAACCAAACAAGAGCAGCTCAGTTACTTGATTGCGTCCACCCTGCGGATTGAGCAGAGTATAGCCACCCTGACTTAGAACCAGGCGAGCTTAGAGAGGATCATGGAACAAAGATTCTATGACTTGGACATCAAGGTGACAAAGATACAGACTACCGTGGAGCAGCTCCAGGACGACATGAATGAGAGGAGATGCAGGACCACGACTCATGCTTTTGCGAGGGTGCCACGAGGTCCGAGGTCGTCTGCACTGCCAGTTGCTGACACCAAAGCTACAACGTCTGCACCAGCCACAGCCTCCATTCCACCAGCTCCAGCATCCACTTCAGCCTCGACTCCGACAACGTCTACCGAAGGTTTTGTCCTTGGAGTGCTCCAGACTCCACCACCACCTGAAGATCAAGCCTGAGCGTCGATCTAGTGCTATGCATTTTCTAGGAACTTTTTGGTAACTTGTTGCCAAAGGGGGAGAAGATGAATAGATCATAGGCTTCGAGAGATAGAGAGTGTTGCTTTTCTCTCTTGCTTTATTTGGTGGTTTTTCGAACCTTGTTTACTTGTGTGTGAGATACTACGTCCTTATGCTTGTGAGACATCGATGATCATGTGTTTGATCATAAGCTACACTTAATGTTTGCTTAATGCTTGCTTAAATATTACCATTCTATCTATCGTTTGTGATCATTCACTATTCTTGGTGATGAGTGCATGCATTTCAATCTCATCATTTTGAGCGCTCCACCAAGATGTATGTGACATGGAAGAGTAACCCATGACTCTAACTCTTTGTGCATTTGCAGTCCAAAGCAAATTTTAAATATGCACAAATTTAGGGGGAGCTCTTACTTATCACATACTTCTCAAAGCGACGATATATTTCATGCTTATTATCTTTTGTCGAAGCTTTGATCTATATGTTGTCATCAATTAACAAAAGGGGGGAGATTGAAAGTGCAACTATCCCTAGGTGGTTTTGGTAATTCATAACAACATATAGCTCATTGAGCTAATACTATTCCAAGATAATTATTTCAGGAAAGCTCAATGATTGGCATGGCATGGATGTGAAAGTGGAACCCTCAAAATGCTAAGAACAATGGATTGGCTCAAGCTCAAAAGCTCAAGACTCTTCACTTTATATTTTAGTGATCCAAGATCACATTGAGTCCATAGGAAAAGCCAATACTATTAAGGAGGGATGAGGTGTTGCTTAATGAGCCTCTTGCTTCATGTGCTTAGTGATATGCTCCAAAAACCCTCAACTACTTTCCCATATCCACATATGACCTAAACTCTAAGCCAAACTCGGTCCTACCGATTCTTCCTATCCGGCGCCACCGAGTTTCACTTGTCATTAGCCACTGCCAAACCCTAGCAATTCGGTTCTACCGATAAGGATCTCGGTTCCACCGAGATGGGGTTGCAAACTCTCTGTTTCCCTTTCGTAACTTTTCGGTCCCACCGAAAGAGCAAATCGGTCCCACCGAGATTGCAATGTAAACTCAGTGTTTCCCCTTTGTAACTTTTCGGTCTCACCGAGTTCCACTCGGTCTCACCGAAAGAGCAAATCGGTCCCACCGAGTTTGCCTGACCAACTCTCTGGTTAGCTAATTACCAAATTTGGTCTCACCGAGTTTGTGTAATCGGTCTCACCGAGATTACGTTATGCCCAAACCCTAACCGAATCGGTCCTACCGAGTTGCATGTCAGTCCCACCGAAATTCCTAACGGTCACTAGGTTTACTATTTCGGTCTGACCGAGTTTTCTGATTCGGTCCCACCGAGATTGGTAAATTGTGTGTAACGGTTGGATTTTGTGTGGAGGCTATATATACCCCTCCACCTCTTTCTCATTAAGTGAGAGAGCCATCAGAACACACACACCATTCCAACTCATATGTTCTGAGAGAGAACCACCTACTCATGTGTTGAGACCAAGACATTCCATTCCTACCATATGAATCTTGATCTCTAGCCTTCCCAAGTTGCTTTCCACTCAAATCTTCTTTCCACCAAATCCAAATCCTATGAGAGAGAGTTGAGTGTTGGGGAGACTATCATTTCAAGCACAAGAGCAAGGAGTTCATTACCTACACACCATTTGTTACTTCTTGGAGAGTGGTGTCTCCTAGATTGGCTAGGTGTCACTTGGGAGCCTCCGACAAGATTGTGGAGTTGAACCAAGGAGTTTGTAAGGGCAAGGAGATCGCCTACTTCGTGAAGATCTACCGCTAGTGAGGCAAGTCCTTCGTGGGCGATGGCCATGGTGGGATAGACAAGGTTGCTTCTTCGTGGACCCTTTGTGGGTGGTTGCTTCTTCGTGGACCCTTCGTGGGTGGAGCCCTTCGTGGACTCGCGCAACCATTGCCCTTGGGTGGAGCCCTGTGTGGACTCGCGCAACCGTTACCCTTCGTGGGTTGAAGTCTCCATCAACGTGGATGTAGGATAGCACCACCTATCCGAACCACGGGAAAAACATCCGTGTCTCCAATAGCGTTGGACTTCTCCAAACCCTTCCCTTTATACTCTTGCAAGTTGCATGCTTTACTTTCCGCTGCCCATAAACTCTTTGCATGCTTGCTTGAATTGTGTGATGATTGCTTGACTTGTCCTAAAATAGCTAAAATCTGCCAAGAACTAAAATTGGGAAAAGGTTAAGTTTTTAATTGGTCAAGTAGTCTAATCACCCCCCTCTAGACATACTTCGATCCTACAATTAACAGTTGAGTTGTCAATTCAACCGCACATGAAAGACTTAATATCTGCAGCAAAGTATTTAGTAGCAAAGTAATATGGAAGCAGTAGTAACGGTGGCAAAAGTAATAGTATTGGTTTTGTAGTGATTGTAACAGTAGCAACAGAAAAGTAACTAAGCAAAGATCAATATGTGAAAAGCTCGTAGGCATTGGATCAGTGATGGATAATTATGTCGGATGTGATTCCTCATGCAACAGTTATAACATAGGGTGACACAGAACTAGCTCTAGTTCATCAATGTAATGTAGGCATGTATTCTGAATATATTCGTACGTGCTTATGGAAAAGAACTTGCATGACATCTTTTGTCCTACCCTCCCGCGGCAGCGGGGTACTATCGGAAACTAAGGGATATTAAGGCCTCCTTTTAATAGAGTACCAGAACAAAGCATTAACACTTAGTGAATACATGAACTCCTCAAACTATAGTCATCACCGGGAGTGGTCCCGATTATTGTCACTTTGGGGTTACCGGATCATAACACATAGTAGGTGACTATTGATTTGCAAGATAGGATCGACAACTCACATATATTCATGGAAACATAATAGGTTCAGATCTGAAATCATGGCACTCGGGCCCTAGTGACAAGCATTAAGCATAGCAAAGTCATAGCAACATCAATCTCAGAACATAATGGATACTAGGGATCAAACCCTAACAAAACTAACTCGATTACATGATAAATCTCATCCAACCCATCACCGTCCAGCAAGCCTACGATGGAATTACTCATGGACGGTGGTGTGCATCATGAAATTGGTGATGGAGGAAGGTTGATGATGACGATGGTGATGGATTCCCCTCTCCGGAGCCACGGACGGACTCCACATCCGCCCTCCCGAGAGAGATTAGGGCTTGGCGGCGGCTCCGTATCGTAAAACACAATGAATCCTTCTCCTTGATTTTTTTTTCTCCCCAAACGTGAATATATAGAGTCGGAGTTGAGGTCGGTGAAGCCTCAGGGGGCCCACGAGACAGGGGGCGCACCCCCCACCATCGTGGACAGGATGTGGGTCCCCTGGTGTTGATTCTTTCGCCAGTATTTTTATATATTCCAAAAATATTCTTCGTGAAGTTTCAGGTCATTCCGAGAACTTTTATTTCTGCACAAAAATAACACCATGGCAATTCTACTGAAAACAACGTCAGTCCGGGTTAGTTCCCTTCAAATCATGCAAGTTAGAGTCCAAAACAAGGTCAAAAGTGTTTGGAAAAGTAGATACGATGGAGACGTATCAACTCCCCCAAGCTTAAACCTTTGCTTGTCCTCAAGCAATTCAGTTGACAAACTGAAAGTGATAAAGAAAAACTTTTACAAACTCTGTTTGATCTTGTTGTTGTAAATATGTAAAGCCAGCATTCAAGTTTTCAGCAAAGATTATGAACTAACCATATTCACAATAACATTTAGGTCTTATGTTTACTCATATCAATGGCATAATCAACTAGCGAGCAATAATGGTAAATCTCGGATGACAGCACTTTCTCAAAACAATCATAATATGATATAACAAGATGGTATTTCGCTAGCCCTTTCTGAGACCGCAAAACATAAATGCATAGCACCTCTGAAGATCAAGGATTGACTAAACATTGTAATTCAGGGTAAAAGAGATCTAGTCATACTCAATGTAAACTAATAGTAATACATGCAAATGACAGCGGTGCTCTCCAACTGGTGCTTTTTAATAAGAGGATGATGACTCAACATAAAAGTAAATAGATAGGCCCTTCTCAGAGGGAAGCGGGGATTTGTAGAGGTGCCAGAGCTCGATATTGAAATAGAGATGAATAATATTTTGAGTGGTGTACTTTCATTGCCAACATAACAACCGAGAGATCTTGATATCTTCCATGCTACACACATTATAGGCGGTTCCCAAGAAGAATGGTAAAGTTTATACTCCCCCTATCACCAACAAACATCAATCCATGGCTTGTCCGAAACAATGGGTGCCTCCAACTAACAACAATCCTGGGGGAGTTTTGTTTGCAATTATTTTAATTTAAGCATGGGACTGGGCATCCCGGTTACCAACCATTTTCTCGTGAATGAGGAGCGGAGTCCACTCCTTGTGAGAATAATCAACCTAGCATGGAAGATATAGACAGCCCTAGTTGATACATGAGCTATTCGAGCATACAAAACATAATTTCATTTGAAGGTTTAGAGTTTGGCACATACAAAATTACTTGGAACGGCAGGTAGATACCGCATATAGGAAGGTATGGTGGATTCATATGGAATAACTTTTGGGGTTTATGGAAGTGGATGCACAAGAAGTATTCCCGTTTAGTACAAGTGAAGGCTAGAAAGAGACTGGGAAGCGACCAGCTAGAGAGCGACAACAGCCATGAACATGCACTAAAATTAATCAACACTGAGTGCAAGCATGAGTAGGATATAATTCACCATGAACATAAATATCGTGGAGGCTATGTTGATTTTGTTTCAACTACATGTGTGAACATGTGCCAAGTCAAGCCACTCGAATCGTTTAAAGGAGGATACCACCCTATCATACCACATCACAACCCTTTTAATAGCATGTTGGCACGCAAGGTAAACCATTATAAACTCCTAGCTAATTAAGCATGGCATGAGCTACTATAATCTCTAATTGTAATTGCAAACATGTTTCATTCATAATAGGCTGAATCGGGAACGATGAACTAATCATATTTACAAAAATAAGATAGGTCGAGTTCATACCAGCTTTTCTCATCTCAATCAGTTCATCATATATCGTCATTATTGCCTTTCACTTGCACGACCGAACGGTGTGGATAAAAATAATAGTGCATGTGCATTGGACTAAGCTAGAATCTGCAAGCATTCAATACAAGGGAGAAGACAAGGTAATATGGGCTCTTTGTTAGATCAACAATAATGCATATGAGAGCCACTCAACATTTTCAGCATGGTTTTCTCCTCTTGACCCCCAAAGAAAATAAAATAAACAAAATTATTTACATGGGAAAGCTCCCAACAAGCAAAAGAAGAACGAGAAATATTTTTGGTTTTATTTTAATTACTACTACTACAAGCATGGAAAGTAAACTAGCTAAAAGCTATAACTAATTTTTTTGGTTTTTATTAAGGTTTTTCAAACACACAAGAAGAAGGCTTAAAAAAAGAAAGTAAACTAGCTTGGATAGTACAATGAAAAAGTATGAGCACCGACAACTGGAATGAGTGTGTGAACATGAATGTAATGTCGGTGAGAAATACGTACTCCCCCAAGCTTAGGCTTTTGGCCTAAGTTGGTCTAGGGCCACGGCTCAAAGTTGCCCTCTCCGGTGTACGGAGGAGTGTCCTCTAGGTGCCACTAGTTGCCGATCTCCTCTGGATCCCACTGATAAACAGACTACCGATAAGGGTCTAGGGGTGGCTCCGGCTAAGGCTCTGGAGCTGATGTCAGGCTCAAGTATGCATGAACGGCCTCCGGCAACATGAGGTACGTGCCTGAAAATATGTTAAACAAGGAGGGAGCAGGCAAGGTAATAATCTCATAATAGTTTTTATCAAATATCAACCTATACTTAAGCATCTTCTTCGTATCCTTAACAATAAAATCATGTGCTACCATACTCTTATAATCTAGAAAAATAGGAGGCAAGAACTTTTACTCTTTCTCATAATGCCTAATAGGTATCCTAAAGTGTGCAGCAAGGCGCAAAGCAAAGATGCCTACGAAGATGGACCCTTTGTACGGTTCACATTTAATCGTTTAGCAACAATAGCGCCTAAACTGAAAGTGGTATCATGAAACAAAGCATGGCGTAAAATAAGAATATCAGTGGCACTGAGATTTCCACTGTTCCCGCGACCAATTAAGCATCTACTAGCAAATGTTGCCAAGTAACGTAGAACAGAAAAAGGTATGCTAGTAATTCTTGCATCAGAAACTTTCCTCGTTTCCCCTACAGCAATCATATCAATAAACCCCTCCACATCATTACGATGTGGTTCCTCTATGCTGCCTGCAAAGGGTATCTTACAGACCCGACAAAATCATATAGTGACATCTCCTTAACCTCATCATATAAGTGAAATTCCACTGAAGGTGGCGATTTCTTAGCATGAAAGTAAAAAAATTTGCACGAAAATATTAGTGAGCAGGAGATACTGTTCGCGCTGGTCGCAAAGGAAGTCGATGAGGCCTGCATTCTCAGCCAAATAATAAAAGTCTTCATAAATCCCGGCTGCTCTCAAGAACTCATCACAAGGCCGTTCGCATGGCCGAACCTCCGTAGTGCGAGGGAGATTATATTTGGGCTTCTTATTCTCTTCACTTTGCTTATCCTTTGAGCTTCGACTAGATGAGCCCCTCAACAATCTCTTCATCATTTCCTCTGAAAAATTTCTGAAATTTTTAGTGACTCGAAATAAAAGTGAATAAAACTCAACAAGATTGATAGCAACTACTCCCACAGGTGCCTAGAGGCCATATCATGCATTAAAACTACTTTTGACCACACAAACTTGACATGTAAGCTCAAGAACAGGGTCACCTAAGAAGCAAAAATTTGCAATAAATAAAGCACTAGAACAAAAACTAATTGGACCATTGGAGGAGTCACATACCGAAGAACAATCCCCCAAAGCAGTTTTGTGAATGGAGCTTTGAGCAAGGAGATCGAAAATGGCAGCAAGATAAGCTAGAACTTGGGTTTGAGATGGTGGATGATTTTTTCTGGAGGAAGACGAAGTGTGTGGGTGCAAGAATAAGTGGAGGGGCCCATGTGGGGTCCACGAGGCAAGGGGCGCACCCCAGGGGGGTGGGCGCGTCCTGGACCATCATGGCCAGGTGGAGTGGCCCCCAGATGTGTTCTCAGAGCCAATAATTCTTAAATATTCTAGAAAAATCATATAAAATTTTCAGGGCATTTGGAGAACTTTTATTTTTGGGGTATTTTTATTGCAAGGGTAATTTAGAAAACAGACAGAAAATACTATTTTTGCTTTATTTAATCTAAATAACAGAAAGTAAAAGGAGGGTACAGAGAGTTGTGCTTTCTAACTTCATCCATCTCGTGCTCATCAAAAGGAATCCACTAACAAGGTTGATCAAGTCTTGTTAACAAACTCTTTCCGAATAACATGAAACCGGAGATTTTTCGAATAACGCTAAGTTACCTCAACAAGGATATGCACATCCCCAACAATAAGAATATCATATTTCTTCATGACAGTAGGAAGAGGGAATTCAAAACCTCCAATCATTGGAATTTTTCCAATAGAATTGATACTGTGGACTTGAGGTTGTTTCCTCGGAAAGTGTAACGTATGCTCATTACCATTAACATGAAAAGTGGCATTGCCTTTGTTGCAATCAATAACATCCCCTGCAGTATTCAAAAAGGGTCTACCAAGAATAATAGACATACTATCGTCCTCGGGAATATCAAGAATAACAAAGTCCGTGAAAATAGTAACATTTGCAACCACAACAGGCACATCCTCACAAATACCGACATGTATAGCAGTTGATTTATCAGCCATTTGCAAAGATATTTCAGTAGGTGTCAACTTATTCAAATCAAGTCTACGATATAAAGAGAGAGGCATACCACTAACACTGGCTCCGAGATCACATAAGGTAGTTTTAACATAGTTTCTTTTAATGGAGCATGGTATAGTTGGTACTCCTGGATCTCCAAGTTTCTTTGCTATTCCACCCTTAGAAGTGTAATTAGCAAGCATGATGGAAATTTCAGCTTCCGGTATCTTTCTTTTATTTGTAACAACATCTGTCATGTACTTAGCATAAGGATTCATTTTAAGCATATCAGTCAAACGCATACGCAAAAAGATAGGTCTAATCATTTTAGCAAAACGCTCAAAATCCTCATCATCCTTTTTCTTGGATGATTTAGGAGGAAAAGGCATGGGTTTCTGAACCCATGGTTCTCTTTCTTTACCGTGCTTCCTAGCAACAAAGTCTCTCTGTCGGGTGGTAGGTGCGACATATGCCAACGGGTGGCTTATCATTGTGGGAGCCAGTAAGACATCGCTGGTGCCTGGAAACGGGATGAGGCGAAGACATGCACACCGGCGAATGTGAAGGAAATATGCCCTAGAGGCAATAATAAAGTTATTATTTATTTCCTTATAATCATGATAAATGTTTATTATTCATGCTAGAATTGTATTAACCGGAAACATAATACATGTGTGAATACATAGACAAACAAAATGTCACTAGTATGCCTCTACTTGACTAGCTCGTTAATCAAAGATGGTTATGTTTCCTAACCATGAACAATGAGTTGTTATTTGACTAACGGGATCACATCATTAAGAGAATGATCTGATTGACATGACCCATTCCATTAGCTTAGCACCCGATCGTTTAGTATGTTGCTGTTGCTTTCTTCATGACTTATACATGTTCCTATAACTATGAGATTATGCAACTCCCGTTTACCGGAGGAACACTTTGGGTACTACCAAACGTCACAACGTAACTGGGTGATTATAAAGGAGTACTACAGGTGTCTCCAAAGGTACATGTTGGGTTGGCGTATTTCGAGACTAGGTTTTGTCACTCCGATTGTCGGAGAGGTATCTCTGGGCCCTCTCGGTAATACACATCACTTAAGCCTTGCAAGCATTACAACTAAATGAGTTAGTTGCGGGATGATGTATTACAGAACGAGTAAAGAGACTTGCCGGTAACGAGATTGAACTAGGTATTGGAATAGCGACGATCGAATCTCGGGCAAGTAACATACCGATGACAAAGGGAACAATGTATGTTGTTATGCGGTCTGACCGATAAAGATCTTCGTAGAATATGTAGGAGCCAATATGGGCATCCAGGTCCCGCTATTGGTTATTGACTGGAGACGTGTCTCGGTCATGTCTACATTGTTCTTGAACCCGTAGGGTCCGCACGCTTAAGGTTACGATGACAGTTATATTATGAGTTTATGCATTTTGATGTACCAAAGGTTGTTCAGAGTCCCGTATGTGATCACGGACATGATGAGGAGTCTCGAAATGGTTGAGACATAAAGATTGATATATTGGAAGCCTATATTTGGATATCGGAAGTGTTCCGGGTGAAATCGGGATTTTACCGGAGTACCGGGAGGTTACCGGAACCCCCCGGGAGCTATATGGGCCTTAGTGAGCTTTAGTGGAAAGGAGAAAGGAGCAGCCCAAGGTGGCCGCGCGCCTCCCCCCTCCCCTAGTCCTATTAGGACTAGGAGAGGTGGCCGGCCCCCCTCTCTCTCTTTCCCCCCTCAAGGAGTCCTATTCCAACTAGGATTGGGGGGAATCCTACTCCCAGAGGGAGTAGGACTCTCCTGGCGCGCCACCCTTGGCCGGCCAGCCTCCCCCCCTCTAGTCCTTTATATACGGAGGCAGGGGCACCCCAGAAAGACACAAGTTGATCCACGTGATCATATTCTTAGCCGTGTGCGGTGCCCCCTTCCACCATAGTCCTCGATAATATTGTAGCGGTGCTTAGGCGAAGCCCTGCGACAGTAGTACATCAAGATCGTCACCACGCCGTCGTGCTGACGGAACTCTTCCCCGACACTTTGCTGGATCGGAGTCCGGGGATCGTCATCGAGCTGAACGTGTGCTAGAACTCGGAGGTGCCGTAGTTTCAGTGCTTGATCGGTCGGGCCGTGAAGACGTACGACTACATCAACCAAGTTAACGATTCCGTTGTCGATGTACAAGGGTACGTAGATCACACTCTCCCCCTCTCGTTGCTATGCATCACCATGATCTTGCGTGTGCGTAGGAATTTTTTTGAAATTACTACGAAACCCAACAGTGGCATTCGAGCCTAGGTTATTTTTGTTGATGTTATATGCACGAGTAGAACACAAGTGAGTTGTGGGCGATATAAGTCATACTGCCTAGCAGCATGTCATACTTTGGTTCGGCGGCATTGTTGGATGAGACGACCCGGACCAACATTACACGTACGCTTACGTGAGACCGGTTCCCCCGACGTGCTTTGCACATAGGTGGCTTGCGGGCGACTGTCTCTCCAACTTTAGTTGAACCGAGTGTGGCTACGCCCGGTCCTTGCGAAGGTTAAAATGGAGTCAAATTGACAAACTATCGTTGTGGTTTTGATGCGTAGGTGAGATTGGTTCTTACTTAAGCCCGTAGCAGCCACGCAAAACTTGCAACAACAAAGTAGAGGACATCTAACTTGTTTTTGCAGGGCATGTTGTGATGTGATATGGTCAAGACATGATGCTGAATTTTATTGTATGAGATGATCATGTTTTGTAACTAAGTTATCGGCAACTGGCAGGAGCCTTATGGTTGTCGTTTTATTGTATGCAATGCAATCGTGATGTAATGCTTTACTTTTATCACTAAACGGTAGCGATAGTCGTAGAATCACAAGCTTGGCGAGACGACAACGATGCTACGATGGAGATCAAGGTGTCACGCCGGTGACGATGGTGATCACGACGGTGCTTCGGAGATGGAGATCACAAGCACAAGATGATGATGGCCATATCATATCACTTATATTGATTGCATGTGATGTTTATCCTTTTATGCATCTTATCTTGCTTTGATTGACGGTAGCATTATAAGATGATCTCTCACTAAATTATCAAGAAGTGTTCTCCCTGAGTATGCACCGTTGCGAAAGTTCTTCGTGCTGAGACACCACGTGATGATCGGGTATGATAGGTTCTACGTTCAAATACAACGGGTGCAAAACAGTTGCACACGCGGAATACTCAGGTTATACTTGACGAGCCAAGCATATACAGATATGGCCTCGGAACACGGAGACTGAAAGGTCGAGCGTGAATCATATAGTAGATATGATCAACATAACGATGTTCACCATTGAAAACTACTCCATCTCACGTGATGACCGGTTATGGTTTAGTTGATTTGGATCACGTAATCACTTAGAGGATTAGAGGGATGTCTATCTAAGTGGGAGTTCTTTAATTAATTTGATTAACTGAACTGAAATTTATCATGAAACTTAGTACCTGATTAGTATCTTGCTTGTTTATGTTTGATTGTAGATAGATGGCTCGTGCTGTTGTTCCGTTGAATTTTAATGCGTTCCTTGAGAAAGCAAAGTTGAAAGATGATGGTAGCAATTACATGGACTGGGTCCGTAACTTGAGGATTATCCTCATTGCTGCACAGAAGAATTATGTCCTAGAAGCACCGCTGGGTGCCAGGCCTGCTGCAGGAGCAACGCCGGATGTTATGAACGTCTGGCAGAGCAAAGCTGATGACTACTCGATAGTTCAGTGTGCCATGCTTTACGGCTTAGAATCGGGACTTCAACGACGTTTTGAACGTCATGGAGCATATGAGATGTTCCAGGAGCTGAAGTGAATATTTCAAGCAAATGCCCGGATTGAGAGATATGAAGTCTCCAATAAGTTCTATAGCTGCAAGATGGAGGAGAACAGTTCTGTCAGTGAGCATATACTCAAAATGTCTGGGTATAATAATCACTTGATTCAATTGGGAGTTAATCTTCCAGATGATTGCGTCATTGACAGAATTCTTCAATCACTGCCACCAAGCTACAAAAGCTTGGTGATGAACTATAATATGCAAGGGATGAACAAGACTATTCCCGAGCTCTTCGCGATGCTGAATGTGATGCTACGATGATGATCAAGGTGTTGCGCCGGTGACAATGGTGATCATGACGGTTCTTCGAAGATGGAGATCACAAGCACAAGATGATGACGGCCATATCATATCACTTATATTGATTGCACGTGATGTTTATCTTTTATGCATCTTATCTTACTTTGTTTGACGGTAGCATTTTAAGATGATCTCTCACTAATTATCAAGAAGTGTTCTCCCTGAGTATGCACCGTTGCGAAAGTTCTTCGTGCTGAGACACCACGTGATGATCGGGTGTGATAGGCTCTATGTTCAAATACAACGGGTGCAAAACAGTTGCACATGCAGAATACTCAGGTTATACTTGACAAGCCAAGCATATACAGATATGGCCTCGGAACACGGAGACCGAAAGGTCGAGCGTGAATCATATAGTAGATATGATCAACATAGTGATGTTCACCAATGAAACTACTCCATCTCACGTGATGATCGGACATGGTTTAGTTGATTTGGATCACGTAATAACTTAGAGGATTAGAGGGATGTCTATCTAAGTGGGAGTTCTTTAGTAATATGATTAATTGAACTTAAATTTATCATGAACTTAGTACCTGATAGTATCTTGCTTGTTTATGTTTGATTGTAGATAGATGGCCCGTGTTGTTGTTCCATTGAATTTTAATGCGTTCCTTGAGAAAGCAAAGTTGAAAGATGATGGTAGCAATTACACGGACTGGGTCCGTAACTTGAGGATTATCCTCATTGCTGCACAGAAGAATTATGTCCTGGAAGCACCGCTGGGTGCCAGGCCTGCTGCTGGAGCAACACCAGATGTTATGAACGTCTGGCAGAGCAAAGCTGATGACTACTCAATAGTTCAGTGTGCCATGCTTTACGGCTTATAATCGGGACTTCAACGACGTTTTGAACGTCATGGAGCATATGAGATGTTCCAGGAGTTGAAGTTAATATTTCAAGCAAATGCCTGGATTGAGAGATATGAAGTCTCCAATAAGTTCTACAGCTGCAAGATGGAGGAGAACAGTTCTGTCAGTGAGCATATACTCAAAATGTCTGGGTATAATAATCACTTGATCCAATTGGGAGTTAATCTTCCAGATGATTGCGTCATTGACAGAATTCTCCAATCACTGCCACCTAGCTACAAGAGCTTCGTGATGAACTATAATATGCAAGGGATGAATAAGACTATTCCCGAGCTCTTCGCAATGTTGAAAGCTGCGGAGGTAGAAATCAAGAAGGAGCATCAAGTGTTGATGGTCAACAAGACCACTAGTTTCAAGAAAAAGGGCAAAGGGAAGAAGAAGGGGAACTTCAAAAAGAATGGCAAGCAAGTTGCTACTCAAGAGAAGAAACCCAAGCCTGGACCTAAGCCTGAAACTGAGTGCTTCTACTGTAAGCAGACTGGTCACTGGAAGCGGAACTGCCCCAAGTATTTGGCGGATAAGAAGGATGGCAAGGTGAACAAAGGTATATGTGATATACATGTTATTGATGTGTACCGTACTAATGCTCGCAGTAGCACCTGGGTATTTGATACTGGTTCTGTTGCTAATATTTCCAACTCGAAACAGGGACTACGGATCAAGCGAAGATTGGTTAAGGACGAGGTGACGATGCGCGTGGGAAACGGTTCCAAAGTCGATGTGATCGCAGTCGGCACGCTACCTCTACATCTACCTTCGGGATTAGTATTAGACCTAAAAAATTGTTATTTGGTGTCAGCGTTAAGCATGAACATTATATCTGGATCTTGTTTGATGCGAGACGGTTATTCATTTAAATCAGAGAATAATGGTTGTTCTATTTATATGAGTAATATCTTTTATGGTCATGCACCCTTGAAGAGTGGTCTATTCTTGTTGAATCTCGATAGTAGTAACACACATATTCATAATGTTGAAGCCAAAAGATGCAGAGTTGATAATGAGAGTGCAACTTATTTGTGGCACTGCCGTTTAGGTCATATCGGTGTAAAGCGCATGAAGAAACTCCATTCTGATGGACTTTTGGAACCACTTGATTATGAATCACTTGGTACTTGCGAACCGTGCCTCATGGGCAAGATGACCAAAACGCCGCTCTCCGGTACTATGGAGAGAGCAACAGATTTGTTGGAAATCATACATACAGATGTATGTGGTCCAATGAATATTGAGGCTCGTGGCGGATATCGTTATTTTCTCACCTTCACAGATGATTTAAGCAGACATGGGTATATCTACTTAATGAAACACAAGTCTGAAACATTTGAAAAGTTCAAAGAATTTCAGAGTGAAGTTGAAAATCATCGTAACAAGAAAATAAAGTTTCTACGATCTGATCGTGGAGGAGAATATTTGAGTTACGAGTTTGGTGTACATTTGAAAAATTGTGGAATAGTTTCGCAACTCACGCCACCCGGAACACCACAGCGTAATGGTGTGTCCGAACGTCGTAATCGTACTTTACTAGATATGGTGCGATCTATGATGTCTCTTCCTGATTTACTGCTATCGTTTTGGGGATACGCTCTAGAGACGGCCGCATTCACGTTAAATAGGGCACCATCAAAATCCGTTGAGACGACGCCTTATGAACTGTGGTTTGGCAAGAAACCAAAGTTGTCGTTTCTGAAAGTTTGGGGCTGCGATGCTTATGTGAAAAAGCTTCAACCTGATAAGCTCGAACCCAAATCGGAGAAATGTGTCTTAGGATATCCAAAGGAAACTATTGGATACACCTTCTATCACAGATCCGAAGGCAAGACTTTTGTTGCTAAATTCGGAAACTTTCTGGAGAAGGAGTTTCTCTCGAAAGAAGTGAGTGGGAGGAAAGTAGAACTTGACAAGGTAACTGTACCTGCTCCCTTATTGGAAAGTAGTACATCACAGAAAACTATTTCTGCGACACCTACACCAGTTAGCGAGGAAGCTAATGATGATGATCATGAAACTTCAGAACAACATACTACTGAACCTCGTAGATCAACCAGAGTAAGATCCGCGCCAGAGTGGTACGGTAATCCTGTTCTGGAAGTCATGCTACTAGATCATGATGAACCTATGAACTATGAAGAAGCGATGGTGAGCCCAGACTCCGCAAAGTGGCTTGAAGCCATGAAATCTGAGATGGGATCCATGTATGAGAACAAAGTATGGACTTTGGTTGACTTGCCCGATGATCGGCGAGCAATTGAGAATAAATGGATTTTCAAGAAGAAGACTGACACTGACGGTAATGTTACTGTCTACAAAGCTCGACCTGTCGCAAAAGGTTTTCGGCAAGTTCAAGGGATTGACTACGATGAGACCTTCTCACCCGTAGCGATGCTTAAGTCTGTCCGAATCATGTTAGCAATTGCCGCATTTTATGATTATGAAATTTGGCAGATGGATGTCAAAAACTGCATTCCTGAATGGATTTCTGGAAGAAGAGTTGTATATGATGCAACCAGAAGGTTTTGTCGATCCAAAGGGAGCTAACAAAGTGTGCAAACTCCAGCGATCCATTTATGGACTGGTGCAAGCCTCTCGGAGTTGGAATAAACGTTTTGATAGTGTGATCAAAGAATTTGGTTTTATACAGACTTTTGGAGAAGCCTGTATTTACAAGAAAGTGAGTGGGAGCTCTGTAGCATTTCTGATATTATATGTGGATGACATATTATTGATTGGAAATGATATAGAATTTTTGGATAGCATAAAGGGATACTTGAATAAGAGTTTTTCAATGAAATACCTCGGTGAAGTTGCTTATATATTAGGCATAAAGATCTATAGAGATAGATCAAGACGCTTAATTGGACTTTCACAAACAACATACCTTGACAAAATTTTGAAGAAGTTCAAAATGGATCAAGCAAAGAAAGGATTCTTGCCTGTGTTACAAGGTGTGAAATTGAGTAAGACTCAATGCCCGACCACTTCAGAAGATAGAGAGAATATGAAAGATGTTCCCTATGCATCAGCGACAGGATCTATCATGTATGCAATGCTGTGTACCAGACCTGATGTGTGCCTTGCTATAAGTCTAGCAGGGAGGTACCAAAGTAATCTAGGAGTGGATCACTGGACAGCGGTCAAGAACATCCTGAAATACCTGAAAAGGACTAAGGATATGTTTCTCGTATATGGAGGTGACAAAGAGCTCATCGTAAAAGGTTACGTTGATGCAAGCTTTGACACTGATCCGGACGATTCTAAATCGCAAACCGGATACGTGTTTACATTAAACGGTGGAGCTGTCAGTTGGTGCAGTTCTAAACAAAGCGTCGTAGCGGGATCTACATGTGAAGCGGAGTACATAGCTGCTTTGGAAGCAGCGAACAAAGGAGTCTGGATGAAGGAGTTCATATCCGATCTAGGTGTCATACCTAGTGCATCGGGTCCAATGAAAATCTTTTGTGACAACACTAGTGCAATTGCCTTGGCAAAGGAATCCAGATTTCACAAGAGAACCAAACACATCAAGAGATGCTTCAATTCCATCTGGGATCTAGTCCAGGTGGGAGACATAGAAATTTGCAAAATACATACGGATCTGAATGTTGTAGACCCGTTGACTAAGCCTCTTCCACGAGCAAAACATGATCAGCACCAAGGCTCCATGGGTGTTAGAATCATTACGGTGTAATCTAGATTATTGACTCTAGTGCAAGTGGGAGACTGAAGGAAATATGCCCTAGAGGCAATAATAAAGTTATTATTTATTTCCTTATAATCATGATAAATGTTTATAATTCATGCTAGAATTGTATTAACCGGAAACATAATACATGTGTGAATACATAGACAAACAAAATGTCACTAGTATGCCTCTACTTGACTAGCTCGTTAATCAAAGATGATTATGTTTCCTAACCATGAACAATGAGTTGTTATTTGACTAACGGGATCACATCATTAAGAGAATGATCTGATTGACATGACCCATTCCATTAGCTTAGCACCCGATCGTTTAGTATGTTGCTATTGCTTTCTTCATGACTTATACATGTTCCTATAACTATGAGATTATGCAACTCCCGTTTACCGGAGGAACACTTTGGGTACTACCAAACGTCACAACGTAACTGGGTGATTATAAAGGAGTACTAGAGGTGTCTCCAAAGGTACATGTTGGGTTGGCGTATTTCGAGATTAGGTTTTGTCACTCCGATTATCGGAGAGGTATCTCTGGGCCCTCTCGGTAATACACATCACTTAAGCCTTGCAAGCATTACAACTAAATGAGTTAGTTGCAGGATGATGTATTACAGAACGAGTAAAGAGACTTGCCGGTAACGAGATTGAACTAGGTATTGGAATACTGACGATTGAATCTCGGGCAAGTAACATACCAATGACAAAGGGAACAACGTATGTTGTTATGCGGTCTGACCGATAAAGATCTTCGTAGAATATGTAGGAGCCAATATGGGCATCCAGGTCCCGCTATTGGTTATTGACCGGAGACATGTCTCGGTCATGTCTACATTGTTCTCGAACCCGTAGGGTCCGCACGCTTAAGGTTACGATGACAGTTATATTATGAGTTTATGCATTTTGATGTACCGAAGGTTGTTCGGAGTCCTGTATGTGATCACGGACATGACGAGGAGTCTCGAAATGGTCGAGACATAAAGATTGATATATTGGAAGCCTATATTTGGATATCAGAAGTGTTCCGGGTGAAATCGGGATTTTACCGGAGTACCGGGAGGTTACCGAAACCCCCCGGGAGCTATATGGGCCTTAGTGGGCTTTAGTGGAAAGGAGAAAGGAGCAGCCCAAGGTGGCCGCGCGCCTCCCCCTCCGCTAGTCCTATTAGGACTAGGAGAGGTGGCCGGCCCCCCTCTCTCTCTTTCCCCCCTCAAGGAGTCCTATTCCAACTAGGATTGGGGGGGGGGGGGAATCCTACTCCTAGAGGGAGTAGGACTCTCCTGGCACGCCACCCTTGGACGGCGAGCCTCCCCCCTCTAGTCCTTTATATACGGAGGCAGGGGCACCCCAGAAAGACACAAGTTGATCCACGTGATCATATTCTTAGCCGTGTGCGGTGCCCCCTTCCACCATAGTCCTCGATAATATTGTAGCGGTGCTTAGGCGAAGCCCTGCGACAGTAGTACATCAAGATCGTCACCACGCCGTCGTGCTCACGGAACTCTTCCCCGACACTTTGCTGGATTGGAGTCCGGGGATCGTCATCGAGCTGAACGTGTGCTAGAACTCAGAGGTGCCGTAGTTTCGGTGCTTGATCGGTCGGGCCGTGAAGACGTACGACTACATCAACCAAGTTAACGATTCCGTTGTCGATGTACAAGGGTACGTAGATCACACTCTCCCCCTCTCGTTGCTATGCATCACCATGATCTTGCGTGTGCGTAGGAATTTTTTTGAAATTACTACGAAACCCAATAGAATCTTACCCAGCTTTGGGGCTCTCCGTGGAGATAACACCCCTACTGCTGCTCTGCGGGGTCTCCGCATGATCACTAGATGGACAAGTAGCTACACAATGCTCCTTGAGCTGTTCGGTGGGAGGAGGAAGAAGGGCACGGCTAGCTTGCTTCTTCTCCTCGTGTGGTGTCTAGAACTAGCAGGGGGTCGAACCCTTTGCATGGGTGCCCCGGGGGGTTTATATAGGCCTACCCCCCGGGGGTACAATGGTAATCCGACTGGGCGCGGGGCCCAGCCGTCTGTGACTGCGCTCGCCGGCTTCTGTGCCGACTGCTGGGGCCCGCCGGCTGGTGGGCCCCGCCAGCTGCCAACTCCTTGGCGACAGACAGGCCCCACTGCCAAGGGTCTTGTCGGTGGCTGGTTACTGTTGCCTCAACCTGATGACGAGGGCTTCATCGAGGTAAGCGTGGCTACAGTGCCGCCGTCCTGCGGGCGATCACTGTAGACTTACCGCGTCTTCTCTCCTTAATGGGGCGTCTTCTTCGAGGCGGGAAACGAGCCGGCTGCGGGGAGCCGGCCCCGTCTCGGGCCGACTGGGGGAGGCCGGGCCGCCTCCGGGTGTCTCTCTGCCTGAAGGGGCCCACTGCCCGTGGGCCGTACTGGTAGCCCATCGTGGATGACATCAGGGTCAACATGGAAACAGTGCCGCGCCGGACGGGTCATGGCCACTCCGTACGGCGCACTGTGCCAGGCGTGCTCCGGGATTCGGGGGTGGCAGGCTTCACTGTAGCCACGCCCCATCTCATCGCCGCTAGGTGGATGCAAACTTTGAGGGTACGGTCTCGACCGCTTTATGGGAGCCGGCTTCTTGGAGTTGGCCTTCTCGCGGCCAGCTTCTCGAAGTCAGCCCTCCCATGACTTTCTTCACGAGGGCTAAAGTCGGGCCACCTTCCGAAAGCCGGCCTGGGTGACAGCCAGCAAGGGGAAGGCGGCCCCACGTCTTGGATTCTTGAGAGCCGGACGGGCTCGTAATTTTTTCAGAAGGGCCAGGGGAAGCCAGCTAGGCTACCCATGGCTATTTACTCCTACAGTAGTCCTCGAAGCTGATCGAGCTTCGAGGCGGACAAAGGGACGAGAAGCTTGGTCAGCTTCTTATCCTGAAGAGCCAGCTTCGCTGGTGTACGCCGATTCCGGGGAGCCCCGCGTCTTGCAGGCGGGAAAGTGGTCGACCCGCGTGCTGACCGCGGGCCCTCCTGCGGGCCACGTGGCAGCGAGACCCTGCCGTCGCACGCGCACGACGGGACGCCGCCGCAGGCCCGGGCCTGCCACTCCTAGGCCTCGGCCCGCTCGCTGATCTTCTGCGGCCCAGGTGGACCGCTCGCCTTCCCATGGCGATTTTATTTCGCCATTAGGGTGCAACAAGTGCGGGACATGGGGGAGTGGGCACGATCGATCCCCACGTTTCCCCACGCCGCACCTCCTCGGCTCCGCCACGCGAGCCTATAAGTAGGGGGAGGAGGGGGAGCGACAGAGGTTCGCACGCTCTCTCTCGCTCCGCCCCCTCTCGTCCTCCTTTCTTCCTCTCGTCGCCGCCGCAGCCTCTCGTCTCAGCGCCGCCACATCGTCTTGCTCCCATGGCGCTGTCGAGCTCGTGGGACGGCTCCAACGTCCATGAGGACCATGTTGAATTCCTCCGCCAGACCCGGCGCCTGCCCGACGCCAACCTCGTGCGGATCCGCCTGGCACCGGGGACGGAGATTTCGCCGGCACCGGAGGAGGGCGAGCGGGGCGTCTTCCGCTCGCACTTCCTGCGTGGCTTCGGCCTTCTGGCGAGCGGATTTCTGCGCTCCTTCCTCGAGTTCTACAACCTTCAGCCGCATCACCTCACGCCCAATGCGGTGATGCTGCTGCCGGCCTTCGTCTCCCTCTGCGAAGGTTTCTTGGGGTTGCTCCCCACGCTGGAGCTCTGGGGAGAGTTCTTCCAAAGCAAACTCGGCACCCTCGTCACAGGCGTGCCCGCCCCCTGCGGGGCCTTCATCGCCATGAGGAGGGCGGGCGAGAACAACCCGTTCCCGCCCATCCCCCTGATCCAGTCGGTGAGGATCTGGCAGAAATCATACTTCTACGTGAAGAACGTCGCCGAGCAAGGAGACCACGTCAACCTGCCGGCTTACGTAGCCGGCCCGCCGGCTGGGAGGCAACCCTCATGGAGTTTCCGGTCCCGATCACTGTCTCAGGCCGGGAACGCCGCTGTCTCCCGGCTTCGGGTGATGATCCAGTCAGAAGGCCTGAACGGGGCCGACTTGGTGGCCGCCTTCGTGGAGCGCCGGATATCTCCTCTCCAGAGCCGGCCCCACATGATGTGCCAGATGAGCGGCCGCTTCGACCCAAGCCGGCTGAGCACCAGGGAGATGCCTCATGCGGAGGTATCGTACATGGTAAATTACATCTCAAATTGCAAGCTCGCCGAAGACTGGCGATACGGCAAGGCGTCGTATTCTCGCGCCAACCCTCCGCCCGTGGTAAGTTTTCCTTTTCTTCTTGTTGGTAGCCGGCTTCATGATGGCCGGCTTCTGATTAGCCGGTTCTTCTTAGCAGAACCCCCTTCTCCCGCCGACGACCGGGGCAGCGGGGATAGAACGCCAGTATGCCCCCGACCGCACGATGGACGATGTCGACGACCCGGATTTGGGGGCGGCCGCCATGGAAGATGCCATCGTGGGGGACGACGCCGAGCCTGGGGGCTCAAGGCTTACCGCCAGCTTCGAGGACTGGCCGGATGACGCTGAATCCGAAGTCGCCCCGCATCGCCAGCCGGTGGCCGACCATCAGGGCGCGGGTTCGTCCATCGCGCCGGCTGCCGGCGGCGGTGCACAGAAGCGCCGGGCCGCTTCAGGCCTCTTCGGTAGTCGGCCAAAGAAGTCCAAAGCCTCCACCGAGGCGACCAAGCGAGATGAGGCGGCTGCGAGAGCGGCCCGCTTCCGCAAGGCGGTGAAGCAGCCTCAGGCGATCTCAGCGTAAGTCGTCAATTGCCCTGTCGCATGCTTTTCATCATTCTCTTCTTGTTCGAACATTCTTCTTAACTTTTTCCCGCTTGCTGGACAGGGCGCCGCTTTCCCTTGAGCGGGGTCCGGGCGGCTCCGTAGTGGGGCCGGCTGGAGGGTCTTCGAGCTCCCGCCGCGTGGACCCCCGCGCCGATCTCAGGGAAGCTGTCACACCCTAGCTAGTCATGCATCAGAGTGTGTGCATCATGTTTAAATTTTCCTTTTAATTTGAAATGGGGATTTGTGGAACCCTCAGAATCATTTTGAAAATGATCTAAATAAAAATTTCTCCAAAAGGGTCCAAGAAAATGCTCATGTTGCTCTCTGAAAATATTGGGCAGAGATAAAAATCAAACCAATATTTTTAAGAGCTCATAGGTATTTATTTTGGGCATTTGGAATTAATACATAAATATTTGTATTGGAAATATATTAATTATATATATTAATATATGTCCAAATATTATGCCATTTATAAAGGAGCTCTGGAATAATATATCTAGCTCCTGCAAAAATTGGCATAAGTTAAATAAATGATTTAATATATTATTTAAATCAAAACAAATGTCAGAAATTAGAAAACAGAAAAATAAATAAAGGGAGAAACTTACCTGGGCTCCTCCCTGTGCGGCCCAGCCAGCTGGCCGGCCCAGCCAGCAGGCGGCCCAGCCCGCCTCCCTCCTCTGTCGTCTTCGTCCTCGACAGAGGGAGGGGAGTGTGGCCGGCGCGCGCGCGCGCCACCGCGCCACGCCACCTCTCTCCCTGCCTGCCTGCCCTCCCCTCCTCGCTCGATGCCCCGGACGACGCCACGCCTTCCCCCCTGCTCTCTCTCACTCTCCCTCGGCTCTCCCCTCCTCTCCCTCGCTCTCTCTCTCACACGGCCGAACACCCCCGTCGCCGCCGTTCGCCATAGCAGCCGTCTCCGGCCACCCCTCGCTCCCCCGACTAGCTCAGCGGCTCCGCCTCGACCTCCTCTTCCTCCCCACCGCTCCACGGGTCTCCGGAAGCCCTGCATCGCCGCCACGTCGCCGTTCCCCTCCTCGGGCTCCGACCACCGTCGCCGTCGATTCGCCGTCTCCAGCGCGTCCCCGAGCCCGCTTCGACGCCCACTGCAACCGCGGTGAGCTACGCCACCGTTTCCCCCTCTTCTCCCCCTCGTTCCCTCACCGTAGCCTCCTCCCCACCACGGCCGAACCTCCGCCGTCGCCGAGCTCGCCGTCGACGCAGCTCCGGTGACCATTTGGTCACCCCGGCGAGTCCAACGAGTTTGTAAGGCTCCATAAAGCATCCCTAGCGCCTCGCTTCGCTCGGCTTCGAGCTCCAACCCCGTTTCCGTGCACGACCGAACCCCGGCGGCCGCAGCCGAGCTCGACGCCGTCGACTCCGGCCACCTCAGGCACGGCCACCACCACCGTTCGACGCGCGGGAGCAAGGGCTCTCCAACGAGCCCAAGCACAGCCTCGCCCGTGCCCTGTAGCGCGATCCCGCATCACGCCGCCGTCTCGGACCTCGCCGGCGTCATGTCGCCGGTGGGGTTTGACTTGTCCGACCTGGGGTTTGACCCCCCCAGGGTCACTGACGCGTGGGCCCCGTCGGCTAGGTGGACATCATTAGCGCTAACCACTGTTAGTTAACCCCCTGACACTGACCAGTGGGCCCCAGCGCCACTAACCCCTAATTAGGATTAAACTAACCCTGTTTAACCCCCCTGTCACTGACGTGTGGACCCCACACGTCAGGTTTGACTCCAGCCAGCCGCAGTTGACCACTGACGTCATGCTGACGTCATGCTGGCGCAATATTTATATTTCTGAATTTAATTTAAATCAGGAAATTCCAGAATATTATTTAAACTTTAAAAATTCATAACTTTTATTCTGTAACTCCAAATTGGACAAATTATATATGAAAAATGATCAGAAAAATCCAATCTATCCATCTGTACTATTTTCATGCATGATCAAACAAGTTAAATTGATGTTTTAAGCAGAACAAGGAAAAGCACTTTAAAAGGCCATATTTGAATTTGAAATTTGAATCCTTGATTCAAATTTGTTCAAACCCTTCTGGTTTTAGTTGCATTAGCCCAACACACTCATATTGCCATGTTTCATGCATGCATCATATTGTTGCACATTGTTTGGTGATGGTTGTGTGTCGGTGTCCTTTGCGACAGGTTCTGCCTCCGAGGAGTACCGTGATTACCCTAACGAAGAACCGTATCAGTGCATCGAACCATCAGGCAAGCAACCAACCATTTGATCATATCGATACAATCCCATGTTCTCGCTCCTGCTCTCTTTTACTGCATTAAGACAACGCGTTTCAAACTGCTGTGTGCTACGGTAGTTGAACCCATTTCCTCTGCATGACCTGTCATTGCCACAGTAACTAGATGAAACCCACTAGCATGTGTAGGAGTTGATTGAGCCATATGTATGTATTGTTCCTACCTTGCTATGCCTGCTATGCTTAGAGTCGTGTCAGGTCTGGTTCATCTGGGTGATGGGCTAGAGTGAAATGATTATGTCGGTAATGAGAGTGGTGTGGTGAACACGATTTGGTAAAGGTATCAATGAGAGGCCATGTAGGAGTACATGGTGGGTTGTTTCACTGAAGCCGACCTTAAGCACTGAGATCTATATGTGTGATTTAAGAATCAGCTACTACCATGCATTGGGCCCGAAACCAATGGACCCTCTCGGCCTCTTATTCACCCTAGTTCTCCGTCCAGGAGTTGCAAGTAGTTTCTGGTGTTTGTAGCCTACTGGAGGCCGTGGACAGCGCTGACCGTAGGGGTGGGCTGTGATGCGGTAGGTACGTGGCACGGTGTACCGAATACCCGTTAGGTATTTCGGGAACCCTGTTCACATCGTTCGAGGCCGTATGGGAAACCTCGGCCGGACTCCCTGCGGATGGAACCTGGATAGGCGATAAACCTGGACTGGAGGCTTAGGTGATTAGGTAGGTCGTGGCCGACACCCACGTTGGGCTTCCGCTTGAAGGTTGCCGAGTACATGTCGTGTAAACGACGGTAAGTGGTGAGAGCGTGTATGAAGGAGTACACCCCTGCAGGGTTAACATGATCTATTCGAATAGCCGCGTCCGCGGTAAAGGACTACTTGGTTGCCTATACAGTTCATAGACAAGTAAATGGAAACTGTTAAAAGCCTCAAGATAAGTGTGAGTGCCGAGGATGGCTCTTCCGTAGGAAGACGGAGGTGGATCCTCGGTAGTGTATTGAAGTGGTGAGTAGTGGACTCGTGTGCGCAAAATCATTTCAAGTTGGAGTATCGTAGGATAGCCTAGCCAAGAGTCAAAGCTGGCTTGCTGCAATAACTCCACCAACCCTTCTTGATACTATGCATGTATGTAGGATCTGATGTAAGTCTTGCTGAGTACCTTTGTACTCATGTTGCTATAATCTACATTTTTACAGAAGACGCTGCAACCCCTTCTGATGGGTTCTATGTAGACGTTGACATCAACGAGTAGGCTAAGGACCCAGGTGGTGACCCTGAGCTTGTGAAGGACCACGTAGTATAGAGGCTTTCCAAGCCTCTTTTGTTTTACTAGTTGTCTGTACTCAGACAAGTTACTTCCGCTGCTGGTTTGTATGACTGTATGACTTGTATGTGGGGTCGTGAGACCTGTACCTTTGTGTATGTTATGTATGGCTCACTGAGCCTTAAATAAAGTACTTGTGTCATAGAGTCATGTTGTGATGCTTCGTTGTATTTGCACATATCGAGCATATTGTGTGTATGATTGAAATGCTTGGTATGTGTGGGATCTGACTATCTAGTTGTTTATCTTTAGTAGCCTCTCTTACCGGGAAATGTCTCCTAGTGTTACCGCTGAGCCATGGTAGCTTGCTACTGCTCTGGAACACTTAGGCTGGCCGGCATGTGTCCTTCTTCGTTCCTGTGTCTGTCCCTTCGGGGAAATGTCACGCTTTGAGTACCGGAGTCCTGTTAGCCCGCTACAGCCCGGTTTACCGGAGTCCTGCTAGCCCAGTGCTACAGCCCGGACCCACCTGCTGATGACCGACACGTTCGAAGCTGGGTCATGGATGCCTGTCCCTGTAAGTCTGTGCCACTTTGGGTTTACGACTAGTCATGTCAGCCCGGGCTCTTTATCATATGGATGCTAGCGACACTTTCATATACGCGAGCCAAAAGGCGCAAACGGTCCCGGGAAAAGGTAAGACGACACCCGTGGGGATACCGTGCGTGAGGCCGCAAAGTGATATGAGGTGTTACCAGCTAGATCGATGTGACATCGAGTCGGGGTCCTGACAGCGTTGGTAGCTTTAGTTGCATTAGCCCAACACACTCATATTGCCATGTTTCATGCATGCATCATATTGTTGCACATTGTTTGGTGATGCCTGTGTATCGTTATCCTTTACGACAGGATCTGTCCCCGAGGAGTACCGTGACTACCCTAACGAAGAACCGTATCCGTGCATCGAACCATCAGGCAAGCAACCAACCATTTGATCATATCGATACAATCCCATGTTCTCGCTCCTGCTCTCTTTTACTGCATTAAGACAACGCGATTCAAACTGCTGTGTGCTACGGTAGTTGAACCCATTTCCTCTGCATGACCTGTCATTGCCACAGTAACTAGATGAAACCCACTAGCATGTGTAGGAGTTGATTGAGCCATATGTATGTGTTGTTCCTACCTTGCTATGCCTGCTATGCTTAGAGTCGTGTCAGGTCTGGTTAATCTGGGTGATGGGCTAGAGTGAAATGATTATGTCGGTAATGAGAGTGGTGTGGTGAACACGATTTGGTAAAGGTATCGATGAGAGGCCATGTAGGAGTACATGGTGGGTTGTTTCATTGAAGCCGACCTTAAGCACTGAGATCTGTATGTGTGATTTAAGAATCAGCTACTACCATGCATTGGGCCCGAAACCAATGGACCCTCTCGACTTCTTATTCACCCTAGTTCTCCGTCCAGGAGTTGCAAGTAGTTTCTGGTGTTTGTAGCCTACTGGAGGCCGTGGACAGCGCTGACCGTAGGGGTGGGCTGTGATGCGGTAGGTACGTGGCCGGGTGTACCGAATACCCGTTAGGTATCTCGGGAACCCTGTTCACATCGTTCGGGGCCGTATGGGAAGCCTCGGCCGGACTCCCTGCGGATGGAACCTGAATAGGCGATAAACCTGGACTGGAGGCTTAGGTGATTAGGTAGGTCGTGGCCGACACCCACGTTGGGCTTCCGCTTGAAGGTTGCCGAGTACATGTCGTGTAAACGACGGTAAGTGGTGAGAGCGTGTATGAAGAAGTACCCCCTGCAGGGTTAACATGATCTATTCGAATAGCCGCGTCCGCGGTAAAGGACTACTTGGTTGCCTATACAGTTCATAGACAAGTAAATGGAAACTGTTAAAAGCCTCAAGATAAGTGTGAGTGCCGAGGATGGCTCTTCCGTAGGAAGACGGAGGCGGATCCTCGGTAGTGTATTGAAGTGGTGAGTAGTGGACTCGTGTGCGCAAAACCATTTCAAGTTGGAGTATCGTAGGATAGTCTAGCCAAGAGTCAAAGCTGGCTTGCTGCAATAACTCCACCAACCCTTCTTGATAATATGCATGTATGTAGGATCTGATGTAAGTCTTGCTGAGTACCTTTGTACTCATGTTGCTATAATCTACATTTTACAGAAGACGCTGCAACCCCTTCTGATGGGTTCTATGTAGACGTTGACATCAACGAGTAGGCTAAAGACCCAGGTGGTGACCCTGAGCTTGTGAAGGACCTTGTAGTATAGCTAGGCTTTCCAAGCCTCTTTTAGTTTACTAGTTGTCTGTACTCAGACAAGTTACTTCCGCTGCTGGTTTGTATGACTGTATGACTTGTCTGTTGGGTCGTGAGACCCGTACCTTTGTGTATGTTATGTATGGCTCCCCGAGCCTTAAATAAAGTACTTGTGTCGTAGAGTCATGTTGTGATGTTTCGCTGTATTTGCACATATCGAGCATATTGTGTGTATGATTGAAATGCTTGGTATGTGTGGGATCTGACTACCTAGTTGTTTATCTTTAGTAGCCTCTCTTACCGGGAAATGTCTCCTAGTGTTACCGCTGAGCCATGGTAGCTTGCTACTGCTCTGGAACACTTAGGCTGGCCGGCATGTGTCCTTCTTCGTTCCTGTGTCTGTCCCTTCGGGGAAATGTCACACTTGAGTACCGGAGTCCTGTTAGCCCGCTACAGCCCGGTTTACCGGAGTCCTGCTAGCCCAGTGCTACAGCCCGAACCCACTTGCTGATGACCGACACGTTCGGAGCTGGGTCATGGATGCCTGTCCCTGTAAGTCTGTGCCACTTTGGGTTTACGACTAGTCATGTCAGCCCGGGCTCTTTATCATATGGATGCTAGCGACACTATCATATACGTGAGCCAAAAGGCGCAAACGGTCCCGGGCAAAGGTAAGGCGACACCCGTGGGAATACCGTGCGTGAGGCCGCAAAGTGATATGAGGTGTTACCAGCTAGATCGATGTGACATCGAGTCGGGGTCCTGACAGCGTTGGCATCAGAGCCGGACTGCCTGTAGGTTCTCCAAGCCAAACTGGTCGATGTTGAGTCTAGAAATTCTTTAGTTATATGTAGGGGAATTGTTTGTGGGTTGGAACGTAAGGCTCTTTTTACTCCTTTATCTTATGACATTCTGATCTGAGTCAGTCCATTCTTCCACCAGGGGTTAAGGAATTAGGACCTATTCTCTCTATCAGGATCACGTGTTACTAATCAGTAGTACCTTATAAGTTTGATGGATACAAGCCTAGTTCAGTTCTACTACCACATTATGTTGTTAGAATGGTTTCAGAACTTTGATATGATGATGTTGAGTGTGTACGAAATCCTTTGTCAAATGTCTCAAAATCCTTCTTGAGCATTTACAGCTGTTATGCTGCCGAAATTTTGCTAGGAATTCTAATGCCTTTGCATTATGATTGTGCTTTCAGATGGCCACTCGCGACCCCAATCAAGTGGTTCGCCTGACTCGATGCCTAGATGTACCCGGCCATACTGCCAAGTTGGTCAGGGTAATGACCGAGGCTGGATACCGCTGGTATCCCGAGTACACGGTCGAAGAGCAATTCCGAGACTTTAATCAAAGCCAGTATCTCTGCACTGTCAGGATATTTCCATCTTATCCTGGCTCCACCGAGCCTCTTCACTGCTCCTATGGACTCGGGGTTACCATTGAGATGGCTGTGCAGGACGCCGCCTACTCTATGATGACCATTATGCGAGTCAGATCTGGTCTATTTCGGGACTCTGATTTCCGGTATATGCCAGGATCACTCCCGGGAGCACAAGGGTATCTCCAAGCTATCTATGCTGACCCCACTCAGGAGGATTCACGGACTCGCACCACTGCTGAGATGCTCGAGGATAAGGACCATGAAAATCGGGCCTTGAGGTTAGAGCTCTTCAATACCCGTGCTGACCACTGGGCCACCTTGACTCGGTTCGCACCGGCGGTGCAAGCTGGATATTCAGATATGTGCAATCTCTATCCTGTGAGATCTGCTCTGCCAGACGTGATGGTTTGGCGTGATGTAGGAGGCATCACCCCACCTCGCGGTCCCCGCAGGCCACCGTCTGTTGGTCCAAGGCCTCATCCTAGCCCCTATGGTCCACAAGCTCCGCGAGATCGTCTGTTTCCGGATGATCATGTTGAGCTTCCAGGCTATGGAGGTGACTTCTACGAGGACTACTACGGATCGGTCTGAGTTAGTGGTAGTATCACTAGTTCGCACTAGCTGTGTCTTCTATCGTCCCGCGTGACTCATGGGATATGACCTAGTTTGTACTCTTTCCGGAGGTGTAGAAAAATAATGTATAGGAGCTTGGAATGCCTCCGATGAGATGTAATCCTCTTTTCACCGTAATAGTACTTTGTTTGGTCTTGTACTAAACCCTGTATGGTGTGTATGACGATGGAATAAAGAAGCAGTTTCTGTATCTACCATGTCATACGGATGATCATCTTGCATTTCGAGTTATTCCTTACATTTTTATCCTCTGTCGGAATCTTATCATCCTGACTAAATCATTGTCTTGTTTACCTAGGATGGTCAACACGCGCGCTAACCCTGCTTCTCAAGAGCAGGCCGAAGGCAGTGAAGGTAGGAATGAAAATCTGCCTCATCCTCCTTCCCTAGCCGAGGTTATGATGGAAGCTGAGAGAAACAAGCGGGAGACCAACCGTTTGTTGGAGCGTATTGAACAGAACACGGCACACCATCAGAGGACTAACGTGGTGTCACTCAGTGATTTTATCAAATTACATCCCCCCACGTTCCACCACTCCGTCGAGCCTCTCGACGCTGATGACTGGCTTCGCAGTATTGCTCACAAACTGCGTTCCGCGCTGGTAGCGGAGGCTGACAAGGTCACCTTTGCTGCATATCATCTTGAAGGCCCCGCCAGTCTATGGTGGGAAAATTATGGAGCTATGCGCCCGGTGGGCCATGTCACTACTTGGGATGAGTTCAGCGAGGCTTTCCGTGAGCATCACATTCCGGAGGGTCTCATGGACCGTAAACGTGAAGAATTTTGCAGTTTCACCCAAGGCCGACTTTCTGTGGATGTTTACAGCAGGGAGTTTGGTAACCTCGCACGATATGCAACCGAGGAAGTTTCTACTGACGCCAAGAAGCAAGCAAGATTCCGTAAGGGCCTTAGTCCTAAGCTTCGCCGTGACCTCCGTCTGCATGAGTGCACATCCTTCGAGAAACTTGTCAACAAAGCCATCAGTGCTAAAACTGGTCAGACTGACTATGACGCAACACGCAAGCATGGCCGTGACATGGGTTCCTCATCCGGTGCTGGTCCTCAGAAGCGCCGCGTGTGGGTGCCCAACACCGCCCTGCCACCCAGGTTCACACCAAGGCCATCTTTCCAGGCGCCTCGCCCTGTTCAACAGTCTGCACCGGCCAAGCCCTATGGGGGTCCAACTAACAATGCTCCTCCACGTACCAGTTCCGTGACTTGTTTCAAGTGTGGGGAATCTGGTCACTATATGCGTGAGTGTCCCCAGACCAACCCCAATCAATCTGCTAAAGCTGTTGGCCGTGGCAAGCCGACAGGAAAAATATTCCACGCCAAGCCGGTCACCGCCTCACGTGGCCATGTCAACTGTATCTCTGCCGAAGAAGCTCAAGAGGATCCCAACGTCGTTCTCGGTACGCTTCTTGTCAATTGCCACCCGGCATCTGTTCTTTTCGATACAGGAGCCTCTCATTCTTTTATATCTGAAAATTATGCTCGTTTGCATAACGTCGCATTCGGTGATATGCCAACCTCTATGGTAATTCAAACTCCGGGATCCAAATGGCAAACTTCTAGAGTAAGCCATGGAAATGAAATCCAAGTCGACAGACTTGTTTTCCTTGCCTCTTTGATAGCCCTTAAATTTTCAGATATTAATATCATTTTGGGTATGGACTGGATGTCAGCTCATCATGCCAAAATTGATTGTTTCTCTAGGACTGTTCAACTCACTCACCCTTCGGGCAAGATAGTCAATGTCTTGACCCGATTAGCCAAGCGACAATTATATTCTCTTAACGCCAGCCCTTTGCCAGACCTTGAGGACATTCCGGTAGTCCGTGACTTCCCGGATGTCTTTCCAGAGGAATTGCCAAGTGTTCCACCTGACAGGGATGTTGAGTTCGTAATAGACCTCATTCCAGGAACCGTTCCGATTGCTAGAAGACCTTATAAGATGGCACCCCTAGAACTAGCCGAGCTTAAGAAACAACTCGATGAGTCCTTGAAAAAGGCTTTCATCTGACCTAGCTCTTCTCCGTGGGCTTGCCCCGTCCTATTCGTCAAGAAGAAGGATGGTATGGACCGGATGGTTGTAGATTACCGACCTGTCAATTTGGTCACAATCAAGAACAAATATCCCCTTCCCAGGATCAACGACCTGTATGATCAGCTCGCTGGATCCTCAGTCTTCTCCAAGATGGATTTGAGGTTGGGCTACCATCAAATCAAAATCAGAAACGGGGACATTCCTAAAACAGCCTTTGTTACTCGTTATGGCCAATACGAGTACACCGTCATGTCCTTCGGTTTAACCAACGCTCCAGCCACCTTTTCTCGGTTAATGAACTCAATCTTCATGGAGTATTTGGATAAATTCGTCATGGTTTACCTCGATGATATACTCATCTACTCCAAGAACGAGGAAGAACATGCCGAACATCTAAGGCTAGTGTTGCAGAAACTTCGAGAGCATCGCCTTTATGCCAAATTTTCTAAATGTGAATTCTGGTTGCCAGAAGTGACCTATCTGGGTCATGTAATATCTGGTAAAGGTATTGCTGTTAACCCTGAGCGAGTTCAAGTCGTCCTTAATTGGACTCCACCTGAATCGGTCAAGCAAGTTCGGAGTTTTCTAGGCTTAGCGAGCTATTGCCGTCGCTTTGTCGAGAACTTCTCCAAGGTTGCTAAACCTCTAACCGAACTCCTCAAGAAAGATAAGAAGTTCGAGTGGACTCCACAATGTGAGCACAGCTTTCAGGAACTGAAAAGACGCCTGACTTCTGCTCCCGTACTGGTACCGCCAGACTTCTCCAAAGACTTTGTTATCTACTGCGACGCCTCGCGACACGGACTAGGTTGCATCCTTATGCAAGATCGACATGTAATTGCCTACGCTTCACGGCAATTGCACCCACATGAGGAGAATTATCCTACTCATGATCTAGAGCTTGCAGCCGTAGTCTATGCACTTAAGACCTGGCGACATTACCTCCTCGGTAATCGTTGCGAAATATTCACTGATCACCAAAGCCTGAAGTACATTTTCACCCAACTGGATCTGAATCTCAGGCAAAGACGTTGGGTTGAATTGATCACAGACTTCGACCTAGGAATAACCTACACCCCAGGGAAAGCCAACGTCATGGCTGATGCGCTAAGTCGTAAATCTTATTGTAACAACCTGATGTTACAACAAAGTCAACCGCTTCTCCATGAGGAATTTCGGAAGCTTAACCTTCACATTGTACCTCAAGGTTTCCTTTCCACCTTGGTGGCAAAACCTACCCTTACGGATCAGATTATCAAAGCACAGAAGGTAGATCCGGGAATCTCCCGCATCAAGAGAAACATTCAGAAAGGAATTGCGAATTGCTTCTCCATTAATGATCAAGGGGTCGTATACTTCGGGAATCGACTAGTGGTTCCCAAAGTGCGAAACCTGAGGCGTTTGATCCTTAAGGAAGCTCATGAATCTCCTCTCACCATTCATCCCGGTAGTACTAAGATGTATCAGGACCTACGCCAGAGGTTCTGGTGGACTAGGATGAAGAGAGAAATTGCTCAGTATATTGCAAATTGCGACGTCTGTCGTCGTGTTAAAGCAGAGCACCAACGGCCTGCTGGCACCCTTCAACCCTTAGCTATTCCTGAATGGAAATGGGATAAAATTGGTATGGATTTCATTACCGGTTTTCCCAGGACCAAGAGAGGGAATAATGCTATCTTCGTCGTTGTCGATCGTCTTTCCAAAGTAGCCCATTTCCTACCTGTTCGTGAGAGTATAACCGCTAGTCAGCTGGCAGACTTATACATCTCCCGAATAGTGTCCCTCCATGGTGTTCCTTTGGAAATTAACTCGGATCGAGGAAGTCTTTTCACCTCTCAATTTTGGGAAAGTTTCCAAAATGCTATGGGAACCCGTCTCTCCTTTAGCACCGCCTTCCACCCTCAGTCGAGTGGTCAAGTGGAACGCGTCAACCAAATTCTAGAAGACATGCTTCGAGCCTCTGTTATCTCATTCGGAATGGACTGGGAGAAGTGCCTTCCATTTGCCGAATTCGCTTACAACAACAGCTATCAATCTAGCTTGGGTAAAGCCCCTTTTGAAGTTCTCTATGGACGACGGTGTCGAACACCCCTTAACTGGTCAGAGACCGGGGAAAGACAATTCTTTGGCCCGGATATGATTCAGGAAGCAGAAGAACAAGTTCGTATCGTTCGTGAAAAGTTTAAAACAGCCCAATCTCGTCAAAAGAGTCAATATGACCGAAAACATAAGGCTATGACTTTCGAGGTTGACGAGAAAGCTTATCTTCGGGTCACCCCTCTGAAGGGAACCCATCGTTTCGGTATCAAAGGCAAATTGGCTCCTCGTTACATTGGACCTTTTCGCATTCTTGCCAAACGAGGAGAAGTTGCCTACCAGTTGGAACTACCTCCGCACCTCTCCAGAGTCCATGATGTCTTCCACGTTTCTCAGCTCAGGCGTTGCTTCTCGGATCCTATCCGTGGAGTGGACCACGAAACGCTTGATCTCCAGGATAATCTTACATATCGAGAGTACCCCATTCGTATCCTCGATCAGGCCGAGCGTACCACTCGACGTCAGAACATCAAGTTCCTCAAAGTTCAGTGGTCGCACCATTCTGAGGATGAAGCAACTTGGGAAAGGGAGGATCGTCTTCGACTTGAGTATCCCGCCTTCTTCCCGGAGGAACCCAAATCTCGGGACGAGATTCTTTTGAGTGGGGGTGAGTTGTCACACCCTAGCTAGTCATGCATCAGAGTGTGTGCATCATGTTTAAATTTTCCTTTTAATTTGAAATGGGGATTTGTGGAACCCTCAGAATCATTTTGAAAATGATCCAAATAAAAATTTCTCCAAAAGGGTCCAAGAAAATGCTCATGTTGCTCTCTGAAAATATTGGGCAGAGATAAAAATCAAACCAATATTTTTAAGAGCTCATAGGTATTTATTTTGGGCATTTGGAATTAATACATAAATATTTGTATTGGAAATATATTAATTATATATATTAATATATGTCCAAATATTATGCCATTTATAAAGGAGCTCTGGAATAATATATCTAGCTCCTGCAAAAATTGGCATAAGTTAAATAAATGATTTAATATATTATTTAAATCAAAACAAATGTCAGAAATTAGAAAACAGAAAAATAAATAAAGGGAGAAACTTACCTGGGCTCCTCCCTGTGCGGCCCAGCCAGCTGGCCGGCCCAGCCAGCAGGCGGCCCAGCCCGCCTCCCTCCTCTGTCGTCTTCGTCCTCGACAGAGGGAGGGGAGTGTGGCCGGCGCGCGCGCGCGCCACCGCGCCACGCCACCTCTCTCCCTGCCTGCCTGCCCTCCCCTCCTCGCTCGATGCCCCGGACGACGCCACGCCTTCCCCCCTGCTCTCTCTCACTCTCCCTCGGCTCTCCCCTCCTCTCCCTCGCTCTCTCTCTCACACGGCCGAACACCCCCGTCGCCGCCGTTCACCATAGCAGCCGTCTCCGGCCACCCCTCGCTCCTCCGACTAGCTCAGCGGCTCCGCCTCGACCTCCTCTTCCTCCCCACCGCTCCACGGGTCTCCGGAAGCCCTGCATCGCCGCCACATCGTCGTTCCCCTCCTCGGGCTCCGACCACCATCGCCGTCGATTCGCCGTCTCCAGCGCGTCCCCGAGCCCGCTTCGACGCCCACTGCAACCGTGGTGAGCTACGCCACCGTTTCCCCCTCTTCTCCCCCTCGTTCCCTCACCGTAGCCTCCTCCCCACCACGGCCGAACCTCCGCCGTCGCCGAGCTCGCCGTCGACGCAGCTCCGGTGACCATTTGGTCACCCCGGCGAGTCCAACGAGTTCGTAAGGCTCCATAAAGCATCCCTAGCGCCTCGCTTCGCTCGGCTTCGAGCTCCAACCCCGTTTCCGTGCACGACCGAACCCCGGCGGCCGCAGCCGAGCTCGCCGCCGTCGACTCCGGCCACCTCAGGCACGGCCACCACCACCGTTCGACGCGCGGGAGCAAGGGCTCTCCAACGAGCCCAAGCACAGCCTCGCCCGTGCCCTGTAGCGCGATCCCGCATCACGCCGCCGTCTCGGACCTCGCCGGCGTCATGTCGCCGGTGGGGTTTGACTTGTCCGACCTGGGGTTTGACCCCCCCAGGGTCACTGACGCGTGGGCCCCGTCGGCCAGGTGGACATCATTAGCGCTAACAACTGTTAGTTAACCCCCTGACACTGACCAGTGGGCCCCAGCGCCACTAACCCCTAATTAGGATTAAACTAACCCTGTTTAACCCCCCTGTCACTGACGTGTGGACCCCACACGTCAGGTTTGACTCCAGCCAGCCGCAGTTGACCACTGACGTCATGCTGACGTCATGCTGGCGCAATATTTATATTTCTGGATTTAATTTAAATCAGGAAATTCCAGAATATTATTTAAACTTTAAAAATTCATAACTTTTATTCTGTAACTCCAAATTGGACAAATTATATATGAAAAATGATCAGAAAAATCCAATCTATCCATCTGTACTATTTTCATGCATGATCAAACAAGTTAAATTGATGTTTTAAGCAGAACAAGGAAAAGCACTTTAAAAGGCCATATTTGAATTTGAAATTTGAATCCTTGATTCAAATTTGTTCAAACCCTTCTGGTTTTAGTTGCATTAGCCCAACACACTCATATTGCCATGTTTCATGCATGCATCATATTGTTGCACATTGTTTGGTGATGGTTGTGTGTCGGTGTCCTTTGCGACAGGTTCTGCCTCCGAGGAGTACCGTGATTACCCTAACGAAGAACCGTATCAGTGCATCGAACCATCAGGCAAGCAACCAACCATTTGATCATATCGATACAATCCCATGTTCTCGCTCCTGCTCTCTTTTACTGCATTAAGACAACGCGTTTCAAACTGCTGTGTGCTACGGTAGTTGAACCCATTTCCTCTGCATGACCTGTCATTGCCACAGTAACTAGATGAAACCCACTAGCATGTGTAGGAGTTGATTGAGCCATATGTATATGGTGTTCCTACCTTGCTATGCCTGCTATGCTTAGAGTCGTGTCAGGTCTGGTTCATCTGGGTGATGGCTAGAGTGAAATGATTATGTCGGAAATGAGAGTGGTGTGGTGAACACGATTTGGTAAAGGTATCGATGAGAGGCCATGTAGGAGTACATGGTGGGTTGTTTCATTGAAGCCGACCTTAAGCACTGAGATCTGTATGTGTGATTTAAGATACAGCTACTACCATGCATTGGGCCCTGAAATATGACCCCGCTCGACTTCTTATTCACCCTAGCTCTCTGTCCAGGAGTTGCAAGTAGTTTCTGGTGTTTGTAGCCTACTGGAGGCCGTGGACAGCGCTGACCGTAGGGGTGGGCTGTGATGCAGTAGGTACGTGGCCGGGTGTACCGAATACCCGTTAGGTATCTCGGGAACCCTGTTCACATCGTTCGGGGCCGTATGGGAAACCTCGGCCGGACTCCCTGCGGATGGAACCTGAATAGGCGATAAACCTGGACTGGAGGCTTAGGTGATTAGGTAGGTCGTGGCCGACACCCACGTTGGGCTTCCGCTTGAAGGTTGCCGAGTACATGTCGTGTAAACGACGGTAAGTGGTGAGAGCGTGTATGAAGAAGTACACCCCTGCAGGGTTAACATGATCTATTCGAATAGCCGCGTCCGCGGTAAAGGACTACTTGGTTGCCTATACAGTTCATAGACAAGTAAATGGAAACTACTAAAAGCCTCAAGATAAGTGTGAGTGCCGAGGATGGCTCTTCCGTAGGAAGACGGAGGTGGATCCTTGGTAGTGTATTGAAGTGGTGAGTAGTGGACTCGTGTGCGCAAAACCATTTCAAGTTGGAGTATCGTAGGATAGTCTAGCCAAGAGTCAAAGCTGGCTTGCTGCAATAACTCCACCAACCCTTCTTGATAATATGCATGTATGTAGGATCTGATGTAAGTCTTGCTGAGTACCTTTGTACTCATGTTGCTATAATCTACATTTTACAGAAGACGCTGCAACCCCTTCTGATGGGTTCTATGTAGACGTTGACATCAACGAGTAGGCTAAAGACCCAGGTGGTGACCCTGAGCTTGTGAAGGACCTTGTAGTATAGCTAGGCTTTCCAAGCCTCTTTTAGTTTACTAGTTGTCTGTACTCAGACAAGTTACTTCCGCTGCTGGTTTGTATGACTGTATGACTTGTATGTTGGGTCGTGAGACCCGTACCTTTGTGTATGTTATGTATGGCTCCCCGAGCCTTAAATAAAGTACTTGTGTCGTAGAGTCATGTTGTGATGTTTCGTTGTATTTGCACATATCGAGCATATTGTGTGTATGATTGAAATGCTTGGTATGTGTGGGATCTGACTACCTAGTTGTTTATCTTTAGTAGCCTCTCTTACCGGGAAATGTCTCCTAGTGTTACCGCTGAGCCATGGTAGCTTGCTACTGCTCTGGAACACTTAGGCTGGCCGGCATGTGTCCTTCTTCGTTCTTGTGTCTGTCCCTTCGGGGAAATGTCACGCTTGAGTACCGGAGTCCTGTTAGCCCGCTACAGCCCGGTTTACCGGAGTCCTGCTAGCCCAGTGCTACAGCCCGGACCCACTTGCTGATGACCGACACGTTCTGAGCTGGGTCATGGATGCCTGTCCCTGTAAGTCTGTGCCACTTTGGGTTTACGACTAGTCATGTCAGCCCGGGCTCTTTATCATATGGATGCTAGCGACACTATCATATACGTGAGCCAAAAGGCGCAAACGGTCCCGGGCAAAGGTAAGGCGACACCCGTGGGAATACCGTGCGTGAGGCCGCAAAGTGATATGAGGTGTTACCGGCTAGATCGATGTGACATCGAGTCGGGGTCCTGACAGAAGCCATGGAGCGGAACGCCTGTGAGGCGCGGGAGGAGCGCGAGGCGGCGGAAAAAGCGGCCGCCCAGGCGGCGAAGGAGCATGCCGGTGCGGCAGCCAAGGCCCAGGCGGAGTCGGTGACCGCGGAGAAGGAGGCGGGGGGTTCGCGCAACCAGCCTCCGCTGCTTGCCATTCCCCTCCGAGCCGTGGCCCCTGACACCCTACTGCCCTTGGCGGAGGAAATTGTCCAAGACCCGCCGCTGATGGAGAGGAGGGAGGACTCCGTGGCCTTCGCGAGGAGAGCGCCGCCAGCAGCGCCAACCGGAGCAGGCCAAGGCGGCCAACCGTCAGCGGAACCAGAGGAGCCGGCCGGGGGTGAGCCGGAGGACAGAGCCGGCCTCGAGGTGCAGCTGGTGATGCGTCGGCGTGCAGGGGGAGGCGTTGCTCCGCCGGAGTCGCACCGAGTCGCAGGCGCAGGCCAGTCGGCTGAAGATCTGGAGGCGGCCAGCACTACCACGTCCGAGTGGACTCCCAGCGGGGGGACTGGCGAGCTAAATGTGGCGGCTCAAGGGGTCCGGAGCCAGCTTCAAGCTCAGGCCGCCCTGCTGCAGCAGTTCACCCAGGAGTTCCTGTCGACGCGAGCCGCCATCCGGGTGAGTCCTTCGTTCTTGGCCGTTCTGATCTCTTGATTTCTTCCGTGGGGGCGCGTCAGCGCACCCACTGGGTGTAGTCCCCGAGATTCGGGCCGACTGTTGCGCAGTCGGGTCGAATCTTTCTTGACGACCACCTTATCTTTGCTTCTTGTCTGAATCTTTCAGGAATATCATAACTCCCGTGCTGCCGCTTCAACTCCCAGGCTCGGGAGTTGAGTCGAAGGACCGACGACCTGGCCGACAGCCGAAGTAAGTACTTGATTTTGTCTATCTCCTGTGGGGGCGCGTCAGCGCACCCACTGGGTGTAGTCCCCGAGATTCGGGCCGACTGCTGCGCAGTCGGGTCGGATCTTTCTTGACGACCTTTTCCTTATTGGTTTGTCTTTTTCTTTGTCTTCAGGGGCCAACGCCGACTTGAGGAAGGAGCTCGGCGAAGCGCAGGCCGCCCTTCATACCAAGGACGCCGAGTATGCTGTCTTGGTCCAGGAGCATGACCGCCTGGCCAAGAAGCTGGCTGACCAGGAGAAGAGCCACAAGGCGGCCCTGCAGCAAGCGCGGGATAGCGAGGCTGCCCTGAAGGCGGAGTTTGAGACCGAGGCTGCGAGCTGGGCTGAGACCCGGCGAGCGCTGGATGAGGGCTTCGGCCGCATCGAGGACTTGATTGACGGTAAGCCGCCTTCCTCGCTCCTCTCCTGCCCCTTGGCGTCTGGTTCTTGTTCTAACTTGTGATGCTGCCTATTTCCTTGCGCAGACTACTTTCCCGGCTACTCCGCCTTTGCCTCCCAAAGCATCGAAGCCCATCGCGAGGCGCGCCGTCAGGCGGGGGCAAACATCGCGCCGGATGCGAACCGGACGCTTGAGGAGCAGCTCTTGGCTGTCCAGGCGCGGTTGCAGCTGGCTCATCGGATGCTTCGCCGGCTCCAACGTGCCGGGGCGCAAGTGTTGGCTGCCCTCTGGCCCGGCGAGACGATCCCCCGCACCCCAAACCGGACTGCCGACTGGATGGAGGTCGCAGTCGGTCGCTTTGAGGCTTGGAAGGCGTCGGCGGCCCGCCTCGAAGCCGGGCGGGCGTTGGAGTTCGTTCGGGCTTGGTACCCAGGGCTGAGCCTGGACCAGCTGCACACTTGGCGGATGGAGGCCGACGCGGAGCTGGAGGAGGTGAGGCCGGCTATCGCCCAGCATGCTTCGATGATCGCCGAGTGCACCGACATTAGCATTTTTGCACCCAAAATCGATGATGACGGTGTTGCCCAGCCGGAGGAGTGGTTCGGGCTGAACCCGGCGGTGGGCGAGGACTCGGCAGAGGAGATCGCCTCCAGCGACGAGGGCGAGGAGGACGAAGAGGAGGACGGCGAAGACGTCGAGCCGGCTGGTGGAACAACCGGCCGACCTCAGGCCGATCGTGCCTCTAGCAACGAGGCGCGTGGAAGCGCTCCCTCTTCGGGAGGCGGTGACCAGACCGAGGTTCGCCAGCCGGCCGCTCCTTCAGCCGGCACAGCCGTCTCCGCCAACCAGCCCGGCTCGTTGGTCGCTCCGCCGGCTTGACCTGCCGTCGTTATTTTTCCTGCTTGTTGTCTTTTGAACAATCTTCATTAGGTTTTCGCAATTCCACCCACTGGGGGTGTATCCAAACTATGTTGAGTGCTGGCCTCTCGAAGGTCTTTTATGTAAATATTATTATGTGCATGTTTGGTTTCCATTCGCGTATGCTTTTTATCCTTAGGTTTTTTCCTTTGCCGCCTTCCCTCTTTGGGGAGGCAAGTACTTGAGCTTTCTTGGATTGAAGTGAAGTGAATGGAAACCGGCCGGCCGGCTACTCTGGTAGCCATTTGGCGGTGGGAGAAAAACCGGCTTGTGTTATATTAGTCCGTTAGTCCCTAGCCGTTTTTCGTGTGGGCGCCCGTTCCTGCCTTTAACTCTTGCCAGTCGGACAGCCGGTTCTTCGAACTGCGACTTTTGGCAAGAGAAAGCTTGGGAGCCAGCACCCTACTTGTCTGACTGCGGGTAGGATTTCTAATATAACTCCAGTCGGCCAGTCCCCGGGCCGACTAGTCGAACCCGGTGCCGGACGGAACAAGTAAATGAAATGACAAAGTCATAAGCATGATGCTTTTCATTCATAGATAAGAGATGGCAGTCCCCGAGCCCTCCTCGGGGGGCCTATTGTTTCGTACTTAATAAAAAAGTTAGTGTGATACATACTGCATTTCAACTATAAAATCTTCGAAGGAGGTTGGCGTTCCATGGTCGTTCCGACTCCTTGCCGGAGTCGTCTCTCTTTCGTGCCTTCGGCTTCTGCGCGTCGATCAGGTAGTAGGAGTCGTTGCCTAAGGCTCTGCTGATAACAAAGGGGCCCTCCCAAGGGGCCGAGAGCTTGTGCTGGCCGGCTGTTCGCTGGATCAGCCGGAGCACAAGATCGCCCTCTTGGAAGGATCTTGGCTTGACCTTCCGGCTGTGGTAGCAGCGCAGGCCCTGCTGGTAGATGACAGACCGGCTGAGGGCTAACAGTCGGCTTTCTTCCAGCAGGTCGACGCCGTCTTCTCGTGCTTCCTTGGCCTCCGCTTCCGTGTACATGGTTAATCGAGGCGAGTCGAACTCGATGTCAGTTGGGACGACCGCCTCGGCACCATACACAAGGAAGAAAGGGGTGAAGCCGGTTGACTTGTTTGGTGTAGTGCGCAGACTCCAGAGGACAGCCGGCAGCTCATCGAGCCAACAGCCGGCTGAACGCTCTAGAGGTACGACCAGTCAGGGCTTGATGCCGGAGAGGATGAGGTCGTTGGCTCGCTCGACCTGGCCGTTTGACTGCGGGTGGGCGACGGACGCTAAGTCCAGCCGAATACCTTGGGCTGCGCAGAAACGTGCCAAGGCTCCTTTGGCAAAATTCGTGCCATTGTTGGTGATGATGCTGTGTGGCACGCCGTACCGAGTTGTTATGTCTGCGATGAATGTCACAGCAGTCGGCCCATTCAGCTTCTTGATCGGCTTTGCCTCAATCCACTTGGTGAATTTGTCCACGGCGACGAGCAAATGCGTCATGCCGCCGCGTGCCGTCTTGAATGGGCTCACCATGTCCAGTCCCCAAACGGCGAAGGGCCAGGTGAGGGGAATGGTCTTGAGTGCCGAAGCCGGCATGTGTTGCTTGGAGCTGAAAAGTTGGCACCCTTTGCAATATTTAACTAAATCCTTGGCGTCATCTAAAGCAGTCGGCCAAAAGAAACCATGGCGGAAGGCTTTGGCGACGAGTGATCTTGAGGCCGCATGGTGGCCGCATTCTCCTTGGTGAATGCCTCTGAGGATTGCAATGCCCTTCTCTTGCTCGACGCACTGTTGGAGGACTCCAGTGACACTGCGCTTGACTAGTTCTTTGTTGATGATTGTGTATGCTCCGGCTCGACGTTGGACTTGTCTTGCCTCTGTTTCGTCAGTCGGCAGATCTTGGTTTACTAGGAAATTGAGGATGGACTGAGCCCATGATGGAGCCGCGACTTCTCCTACTGCCAATGTGGCTACTGCCACCAGGGTGGGCGGGCTGGGTGGTGAAATGCTGGAGTCGGCCACCGGCTGTTGTGTTGCTGCAGTCCCTGGGCCGGCTACTGCAGTCCCCGAGCCGGCTACTGCAGTCCCCGAGCCGGGTGTGGTAGTCCCCGAGCCGGTTGCCGAAGTCCCCGGGCTGACTACTGAAGTCCCGGGGTCGCCCGCTTGGTTCTTCGAGCCAGACCCGGCCGCGTCGGGGTCAGGTGGCACGAAGATGGAATTGGACTCTGGAGACGTCTTGATGGACGGCTTGAGGAGGCGTTGTAGAGCGACGCCGGTTGGTATTGCTTGCCGAGTGGAGCCTATTCGAGCCAGGGCATCGGCTGGCTCGTTGTCGGCTCGCGGTACATGGAGGAACTCGCATCCTTCAAAGTATCCGCTGAGTTGTTGGACCAGGAAGCGGTAGCTTGCCATATTTGCTTCCTTGGCGTCCCAGTCGCCGGATGATTGTTGGACCACCAAGTCCGAGTCGCCATAACATAGGATCCGGCGGATGCCGAGTTCCTTGGCAAGCCGGAGCCCATGTATGAGCGCCTCGTACTTGGCCACGTTGTTGGAGGCGGGAAAGTGAATTTGCAGCGTGTATCTGAGCTTGTCGCCTTTGGGAGAGGTAAGGACGATGCCGGCTCCCAAGCCGGTGCGCATCTTGGACCCGTCAAAGTGCATGCACCAATGGGTGGAGTCGGGAGCCGGCGGCAGGTACTGGGTCTCGGCCCAGTCGACGAGGAAGTCGGCCAGTGCTTGGGACTTGATGGCGGTGCGGGGCTGGTAGAAGATCGTGTAAGGGGCCATCTCGATGGCCCATTTCGCCACCCGGCCGGATGTGTCCCGGCTGCCTATGATCTCGGCCAGCGGGGCGGTGCATATGACCGTGACGGGGTGCTCTTGGAAGTAGGGCTTCAGCTTCTTGGCAGTGAAGTACATGCCGTAACATATCTTCTGGTAGTGCGGGTAGTTCTGCTTCGAAGCGGATAGCACCTCGCTCAAATAATACACCGGCCTCTGAACCGGCTGGGCTCGGCCTTCTTCTGGGCGTTGGACTACGATGACGGTGCTGACCACCCGGCTGGTTGCGGCAATGTAAAGGAGCATGGGCTCTTTCTCAGTCGGCGCCGCCAGGACGGGCGGCGTGGCCAGCATCTTCTTCAGCTCGTGAAAAGCTTGGTCGGCCTGGTCGTTCCACTCGAAGTGAGTGCTCTTCTTCATGAGGCGGTAGAGGGGGAGAGCCTTCTCTCCGAGCCGGCTGATGAAGCGGTTCAAGGAGGCCAAGCATCCAGTGAACTTTTGGATGTCTCGAAGCTTGGTGGGGATCGTCATTCTCTCGATGGCCTTGATCTTCACCGGGTTGCATTCGATGCCGCGTTCGGAGACCAGGAAGCCTAGGAGCTGGCCGACTGGCACTTCGAACACGCATTTCTCGGGGTTGAGCTTGATTTGGAACCGGCGTAGGTTCTCAAACGTTTCCTTGAGGTCTCCCAGCAAAGTGTCGCGCTTCTCCGTCTTCACCACAATGTCGTCCATGTAGACGTGAGCATTTCTGCCGAGTTGCTTGAGGAGGCACTTCTGCATGCAACACTGAAAAGTGGCACCGGCATTTCTTAAGCCGAATGTCATAGTCAGGTAGCAGAAGGCTCCAAATGGCGTGATGAAGGCGGTCTTCAGGCGGTCGTCCGGATCTAGCTTTATCTGGTGATATCCTGAGTAAGCATCCAAGAAACTCAACAGCTCGCATCCAGCCATGGAGTCTATCACTTGGTCAATCCTTGGCAGGGCAAAGGGATCTTTGGGGCAAGCCTTGTTGAGGCTCGTGTAGTCTATACACATGCGCCACTTGTTATTCTTCTTTAGCACAAGGACCGGGTTGGCGAGCCACTCTAGAAAGAAAACTTCCATAATGAAGCTGGCCGCCAGAAGCCGGGCTATCTCCTCTCCCACAATCCTGCGTTTCTCCTTCGACAGTCGGTGAAGGGGTTGTTTGACTGGCTTTGCGTCTTCTCGGGCATGTAGTTTGTGCTCGGCGAATTTCCTCGGAACACCCGGCATGTCCTTGGGGGACCATGCAAAGATGTCCTGATTCTCACGGAGGAAATCGGCAAGCTCGCCTTCCTATTTGCTGTTCAGGCTTGCCCCGATGACGGCAAACCTCTCTGGATGTTCGGGGTCAAGAGGTATCTTCTTCGTCTCCTTGGCCGGATGGAAGGATCCTTGAGCATCATGCTCCTTGGGGTCGGGGGACACGGTCGACTGCTTGCCGGCTATGGCCACGACTCGGTCCAACATCTTCTTTTCTTCGGCAATCACAAGGGACTCGGCCAGCCGGCTATTGGCTGCCGCGCACTCAGAGGACTTCTTGTAATCGCCGGCTACAGTGATGACGCCTTTGGTACTTGGTATCTTCATCTTGAGGTATGCATAGTGGGGAACTGCCATGAATTTGGCCAAGGCAGGTCGGCCAAGCAATGCATGGTAAGGGCTCTCCAGGTCCACCACTTCAAACCAGATCGCTTCCCGGCGGAAATGCTCCTTGTCCCCAAAAAGTACGTCAATCTTGATCTTGCCAATGGGGGCGCAGGACAGGCCGGGTACGATGCCATGGAACACTGTTCGAGTAGGCATGAGCTGCTTCGTCTTGACATTTAGCTTCTCCAGGGTGTCACGGTACAGGATGTTGATGCTGCTCCCGCCGTCTATTAGCACGCGGGAGAAGCGGGCAGCGCGTCTGTCCATCGCGAGGGTGGCTTCTAGGACCAGCGCATAAGAGCCGGGAGATGGCATCACCTCTGGATGGTCGGCCCGGCTCCAGCTGATGGGCTTTTCTGACCAATGCATGTGTCCGCCGGGGTTGGCAGCGACCATGCTGACTTCCTGGTGCTCTCGGCGTTTGCTGCGCCGGTCTTCGGGCTGGCTCGTAAAGACAATGTAGGTCGCTTGCTCGTCGGGGAATTCGTCGTGCACAGCTCCAACTGCGGGCCGAGCGGCCGGAGGCGGCGGGGCCGGAGGCAGCGGGCCGGCAGGCGGAGGCGGCGCGAGCCCCTCGCCTTTGGAGATTCGGGTGAGCTAATGGCACTTCCGGGTTGTGTGATTGGACGGCTTCGCGCCGCTGTGGAACTTGCACGGGGCGTCGAGAGTTTGCTCGTAGGAGAAAGTCGGCTGCCAAGCCGGCCTGCCGCCCTTGGGTTTCTTGGGCGCGGGCCACCCTTCGGGTGGCATGTCTTCAACTGTGGCCACCTACCGACTAGCGGGAGGCGGCGCGGGGCCCTTGAGCTTGTGGTCGTTTGAGTGTGGGCATCGGCCGGAATCCCCAGCCGGCGTCTTGGGCGTCGGGTTGAGTACTTTTCCGGACGCATCTACCCGAAGCTCGGTCTTCATCGACGAGTCAGCGGTGGCGTACTTGTCCGCTATGTCCAGAAGCTCGTCGAGGGTAGTCGGCTCGTCGCAGAGGAGCTTGTGCTTGAGGAGGGTGCCTTCTCGGCATCCGGCTGTGAAGTATTCTATGGCTTGCACCTCGTGCACCCCCTCGCAAGAATTGCGGAGCTCGGCCCAACGCGTGAGGTAGTCGCGAGTGGACTCGGCCGGGCCCTGTACGCACAGGGAGAGCTGCCTGGGCTTGGGGGCCCGCTTGTAGGTGCTGGTGAAGTTGCGGATGAAAGCTTCGGTGAAATCTAGCCAGCTGTTGATGCTGAGAGGCTTGAGGCTGTTGAGCCAGGTCCGCGCCGTGCCTTGCAGCATGAGGGGCACGTACTTCACGGCAACGCGCCAGTTGCCGTTGGCTATGCTGACCGCCGTGGAGTAGTCGATCAACCAATCTTCCGACTTCACGGAGTTGTTGTACTTGGGCGTGTCTCTTGGGAGCGAGAACCCTTTGGGGAAAGGCTCGTCGCGGATGCGGGGGCCGAAACAAAGCGGGCCGACATCGTCTTCTTCTTCCAGCGCCAGGGATCGCGCCAGGCGGTCGATCCGATGGCGGGCGTCGTTCTCGCCGACTCCTTCGCGACGACCTAGTCGGCCGCTGAGAGTCGGGTGCGCCACTGGCGGCGGGGTGGGATATCTCTCTCCACGGGGTCGAGGCGGAGGCGGGTTGCCCCGCCATTCCGTGGCTCGGGGATGGCCATCCGCATCTCGCTCGATGGAGATTCGGGTCCGGCTTCGGCTGGCCGCCGGCTCTTTCTCGCGCCACGCGCGGGTGTTGCTCTTAGTCGGTGTCCAGGACGTTGCGCCGTGATCTCGGCGCGGGGGAGGGCTTCCCGCGCGGGCGTCGGCTTCGTGCCGCTGCGCGGCTGCATCGATCAGCTGCTGGATGCGCCGGGTCATGTGGGGGAGGTCTTTGGCCTCCAAGCCGTCCAACTCGTCTACGGCCGCCTGGGCGGCACGCAAGTTCTCAAGCGGAGTGGCATAGACCGGGCGGTCAACCCCCAGCGTGTCGGCGATGATGGCTCCGCGTTGCTTGACAAGGCCGTCCCGGCTTGGCCCGCCTGGGGCCGGCGTGCCGAAGGCGGCACGGTCAGCTTCGCGCTGGTAGGCCTCTGTGAGGCATCTCACGGAAGCCAGCCTCCAGCCCTCTGCAAGGAGGGCGAGGCGGCGTGCCTCCAGTGCTTCGTCGTCGGCATTAGCCGGGAGGGGGTGGACAAGTCGTGGGCCGCCGCGCGCGAGGCGTTGTGGGCGCTCTCACCGGCGGGGCCGCCGTGGCCGACAACCATCACTTCGGTGTTGTCAGTATCGCGGTCGTCGGTCCAAGGAAGCGGGTCGTTGTAGATTGCGACGTTGGTGGGGAAGGTGTCGTAGGAGGCCGTGTCGGAGTCGACAGGCATCGGGTCGATGGAGCCAACCGACTCCAGATCCACAGCGGGCTCGCTGGAGACATGGAGCTGGCCGAGGAGGTTGGCGAGGTGGTCGGTGCCCGCATCGGAGGCGAGCTCGTCGGAGATGAGGGTTTCGTCGAGGATATCGGCGGGGCTGCTCGCCGCACAGATGCTGGCGACGCCTTGCAGCGCGTCGTGGCAAGCGCCATCGGGCGTGTCGGGCTGGCTACGCTCGTTGGGGAGGAAGAGGGTTCCCGTCCAGAACAGGTCTCCGGACGACGGTGCACCTGGCCCCACAGTGGGCGCCAAATGTCGGGTGGTAGGTGCGACATATGCCAACGGGTGGCTTATCATTATGGGAGCCAGTAAGACATCGCCGGTGCCTGGAAACGGGATGAGGCGAAGACATGCACGCCGGCGAATCTTACCCAACTTCGGGGCTCTCCGTGGAGATAACACCCCTAGTGCTGCTCTGCGGGGTCTCCGCATGATCACTAGATGGACAAGTAGCTACACAATGCTCCTTGAGTTGTTCGGTGGGAGGAGGAAGAAAGGCACGGCTAGCTTGCTTCTTCTCCTCGTGTGGTGTCTAGAACTAGCAGGGGGTCAAACCCTTTGCATGGGTGCCCCGGGGGGTTTATATAGGCCTACCCCCGGGGGTACAATGGTAATCCGACTGGGCGCGGGGCCCAGCCGTCTGTGACTGCGCTCGTCGGCTTCTGTGCTGACTGCTGGGGCCCGCCGGCTGGTGGGCCCCGCCGGCTGCCAACTCCTTGGCGACAGACAGGCCCCACTGCCAAGGGTCTTATCGGTGGCTGGTTACTGTTGCCTCAACCTGATGACGAGGGCTTCGTCGAGGTAAGCGTGGCTACAGTGCCGCCGTCCTGCGGGCGATCACTGTAGACTTACCGCATCTTGTCTCCTTAATGGGGCGTCTTCTTCGAGGGGGGAAGCGAGCCGGCTGCGGGGAGCCGGCCCCGTCTCGGGCCGACTGGGGGAGGCCGGGCCGCCTCCTGGTGTCTCTCTGCCCGAAGGGGCCCACCGCCCGTGGGCCGTACTGGTAGCCCGTCGTGGATGACATCAGGGTCAACATGGCAACAGTGCCGCGCTGGACGGGTCATGGCCACTCCGTACGGCGCACTGTGCCAGGCGTGCTCCGGGATTCGGGGGTAGCAGGCTTCACTGTAGCCACGCCCCATCTCATCGCCGCTAGGTGGATGCAAACTTTGAGGGTACGGTCTCGACCGCTTTATGGGAGCCGGCTTCTTGGAGTCGGCCTTCTCACGGCCGGCTTCTTGAAGTCGGCCCTCCCATGGCTTTCTTCACGAGGGCTAAAGTCGGGCCACCTTCCGAAAGCCGGCCTGGGTGACAGCCAGCAAGGGGAAGGCGACCCCACGTCTTGGATTCTTGAGAGCCGGACGGGCTCGTAATTTTTTCAGAAGGGCCAGGGGAAGCCGGCTAGGCTACCCATGGCTATTTACTCCGACACTCTCTTATCATAACATTGATTCTTTGATTGTGGGTTATCAAGATCAACTCCAGGTTCAATCTCTACATCATTGTTATTGCTAGGTTGAGCATCAACATGAACATCATCATTATTATCACTAGGTTCATGTTCATTACCAGATTGTGTTTCAGCATCAGAAGTAGAAATATCATTGGGCTTCTCAGGTGTGACAACAACAGGTTCACTAGAAGCATGCAAAGTCATATCATTTTTCTTTATCTTCTTCTTAGAAGAACTAGGTGCATCAACATTAGTTCTCTGAGAATCTTACTCAATTCTCTTAGGGTGGCCCTCAGGATACAAAGGTTCCTGAGTCATTTTACCCCCTCTAGTCACAACTCTAACAACATTTTCATTTTTCTTATTATCTAATTCATTGAGCAAATCATTCTGAGCTTTAAGCACTTGTTTTACTTGAGTGGTAACCATAGAAGCATGTTTACTAATAAGTTTAAGTTCACTTTAACTCTAGACATATAATCACTCAAGTGTTCAATCATATAAGCATAACTCTAGACACAAGGGGATCCAAAGAATATTCTCAAGTATTAACAGTTGAGTTGTCAATTCAACCGCACCTGAAAGACTTAATATCTGCAGCAAAGTAATATGGAAGCAGCGGTAACTGTGGCAAAAGTAATAGTATTGTTTTTGTAGTGATTGTAACAGTAGCAACGGAAAAGTAACTAAGCAAATATCAATATGTGAAAAGCTCGTAGGCATTGGATCAGTGATGGATAATTATGTCGGATGTGATTCCTCATGCAACAGTTATAACATAGGGTGACACAGAACTAGCTCCAGTTCATCAATGTAATGTAGGCATGTATTCCGAATATATTCATACGTGCTTATGGAAAAGAACGTGCATGACATCTTTTGTCCTACCCTCCCGTGGCAGCAGGGTCCTATCGAAAACTAAGGGATATTAAGGCCTCCTTTTAATAGATTACCGGAACAAAGCATTAACACTTAGTGAATACATGAACTCCTCAAACTATAGTCATCACCGGGAGTGGTCCCGATTATTGTCACTTCGGGGTTACCGGATCATAACACATAGTGGGTGACTATTGACTTGCAAGATAGGATCAAAAACTCACATATATTCCTGGAAACATAATAGGTTCAAATCTGAAATCATGGCATTTGGGCCCTAGTGACAAGCATTAAGCATCGCAAAGTCATAGAAACATCAATCTCAGAACATAATGGATACTAGGGATCAAACCCTAACAAAACTAACTCGATTACATGATAAATCTCATCCAACCCATCACCGTCCAGCAAGCCTATGATGGAATTACTCACGCACGGCGGTGAGCATCATGAAATTGGTGATGGAGGAAGGTTGATGATGAGGATGGCGACGGATTCCCCTCTCCGGAGCCCCGAACGGACTCCGGATCAGCCCACCCGAGAGAGATTAGGGCTTGCCAGCGGCTCCGTATCGTAAAACGCGATGAATCCTTCTCCTTAATTTTGTTCTCCCGGAACATGAATATATAGAGTCAGAGTTGAGGTCGGTGGAGCCTCAGGGGGCCCACGAGACAGGGGGCGCTGTTGGGAAACGTAGTAATTTCAAAAAAAATCCTACGCACACGCAAGATCATGGTGATGCATAGCAACGAGAGGGGAGAGTGTTGTCCACGTACCCTCATAGACTGAAAGCGGGAGCATTAGCACAACGCGGTTGATGTAGTCGTACGTCTTCACGATCTGACCGTTCAAGTACCGAACGTACGCCACCTCCGAGTTCAGCACATTTTCATCTCGATGACGTCCCTCGAACTCCGATCCAGCCGAGTGTTGAGGGAGAGTTTCGTCGGCATGACGGCGTGGTGACGATGTTGATGTTCTACCGACGCAGAGCTTCGCCTAAGCACCGCTACAGTATTATCGAGGTGTAATATGGTGGAGGGGGCACCGCACACGGCTAAGAGATCAATGATCAATTGTTGTGTCTCTGGGGTGCCCCGTGCCCCCGTATATAAAGGAGCAAGCGGGGGTGCGGCCGGCCATAGGAGGAGGCGCGCCGGAGGATTCCTACTCCCACCGGGAGTAGGACTCCCCTCCTTTTTCCTAGTTGGATTAGGACTTGGGGGGAAGGAGGAGAGAGGGGAAAGGAAAGGGGGGCGCCGCCCCCTTCCTTGTCCAATTCGAACTTGGGGTGAGGGGCGCGCGGCTGCCCCTTGGCCGCCTCTCCTCTTCCTCCACTTGGGCCCATAAGGCCCAATGGCCTCTAGGGGGGTTCCAGTAACCCCTCCGGTACTCCGGTAAAATCACTATTTCACCCCGGAACACTTCCGACATATAAACATAGGCTTCCAATATATCAATCTTCATGTCTCGACCATTTCGAGACTCCTCGTCATGTCCTTGATCACATCCGGGACTTCGAACAACCTTAGGTACATCAAAACATATAAACTCATAATATAACCGTCATCGTAACATTAAGCGTGCGGACCCTACGGGTTCGAGAACTATGTAGACATGACCAAGACACGTCTCTGGTCAATAACCAATAACGGAACCTGGATGCTCATATTGGCTCCCACATATTCTATGAAGATTTTTATCGGTCAAACCGCATAACAACATACGTTGTTCCCTTTGTCATTGGTATGTTACTTGCCTGAGATTCGATCGTCGGTACCTAGTTCAATCACGTTACCGGCAAGTCTCTTTACTCATTCCGCAATACATCATCCCGCAACTAACTCATTAGTTGCAATGCTTGCAAGGCTTAAGTGATGTGCATTACCGAGAGGGCCCAGAGATACCTCTCCGACAATCGGAGTGACAAATCCTAATCTTGAAATACGCCAACCCAACAAGTACCTTTGGAGACACCTGTAGAGAACCTTTATAATCACCCAGTTACATTGTGACGTTTGGTAGCACACAAAGTGTTCCTCCGATAAACAGGAGTTGCATAATCTCATAGTCATAGGAACATGTATAAGTCATGAAGAAAGCAATAGCAGAATACTAAACGATCGTGTGCTAAGCTAACAAAATGGGTCATGTCAATCACAACATTCTCCTAATGATGTGATCCCGTTAATCAAATGACAACTCATGTATATGGTTAGGAAACATAACCATCTTCGATTAACGAGCTAGTCAAGTAGAGCCATACTAGTGACACTCTGTTTGTCTATATATTCACACATGTATTATGTTTCCGGTTAATACAATTCTAGCATGAATAATAAACATTTATCATGATATAAGGAAATAAATAATAACTTTATTATTGCCTCTAGGGCATATTTCCTTCAGTCTCCCACTTGCACTAGAGTCAATAATCTAGTTCACATCGCTATGTGATTTAACATCAATTGTTCACATCACCATGTGATTAACACCCATAGTTCACATCGTCATGTGACCAACACCCAAGGGGTTTACTAGAGTCAATAATCTAGTTCACATTGCTATGTGATTAATACCCAAAGAGTACTAAGGTGTGATCATGTTTTGCTTGTGAGGGAAGTTTAGTCAACGGGTCTGCCACATTCAGATCCGTATGTATTTTGCAAATTTGTATGTCAACAATGCTCTGCACGGAGCTACTCTAGCTAATTGCTCCCACTTTCAATATGTATCCAGATTGAGACTTTGAGTCATCTGGATCAGTGTCAAAACTTGCATCGACGTTACCCTTTACGACAAACCTTTTGTCACCTCCATAATCGAGAAACATATCCTTATTCCACTAAGGATAATTTTGACCAATGTCCAGTAATCTACTCCTAGATCACTATTGTACTCCTTTGCCAAACTCAGGGCAGGGTATACAATAGGTCTGGTACATAGCATGGCATATTTTATAGAACCTATGGCTGAGGCATAGGAAATGACTTTCATTCCCTCTCTATCTTCTGCCGTGGTTGGGCTTTGAGTCTTACTCAGTTTCACACCTTGTAACACAGGCAAGAACTCTTTCTTTGACTGTTCCATTTTGAACCACTTCAAAATCTTGTCAAGGTATGTACTTATTGAAAAACTTATCAAGCGTCTTGATCTATCTCATAGATCTTGATGCTCAATATGTAAGTAGCTTCACCGAGGTATTTCTTTGAAAAACTCCTTTCAAACATTCCTTTATGCTTTGCAGAATAATTCTACATTATCTCCGATCAACAATATGTCATTCACATATACTTATTAGAAATGTTGTAGTGCTCCCACTCACTTTCTTGTAAATACAGGCTTTACCGCAAGTCTGTATAAAACTATATGCTTTGATCAACTTATCAAAGCGTATATTCCAACTCCGAGATGCTTGCACCAGTCCATAGATAGATCGCTGGAGCTTGCATATTTTGTTAGTACCTTTAGGATTGACAAAACCTTTTGGTTGCATCATATACAACTCTTCTTTAATAAATCCATTGAGGAATGCAGTTTTGTTTATCCATTTGCCAGATTTCATAAAATGCGGCAACTGCTAACATGATTCGGACAGACTTAAGCATAGATACGAGTGAGAAACTCTCATCGTAGTCAACACTTTGAACTTGTCGAAAACCTTTTTTGCGACAATTCTAGCTTTGTAGATAGTAACACTACTATCAGTGTTCGTCTTCCTCTTGAAGATCCATTTAATCTCAATGGTTCGCTGATCATTGGGCAAGTCAATCAAAGTCCATACTTTGTTCTCATACATGGATCTCATCTCAGATTTCATGGCCTCAAGCCATTTCACGGAATCTGGGCTCATCATCGCTTCCTCATAGTTCGTAGGCTCGTCATGGTCAAGTAACATGACCTCCAGAACAGGATACCGTAGCACTCTGGTGTGGATCTCACTCTGGTTTACCTACGAGGTTTCGGTAGTAACTTGATATGAAGTTACATGATCATCATCATTAGCTTCCTCACTAATTGGTGTAGTAGTCACAGGAACAGATTTCTGTGATGAACTACTTTCCAATAAGGGAGAAGGTACAGTTACCTCATCAAGTTCTACTTTCCTCCCACTCACTTCTTTTGAGAGAAACTCCTTCTCTAGAAAGGATCCATTCTCAGCAATGAATAACTTGCCTTCGGATCTGTGATAGAAGGTGTACCCAACATTTTCTTTTGGGTATCCTATGAAGACGCACTTCTCTGATTTGGGTATGAGCTTATCAGGTTGAAACTTTTTCACATAAGCATTGCAACCTCAAACTTTAAGAAACGACAGCTTAGGTTTCTTGCTAAACCACAGTTCATACGGTGTCGTCTCAACGGATTTAGATGGTGCCCTTTTAATGTGAATGCAACTGTCTCTAATGCATAACCCCAAAACGACAGTGGTAAATCGGTAAGAGACATCATAGATTGCACTATATCAAATAAAGTACGGTTATGACATTCGGACACACCATTGCGCTGTGGTGTTCCAGGTGACGTGAGTTGCGAAACTATTATGCATTGTTTCAAATGTAGACCAAACTCGTAACTCAAATATTCTCCTCCATGATCAGATCGTAGAAACTTTATTTTCTTGCTAGGATGATTTTCAACTTCACTCTGAAATTCTTTGAACTTTTCAAATGTTTCAGACTTATGTTTCATTAAGTAGATATACCCATATCTTCTAAAATCATCTGTGAAGGTCAAAAAATAACGATACCTGCCGTGAGCCTCAACACTTATCGGATGGCATACATCAGTATGTATTATTTCCAATAAGTCAGTTGCTCGCTCCATTGTTCCGTAGAACGGAGTCTTTAGTCATCTTGCCCATAAGGCATGGTTCGCAAGCAACAAGTGATTCATAATCAAGTGATTCCAAAATTCCATCAGCATGGAGTTTCTTCATGCGCTTTACACCAATATGACCTAAATGGCAGTGCCACAAATAAGTTGCACTATCATTATTAACTTTGCATCTTTTTGGCTTCAATATTATGAATATGTGTATCACTACGATCGAGATCCAACAAACCATTTTCGTTGGGTGTATAACCATAGAAGGTTTTATTCATGTAAACAGAATAACAATTATTCTCTAACTTAAATGAATAGCCGTATTGCAATAAACATGATCAAATCATATTCTTTCTCAACGCAAACACCAATAACATTTATTTAGGTTTAACACTAATCCCGAAAGTATAGGGAGTGTGCGATGATGATCATATCATTCTTGGAACTACTTCCATCACACATCATCACTTCACCCTTAACTAGTCTTTGTTCATTCTGCAACTCCTGTTTCAAGTTACTACTCTTAGCAACTGAACTAGTATCAAATACCGAGGGGTTGCTATAAACACTAGTAAAGTACACATCTATAACATGTATATCAAATATAGCTAGTTCACTTTGCCATCCTTCTTATCCGCCAAATACTTGGGGTGTTTGCGCTTCTAGTGACCAGTCCCTTTGCAGTAGAAGCACTTAGTCTCAGGCTTAGGTCCAGGCTTGGGCTTCTTCACTTGAGCAGCAACTTGCTTGCTGTTCTTCTTGAAGTTCCCCTTCTATCCCTTTGCCCTCTTTTTTGAAACTAGTGATCTTGTTAACCATCAACACTTGATGCTCTTTCTTCATTTCTACCTCCGTCAATTTCAGCATCACAAAGAGCTTGGGAATCGTTTCCGTTATCCCTTGCATATTATAGTTCATCATGAAGTTCTACTAACTTGGTGATGGTGACTAGAGAATTCTATCAATCACTATTTTATCTGGAAGATTAACTCCCACTTGATTCAAGCGATTGTAGTACCCAGACAATCTGAGCACATGCTCACTGCTTGAGCTATTCTCCTCCATCTTTTAGCTATAGAACTTGTTGGAGACTTCATATCTCTCAACTCAGGTATTTGCTTGAAATATTAACTTCAACTCCTGGAACATCTCATATGTTCCATGATGTTCAAAACGTCTTTGAAGTCACGATTCTAAGCCGTTAAGCATGGTGCACTAAACTATCAAGTAGTCATCATATTGAGCTAGCCAAACGTTCAGAACGTCTGCATTTGCTCCTACAATAGGTCTGTCACCTAGCGGTGCATCAAGGACATAATTCTTCTGCGCAGCAATGAGGATAATCCTCAGATCACGGATCCAATCCGCATCATTGCTACTAACATTTTTCAACTTAGTTTTCTCTAGGAACATACAAAATTAAACGGGGAGCAACATCGCGAGCTATTGATCTACAACATAGATATGCTAATACTACCAGGACTAAGTTCATGATAAATTAAAGTTCAGTTAATCATATTACTTAAGAACTCCCACTTAGATAGACATCGCTCTAATCATCTAAGTGATCACGTGATCCAAATCAACTAAACCATAACCGATCATCACGTGAAATGGAGTAGCTTTCAATGGTGAGCATCATTATGTTGATCATATCTACTATATGATTCACGCTCGACCTTTCGGTCTCAGTGTTCCGAGGCCATATCTGCATATGCTAGGCTCGTCAAGTTTAACCTGAGTATTCTGCATGTGAAAAACTAGCTTGCACCCATTGTAGATGGACGTAGAGCTTATCACACCCGATCATCACGTGGTGTCTGGGCACGACGAACTTTGGCAACGGTGCATACTCAGGGAGAACACTTTTATCTTGAAATTTAGTGAGAGATCATCTTATAATACTACTGTCAATCAAAGCAAGATAAGATGCATAAAAGAAAAACATCACATGCAATCAATATAAGTGATATGATATGGTCATCATCATATTGTGCTTGTGATCTCCATCTCTGAAGCACCATCATGATCACCATCGTCACCGGCGCGACACCTTGATCTCCAACGTAGCATCGTTGTCGTCTCGCCAATCTTATGCTTCTACGACTATCGCTACCGCTTAGTGATAAAGTAAAGCATTACAGGGCGATTGCATTGCATACAATAAAGCGACAACCATATGGCTCCTGCCAGTTGCCCATAACTCGGTTACAAAACATGATCATCTCATACAATAAAATATAGCATCATGTCTTGACCATATCACATCACAACATGCCATGCAAAAACAAGTTAGACGTCCTCTACTTTGTTGTTGCAAGTTTTACGTGGCTGCTACAGGCTTAGCAAGAACCGTTCTTACCTACGCATAAAAACCAAAATGATAGTTTGTCAAGTTGGTGCTGTTTTAACCTTCGCAAGGACCGGGCGTAGCCACACTCGGTTCAACTAAAGTTGGAGAAACTGACACCCACCAGCCACCTGTGTGCAAAGCACGTCGGTAGAACCAGTCTCGCGTAAGCGTACGCGTAATGTCGGTCTGGGCCGCTTCATCCAACAATACCGCCGAACCAAAGTATGACATGCTGGTAAGAAGTATGACTTATTTCGCCCACAACTCACTTGTGTTCTACTCGTGCATATAACATCAACGCATAAAACCAGGCTCGGATGCCGCTGTTGGGAAATGTAGTAATTTCAAAAAAATTCCTACGCACACGCAAGATCATGGTGATGCATAGCAATGAGAGGGGAGAGTGTTGTCCACGTACCCTCGTAGACTAAAATCGGAAGCGTTAGCACAACGCGGTTGATGTAGTCGTACGTCTTCACGATCCGACCGATCAAGTACCAAACATACGGCACCTCCGAGTTCAGCACACGTTCAGCTCGATGATGTCCCTCGAACTCCGATCCAGCCGAGTGTTGAGGGAGAGTTTCGTCAGCATGACGGTGTGGTGACGATGTTGATGTTCTACCGACGCAGGGCTTCGCCTAAGCACCGCTACAGTATTATCGAGGTGTACTATGGTGGAGGGGGGCACCGCACACGGCTAAGAGATCAATGATCAATTGTTGTGTCTCTGGGGTGCCCCCTGTCCCCGTATATAAAGGAGCAAGGGGCGTGCGGCCAGCCATAGGAGGAGGCTCGCCGGAGGAGTCCTACTCCCACTCGGAGTAGGACTCTCCTCCTTTTTCCTAGTTGGATTAGGACTTGGGGGGAAGGAGGAGAGAGGGGAAAGGAAAGGGGGGTGTCGCCCCCTTCCTTGTCCAATTCAGACTTGGGGGGAGGGGCGTGCGGCTGCCCCTTGGCCGCCTCTCCTCTTCCTCCACCTGGGCCCATAAGGCCCAATAGCCTCCGGGGGGTTCCGGTAACCCCTCCGGTACTCCGGTAAAATCACTATTTCACCCGGAACACTTCCGACATCCAAACATAGGCTTCCAATATATCAATCTTCATGTCTCGACCATTTCGAGACTCCTCGTCATGTCCTTGATCACATCCGGGACTCCGAACAACCTTCGGTACATCAAAACATATAAACTCATAATATAACCGTCATCGTAACATTAAGCGTGCGGACCCTACGGGTTCGAGAACTATGTAGACATGACCGAGAAACATCTCCGGTTAATAGCCAATTGCGGAACCTGGATGCTCATATTGGCTCCCACATATTCTACGAAGATTTTTATCGGTCAAACCGCATAACAACATACGTTGTTCCCTTTGTCATCGGTATGTTACTTGCCCAAGATTCGATCATCGGTACCTAGTTCAATCTCGTTACCGGCAAGTCTCTTTACTCGTTCCATCATACATCATCCCGCAACTAACTCATTAGTTGCAATGCTTGCAAGGCTTAAGTGATGTGCATTACCGAGAGGGCCCAGAGATACCTCTCCGACAATCGGAGTGACAAATCCTAATCTCGAAATACGCCAACCCAACAAGTACCTTTGGAGACACCTGTAGAGCACCTTTATAATCACCCAGTTACGTTTGTGACGTTTGGTAGCACACAAAGTGTTCCTCCGGTAAACGGGAGTTGCATAATCTCATAGTCACAGGAACATGTATAAGTCATGAAGAAAGCAATAGCAGAATACTAAACGATCGTGTGCTAAGCTAACGGAATGGGTCATGTCAATCACATCATTATCCTAATGATGTGATCCCGTTAATCAAATGACAACTCATGTATATGGTTAGGAAACATAACCATCTTCGATTAACGAGCTAGTCAAGTAAAGGCATACTAGTGACAATTTGTTTGTCTATATATTCACACATGTATTACGTTTCCGGTTAATACAATTCTAGCATGAATAATAAACATTTATCATGATATAAGGAAATAAATAATAACTTTATTATTGCCTCTAGGGCATATTTCCTTCAGGCGCGCCCCAGGGGGTGGGCGCCCACACCATCGTGGACAGGGTGTGGGCCCCCTGGTGTTGATTATTTCGCCAGTATTTTTTATATATTCCAAAAATATTCTTTGTGAAGTTTCAGGTCAATCCGAGAACTTTTATTTCTGCACAAAAATAACACCATGGCAATTCTGCTGAAAACAGCGTCAGTCTGAGTTAGTTCCATTCAAATCATGCAAATTAGAGCCCAAAACAAGGTCAAAAGTGTTCGGAAAAGTAGATACAATGGAGACGTATCAGGTACCAATCATGGGCGGAGCTACAGTGAGAAGTTTGGGCGGGCCATGCCAAAGGAGAGCGGAAAAACAAATTCGGCCAGCTAGCTAGGCATGCTTTTCATGCAATACTTCCTCGTGGGTTGGGGGAGTCGGATCCTCTAACATTATGGAGAAATGTCATGGCTTGACATCCCTTCAGAAAAACAGACATAGCCACCTCTCCCTTCCCATGCACGTGACCTACTCTTTCTCTTGCTTCTCCTTTCGAGGGAAAAGCCCCCCAGCTTTGCGCTAAACAACACTCGTGAGATGCTTCCCTCCACTTCTTCTCCAGCTTCCCCTCCATTGCTTGTATTGCACCTCACTTTTTCTATTTTCCTCTTCTCTTTTGGAGCATCTGCCACTCCCAGCACAACAATAATGCTTTTTCCCTCTTCTGTTTTGGAGCACCAACACATAAAAAAATGCTCTTTTCCTCCTCTCTTTTGGAGCATCTGCACAACCAGTACCTGGCTTGATCAAATACAACATTAAATATTAGAATTTAGAGGTTGATCAATGGAGATCAAGATCCAAACAAGTAAGTTTTGCTTTTTATGGATCTTTTCAGTAGGAGTTGCACATGTTAAACCACTTCTTGTTGGTTTCACCATGTAGTAATGATATCATGAAACAAATCTACACCTCTCCTCTTTCTTTTGTATGGATTATTTAGAATAATATTTAGTTTTTTATTTTGTAGGGAGAATGTCACACCTAGCTGGAAACCTCAACTTGGCATGAAATTTGATAATTTGTATGAAGCATGACGCATTTGGAGGTACCATGGAGGAAGGATGGGATTCGGTGTTATAAAGAGGTTTACAAATCGGAGTGTAGTGACTTCATGCAGATATGTATGTTTCAAAGAGGGGAAGAAGTCTGCAGATAAAATAGATAACCTAACTAAGATAGGCGAGCTAAAATTAGAACTGATTGTCAAGTCACATGTCTCTTACAATAGACCGCAAAGTTGAAAATTACGAAATATATGATATTTATCTTGAACATAATCACATGCTTTAGCTCCTAGAAGCATGCCACTTGTTGCCATCACAAAGAAGGATCTCTAAAGTGCAAGCTTTTGAAATTGTTGATGACTCAGGTATTGCACCAGAAAATGCTAATGAATTTGCTAGTGGACATTTTGGTGTAACAGCTGGTCTAACTTACACACGCGTAGATCACAAGAACCACTTGCGAACAAAGCGCCAAAGAGAATTGAAGTATGGTGAGGGTGGAAGTATGTTGAAGTATTTTGAAGACAAAGCCGTTGAGAATCCTTCCTTTCAATTTGTTATACATTCGGACAGCGAGGAACAAATGACTAGGCTGATGCTAAAATGATCATAGATTATGCTCATTTTGGTTATGTTATGACCTTTGACACTACTTTTGGGACAAATAAAGAGTACATGCCATTTGGTGTGTCTATTGGATTCAACCATTTCAGAGAAACATTAGTATTTGGTGCTTCACTTCTCCGTGATGAGACATTTGAATCTTTCAAATGGCTTTTTTGTGCCTTCTTATCGGTACATAACCAGAAGCAGCCACACACCATGTTTACTGACCAAGATAGTGCTATGGGGAAGGCAATTGGGCATGTTTTTTAGAATCAATACATGGACTGTGCACTTTCCACATTATGCAAAATGCTATCAAGTACCTATCCAGCAAAGAGAATAGTGAAGACAACAAAGACAATGTGAATGTGGGAGAGAATGAGGAAAATGAATCATCTCTCCTCAAAGATTCCAGTGCTTGTATATATGAATATGAAGACCTACAAACATTTGAAGATGCTTTTAATGTTATGAGAAGCAAGGTGAAAAAGCAAATGGATGGATAGTATTTATAAGGTAAAGAAGTGGGCAGAATGTTTTATGAGAGATGCTTTCACTTTGAGAATGTGAAGCACACAACTAAGTGAAAGTTCGAACAATGACCTAAAGAACCATCCCAAGTCAGATTTGGATATCAACCGCTTTTTTCCATCATTTTTGAAAGAGCCATGAAAGTGAAAAGAGACACTGAGATAAATTTGGAGTACGAGTCTAGGAAGAGTCTACCTAGAATCAAGATCCCCACACTAATGTCGCAACGAGTCAATAATCTTTATACTCCTACTATATTTGAAGCTTTTCAAACAGAATATGGGAGGGCAATGGCAGCATGTACTCATATGCTACCTGGAGACAACGAATACATGGTCAAGATTGGAAGGCTTGTTGATGGGCAACATGCAACATTTGAACAACAATACAAAGTTGTTGGAGACAATCACCAACAAACGACTTCATGTAGTTGTGGGAAGTTTGAGAGAGTAGGAATTTTGCGTGCTCATGCTTTGGAAGTTCTTGAATTAATGAATATCAAGTTGTTCCTGTCACACCACATTTTGAAGTGATGGACAAGAGAAGCACAATCAGGTTCCATCAAAGATTGTTGTGGATGAACTGTAGTTGAAAAAACCAAAGTTGGATCCCATCACCGATACAATTTTCTTATACACATGTGTTGTGAGTTGGCAACTCTAGCAGCCAACTCTGAGGAATGTTGTATTGTCATCGAGAATGCACTTGTCAGTGCTACTAAGCAAGCGAAAGAACTATTGGGTGCATGCAAAACTAATGTTGAAGAAAGATGCCATGTCCAGGTGACTCAAACATTGAGTCAAACATCAAATGAAATGTCGAGTGTTGCACAGGTGACTCAAACATCAAATGAATTGTTGAGTGATGCATGTCTCAATAAAAATAGGTTGAGAAGAAAGACTCTAAAAGGGCAACCTGGTGCATGTAGCTCCCGCTTGCGCAGGGTCCAGGGAAGGGTCCGACCACTTTGGGTCTATAGCACGCAGCCTTTCCCTACATTTCTGTAAGAGGCTGTTTCCAGGACTTGAACCCATGACCTCATGGTCACAAGGCAGCAGCTTTACCACTGCGCCAAGGCTCCCCTTCGTTGAGAAGAAAGACTCTAAAAGTAAAAAAAAGTTTCCTTGAGAGGCAACACAAGAGAACAAGGAAAAGCCATCTGCCACCGCAGCGAGAAAAGAAAGAGAAGATTTTCCCATTAGCCAGCAGGAAGAAAAGGAGACCATAATATCACAGACTAGTTCGGTAAAGAAGGTTGTCTCAAAAAAATCAGCATAATGGGCCATACCACTACCGAATGAAGCAAGCTCTGGAAAATATGAGTTCATGGAGTGTTTCATTGATCTGTTGACAACTCCTATTGTTGAAGACATAGATGCTGACCCATTTTGGTTGCAGTCGAAATTATTTTGGATGCTATAGTTTGTACTCTGAAAATGTTCAGAATGGTAGAGTATAGGTAGCTAGTAAGGTAGGAGTTCCTTTTGTTCGGCATTGCAAGGATTTCTATTTTCTTATGTTGCCACTTGGTGGGACTTTATTGTTGGGGAACGTAGTAATTTTTCAAAAATTCCTACGCACACGCAAGATCATGGTGATGCATAGCAACGAGAGGGGAGAGTGTTGTCTACATACCCTCGTAGACCAGCAACGGAAGCGTTGACACAACGTAGAGGAAGTAGTCGTACGTCTTCCCGATCCGACCGATCCAAGTACCGAACGTACAGCACCTCCGAGTTCTACACACGTTCAACTCAGTGACGTCCCTCGAGCTCCAATCCAGCAAACGTTGAGGGAGAGTTTCGTCAGCACGACGGCGTGATGACGGTGATGATGTTCTACCGACGTCGGGATTCGCCTAAGCACCGCTACGATATGACCGAGGTGGAATATGGTGGAAGGGGGCACCGCACACGGCTAAGGAACGATCACGAAGATCAACTTGTGTGTCATGGGGTGCCCCTTGCCCCCGTATATAAAGGAGGGAGAGGGGGAGGTGCGGCCGGCCCTAGGGGTGCGCCTGGAGGAGTCCTACTCCCACCGGGAGTAGGACTCCCCCCTCTTGCCTTGTTGGAAAAGGAAGGGGGAAGGGAGAAAGAGGAAAGGGGGGCGCTGCCCCCCCCCCCTTCCTTGTCCTATTTGGACTAGGGGGGAGGGGGCGCGCGGCCTGCCCTGGCCGGCCCTCCTCTTCTCCCTTATGGCCCATGTAGGCCCAATAACCCCGGGGGGTTCCGGCAACCCCCCGGTACTCCGGTAAAATCCCGATTTCACCCGGAACGTTTCCAATATCCAAATATAGGCTTCCAATATATCAATCTTTATGTCTCGACCATTTCGAGACTCGTTGTCATGTCCGTGATCACATACGGGACTCCGAACAACCTTCGGTACATCAAAACACAAAAACCCTAATTACGATCGTCACCGAACTTTAAGCGTGCGGACCCTACGGGTTCGAGAACTATGTATACATGACCGAGACACGTCTCCAGTCAATAACCAATAGCAGAACCTGGATGCTCATATTGGCTCCTACATATTCTACGAAGATCTTTATCGGTCAGACCGCATAACAACATACGTTGTTCCCTTTGTCATCGGTATGTTACTTGCCCGAGATTCGATCATCGGTATCTTAATACCTAGTTCAATCTCGTTACCGGCAAGTCTCTTTACTCGTTCCGTAATACATAATCCCGCAACTAACTTATTAGTTGCAATGCTTGCAAGGCTTGAGCGATGTGCATTACCGAGAGGGCCCAGAGATACCTCTCCGACAATCGGAGTGACAAATCCTAATCTCGAAATACGCCAACCCAACAAGTACCTTCGGAGACACCTATAGAGCACCTTTATAATCACCCAGTTACGTTGTGACGTTTGGTAGCACACAAAGTGTTCCTCCGGTAAACGGGAGTTGCATAATCTCATAGTCATAGGAACATGTATAAGTTATGAAGAAAGCAATAGCAACAAACTAAACGATCAAGTGCTAAGCTAACGGAATGGGTCAAATCAATCACATCATTCTCCTAATGATGTGATCCCGTTAATAAAATGACAACTCATGTCTATGGTTAGGAAACATAACCATCTTCGATCAACGAGCTAGTCAAGTAGAGGCATACTAGTGACACTCTGTTTGTCTATGTATTCACACATGTATTATGTTTCTGGTTAATACAATTCTAGCATGAATAATAAACATTTATCATGATATAAGGAAATAATTAATAACTTTATTATTGCCTCTAGGGCATATTTCCTTCAGTCTCCCACTTGCACTAGAGTCAATAATCTAGATTACACAGTAATGATTCTAACACCCATGGAGCCTTGGTGTTGATCATGTTTTGCTCGTGGAAGAGGCTTAGTCAGCGGGTCTGCAACATTCAGATCCGTATGTATCTTGCAAATTTCTATGTATCCCACTTGGACTAAATCCCGAATGGAATTGAAGCGTCTCTTGATGTGCTTGGTTCTCTTGTGAAATCTGGATTCCTTCGCCAAGGCAATTGCACCAGTATTGTCACAAAAGATTTTCATTGGACCCGATGCACTAGGTGTGACACCTAGATCGGATATGAACTCCTTCATCCAGACTCCTTCATTTGCTACTTCCGAAGCAGCTATGTACTCCGCTTCACATGTAGATCCCGCCATGATGCTTTGTTTAGAACTGCACCAACTGATAGCTCCACCGTTCAGTATAAACACGTATCCGGTTTGCGATTTAGAATCGTCCAGATTAGTGTCAAAACTTGCATCAACGTAACCATTTACGATGAGCTCTTTGTCACCTCCATATACGAGAAACATATCCTTAGTCCTTTTCAGGTATTTCAGGATGTTCTTGACCATTGTCCAGTGATCCACTCCTGGATTACTTTGTTACCTCCCTGCTAGACTTATAGCAAGGCACACATCAGGTATGGTACACAGCATTGCATACATGATAGAGCCTATGGCTGAAGCATAGGGAACATCTTTCAGTTTCTCTCTATCTTCTGCGGTGGTCGGACATTAAGTCTTACTCAACTTCACACCTTGCAACACAGGCAAGAACCCTTTCTTTGCTTGATCCATTTTGAACTTCTTCAAAACTTTGTCAAGGTATGTGCTTTGTGAAAGTCCAATTAAGCGTCTTGATCTATCTCTATAGATCTTAATGCTCAATATGTAAGCAGCTTCACCGAGGTCTTTCATTGAAAAACTCTTATTCAAGTATCCCTTTATGCTATCCAGAAATTCTATATCATTTCCAATCAATAATATGTCATCCACATATAATATCAGAAATGCTACAGACCTCCCACTCACTTTCTTGTAAATACAGGCTTCTCTAAAAGTCTGTACAAAACCAAATGCTTTGATCACACTATCAAAGTGTTTATTCCAACTCCGAGAGGCTTGCACCAGTGCATAAATGGATCGCTGGAGCTTGCACACTTTGTTAGCTCCCTTTGGATCGACAAAACCTTCTGGTTGCATCATATACAACTCTTCTTCCAGAAATCCATTCTGGAATGCAGTTTTGACATCCATTTGCCAAATTTCATAATCATAAAATGCGGCAATTGCTAACATGATTCGGACAGACTTAAGCATCGCTACGGGTGAGAAGGTCTCATCGTAGTCAATCCCTTGAACTTGTCGAAAACCTTTCGCAACAAGTCGAGCTTTGTAGACAGTAACATTACTGTCAGTGTCAGTCTTCTTCTTGAAGATCCATTTATTCTCAATTGCTTGCCGATCAACGGGCAAGTCAATCAAAGTCCACACTTTGTTCTCATACATGGATCCTATCTCAGATTTCATGGCTTCTAGCCACTTTGCGGAATCTGGGCTCACCATCGCTTCTTCATAGTTCGTAGGTTCATCATGATCTAGTAGCATGACTTCCAGAACAGGATTACTGTACCACTCTGGTGCGGATCTTACTCTGGTTGATCTATGAGGTTCGGTAGTAACTTGATCTGGAGTTTCATGATCATTATCATTAGCTTCCTCACTAATTGGTGTAGGTGTCACAGAAACCGGTTTCTGTGATGTACTACTTTCCAATAAGGGAGCAGGTACAGTTACCTCATCAAGTTCTACTTTTTTCCCACTCACTTCTTTCGAGAGAAACTCCTCTCTATAAAGGATCCATTCTTAGCAATGAAAGTCTTGCCTTCGGATCTGTGATAGAAGGTGTACCCAACAGTTTCCTTTGGGTATCCTATGAAGACACATTTCTCCGATTTGGGTTCGAGCTTATCAGGTTGAAACTTTTTCACATAAGCATCGCAGCCCCAAACTTTCAGAAATGACAACTTTGGTTTCTTGCCAAACCATAGTTCATAAGGTGTCATCTCAACGGATTTTGATGGTGCCCTATTTAACGTGAATGCAACCGTCTCTAAAGCATAACCCCAAAACGATAGCGGTAAATCTGTAAGAGACATCATAGATCGCACCATATCTAGTAAAGTACGATTTGGACATTCGGACACACCATTACGCTGTGGTGTTCTGGGTGGCGTGAGTTGCGAAACTATTCCGCATTGTTTCAAATGTAGACCAAACTCGTAACTCAAATATTCTCCTCCACGATCAGATCGTAGAAACTTTATTTTCTTGTTACAATGATTTTCAACTTCACTCTGAAATTCTTTGAACTTTTCAAATGTTTCAGACTTATGTTTCATTAAGTAGATATACCCATATCTGCTTAAATCATCTGTGAAGGTGAGAAAATAATGATATCCGCCACGAGCCTCAATATTCATCGACCACATACATCTGTATGTATGATTTCCAACAAATACGATGCTCTCTCCATAGTACCGGAGAACGGCGTTTTAGTCATCTTGCCCATGAGGCACGGTTCGCAAGTACCAAGTGATTCATAATCAAATGATTCCAAAAGTCCATCAGTATGGAGTTTCTTCATGCGCTTTATACCGATATGACCTAAACGGCAGTGCCACAAATAAGTTGCACTATCATTATCAACTCTGCATCTTTTGGCTTAAACATTATGAATATGTGTATCATTATTATCGAGATTCATCAAAAATAGACCACTCTTCAAGGGTGCATGACCATAAAAGATATTACTCATATAAATAGAACAACCATTATTCTCTGATTTAAATGAATAACAGTCTGTCATCAAACAAGATCCAGATATAATGTTCATGCTCAACACTGGCACCAAATAACAATTATTTAGGTCTAAAACTAATCCCGAAGGTAGATGTAGAGGTAGCGTGCCGACTGCGATCACATCGACTTTGGAACCATTTCTCACGCGCATCGTCACCTTGTCCTTTGCCAGTGTTCACTTAATCCGTAGTCCCTGTTTCGAGTTGCAAATGTTAGCAACAGAACCAGTATCAAATACCCAAGTGCTACTGCGAGCTCTAGTAAGGTACACATCAATAACATGTATATCACATATACCTTTGTTCACTTTGCCATCCTTCTTATCCGCCAAATACTTGGGGCAGTTCCGCTTCCAGTGTCCAGTCTGCTTGCAGTAGAAGCACTCAGTTTCAGGCTTAGGTCCAGATTTTGGTTTCTTCTCCTGATCAGCAATTTGCTTACTATTCTTCTTGAAGTTCCCCTTCTTCTTCCCTTTGCCATTTTTCTTGAAACTGGCGGTCTTGTTGACCATCAACACTTGATGCTCCTTCTTGATTTCTACCTCCGCAGCCTTTAGCATTGCGAAGAGCTCGGGAATTGTCTTATCCATCCCTTGCATGTTATAGTTCATCATGAAGCTCTTGTAGCTTGGTGGCAGTGATTAAATAACTCTGTCAATGACACTATCAACAGGAATATTAACCCCCAGTTGAGTCAAGTGATTATGATACCCAGACATTTTGAGTATATGTTCACTGACAGAACTATTCTCCTCCATCTTGCAGCTATAGAATTTATTAGAGACTTCATATCTCTCAATCCGGGCATTTGCTTGAAATATTAACTTCAACTCCTGGAACATCTCATATGCTCCATGACGTTCAAAACGTCGTTGAAGTCCCGATTCTAAGCCGTAAAGCATGGCACACTGAACTATCAAGTAGTCATCAGCTTTGCTCTGCCAAACGTTCATAACATCTGGTGTTGCTCCAGCAGCAGGCCTGGCACCTAGCGGTGCTTCCAGGACGTAATTCTTTTGTGCAGCAATGAGGATAATCCTCAAGTTACAGACCCAGTCCGTGTAATTGCTACCATCATCTTTCAAGTTTGCTTTCTCAAGGAACGCATTAAAATTCAACGGAACAACAGCACGGGCCATCTATCTACAAATAAACATAGACAAGAAAGATACTATCAGGTACTAAGTTCATGATAAATTTAAGTTCAATTAATCATATTACTTAAGAACTCCCACTTAGAAAGACATCCCTCTAATCTTCTAAGTGATCACGTGATCCAAATCAACTAAACCATAACCGATCATCACGTGAAATGGAGTAGCTTTCAATGGTGAACATCAATATGTTGATCATATCTACTATATGATTCACGCTCGACCTTTCGGTCTCAGTGTTCCGAGGCCATATCTGCATATGCTAGGCTCATCAAGTTTAACCTGAGTATTCTGCGTGTGCAAAACTGGCTTGCACCCGTTGTAGATGGATGTAGAGCTTATCACACCCGATCATCACATAGTGTCTGGGCACGACGAACTTTGGCAATGGTGCATACTCAGGGAGAACACTTTTATCTTGAAATTTAGTGAGAGATCATCTTATAATGCTACCGTCAATCAAAGCAAGATAAGATGCATAAAAGATAAACATCACATGCAATCAATATAAGTGATATGATATGGCCATCATCATCTTGTGCTTGTGATCTCCATCTCCGAAGCACCGTCATGATCACCATCGTCACCGGCGTGACACCTTGATCACCATCATAGCATCGTTGTCGTCTCGCCAATCTTATGCTTCCACGACTATCGCTACCGCTTAGTGATAAAGTAAAGCATTACAGCGCAATTGCATTGCATACAATAAAGCGATAACCATATGGCTCCTGCCAGTTGCCGATAACTCAGTTACAAAACATGATCATCTCATACAATAAAATTTAGCATCATGTCTTGACCATATCACATCACAACATGCCCTGCAAAAACAAGTTAGACGTCCTATACTTTGTTGTTGCAAGTTTTACGTGGCTGCTACGGGCTTAGCAAGAACCGTTCTTACCTACGCATCAAAACCACAACGATAGTTTGTCAAGTTGGTGTTGTTTTAACCTTCGCAAGGACTGGGCGTAGCCACACTCGGTTCAACTAAAGTTGGAGAAACTGACACCCGCCAGCCACCTGTGTGCAAAGCACGTCGGTAGAACCAGTCTCGCGTAAGCGTACACGTAATGTCGGTCCGGACCGCTTCATCCAACAATACCGCCGAACCAAAGTATGACATGCTGGTAAGCAGTATGACTTATATCGCCTACAACTCACTTGTGTTCTACTCGTGCAAATAACATCAACGCATAAAACCTAGGCTCGGATGCCACTGTAATTTCAAAAAAATTCCTATGCACACGCAAAATCATGGTGATGCATAGCAACGAGAGGGGAGAGTGTTGTCTACATACCCTCGTAGACCGGCAACGGAAGCGTTGACACAACGTAGAGGAAGTAGTCGTAAGTCTTCCCGATCTGATCGATCCAAGTACCGAACGTACGGCACCTCCGAGTTCTGCACACGTTCAACTCGGTGACGTCCATCGAGCTCCGATCCAGCAAAACATTGAGGGAGAGTTTCGTCAGCACGACGGTGTGATGACGGTGATGATGTTCTACCGACGCAGGGCTTCGCCTAAGCACCGCTACGATATGACAGAGGTGGAATATGGTGGAAGGGGGCACCGCACACGGCTAAGGAACGATCACGAAGATCAACTTGTGTGTCATGGGGTGCCCCTTGCCCCCGTATATAAAGGAGGGAGAGGGGGAGGTGCGGCCGGCCCTAGGGGTGCACCTGGAGGAGTCCTACTCCCACCGGGAGTAGGACTCCCCCCTCTTGCCTTGTTGGAAAAGGAAGGGGGAAGGGAGAAAGAGGAAAGGGGGGGGGGGCTGCCCCCCCTTCCTTGTCCTATTCGGACTAGGGGGGAGGGGGCGCGCGGCCTGCCCTGGTCGGCCCTCCTCTTCTCCCTTATGGCCCATGTAGGCCCAATAACCCCCGGGGGGTTCCAGCAACCCCCCGGTACTCCGGTAAAATCCCGATTTCACCCGGAACATTTCCGATATCCAAATATAGGCTTCCAATATATCAATCTTTATGTCTCGACCATTTCGAGACTCGTCGTCATGTCCGTGATCACATACGGGACTTCGAACAACCTTCGGTACATCAAAACACAAAAACCCTAATTACGATCGTCACCGAACTTTAAGCGTGCGGACCCTACGGGTTCGAGAACTATGTAGACATGACCGAGACACGTCTCCGGTCAATAACCAATAGCAGAACCTGGATGCTCATATTGGCTCCTACATATTCTACGAAGATCTTTATCGGTCAGACCGCATAACAACATACGTTGTTCCCTTTGTCATCGGTATGTTACTTGCCCGAGATTCGATCGTCGGTATCTTAATACCTAGTTCAATCTCGTTACCGGCAAGTCTCTTTACTCGTTCCGTAATACATAATCCCGCAACTAACTTATTAGTTGCAATGCTTGCAAGGCTTGAGTGATGTGCATTACCGAGAGGGCCCAGAGATACCTCTCCGACAATTGGAGTGACAAATCCTAATCTCGAAATACGCCAACCCAACAAGTACCTTCGGAGACACCTGTAGAGCACCTTTATAATCACCCAGTTATGTTGTGACGTTTGGTAGCACACAAAGTGTTCCTCCGGTAAACGGGAGTTGCATAATCTCATAGTCATAGGAACATGTATAAGTTATGAAGAAAGCAATAGCAACAAACTAAACGATCAAGTGCTAAGCTAACGGAATGGGTCAAGTCAATCACATCATTCTCCTAATGATGTGATCCCGTTAATAAAATGACAACTCATGTCTATGGTTAGGAAACATAACCATCTTCGATCAACGAGCTAGTCAAGTAGAGGCATACTAGTGACACTCTGTTTGTCTATGTATTCACACATGTATTATGTTTCCGGTTAATACAATTCTAGCATGAATAATAAACATTTATCATGATATAAGGAAATAAATAATAACTTTATTATTGCCTCTAGGGCATATTTCCTTCATTTATGATTAGCAATGTGTCGCAATGTCTATTCTTTCATACTCACCAATCACACGATAAATCAGTGTCAATTGGTTCAATTCAAGATTTAATTTTGTTGTTGTCAGATGCATTCCTCTTTCAGAGGCAACAAAAAAACTAAACACTAAAATTGCAATCGTAACTATTCATACATATGCAACAAGAGAAACGGTTTTTACACTTATTTCAAAAACTCAGAAGCTTGTTATTACCTTTCGGGAGGTGATGGAGCAAGGAAGTTTCTTCAGCGGAGGGGGTGGAGACGCAGACTGGGATGATGATGGAGATGAGCCGCCGGAGGCGCGGACGGAGGTGCGGGTGAGGTCCATGAATCGTCGGCGGCGCGAGCAGACACACAACAGGTCAACGAATCGGCAGCGACAAAGAGGCGCAAGGTCCGTGGCGGCGAACCGACAACGACTAAGCGCGAGGTCGTAGGCCGTCCAATCGCGGCGGTGATTTGGCGCGAGGTCGGCGGATCACGGCAACGCGAGCGAGGCGGCGGTGGAGTTCGACGGGAACAACAAGCCTCTTTCATTTTTTCTTTTTCGATTTGGACGAGCAAGTTTTTTTCAGTACAACACGTTCATTTTTCTGAAGGAATGTCAAGCTGTGACATCTCTCCACAATGTCAGAGGATCCGGCACCGGGCTGACGGGCCATAGCTTGGTTGGCCCCAATGCCAGATGCTTATAGAGATAAGATGTGTGTATGTGGGTATCTGCGATTATATAGCGTGTTAAAAAGTCCAGGAATACAGATTTGTACTAACGTAGAAAATGGAACAGAACCCAGAAAATCTTTAAGCAACAGGCACCAGCAAGCAGCAGCCAAGCGGCGACTTGTTTCCGGGTTGCGTCACGCCTCATCCCCCCACCCCCTCCCTTGCCGGCGAGCCACCCTCCTCCTCTATGCCCCAGCCAGCGCGCACGCCACAGCCGACGCCGTGCTAAGCTTCGGCGCGGAGGCCTCGTGTCCGTGGATCGTGATGGAGGCGGCGACAGGAGAGGCGATCCCGCCGCGACACCCGGCTTCGGCGGCGGCGGAGCAGGAGCGCCCCGCCCCGCCGTACCTCCCCAGGCTCGTCGCCGGCGTTCTCTCCGGTGTGCTCACCGGCCTCTTCGCGGTCGGTACGCGCCCTGGCTCCTGTGTTTGGTTGTGACGCGTTTGTCGGTGATTTCGAGCTCTCTATTGGTTGGTGGAGAAGGGATTGGGTCTCTTGGCCATTTCTTGGTCCAACAAACCCTTCAAGGCCAAAAAAATTCGTAGCGATAGCAAAGTTTATTGACTTAGCAGCCGATCTTTTGGTTCGTGTGATCGTATTTTGAACTCGATTTGTGATTGTCCGAAGCTGGAGGCCTGACGGGGGCAGTCACCGGCGCGTTGGCTGGGAGAGCTTCGGACAGCGGCGTTCTCCGGGGAGCCGGACTGGGGGCATTTGCTGGCGCTGTCCTGTCCATTGAGGTCCTGGAGGCTTCCCGCGCCTATTGGTGCGCCGACAGGTCAACACCGCAGAGTACATCATCCATGGTCCGTACCGTAAGATTCTTCAGCAAATCAGTCTACAAAATTTGGCAGAATATAACGTTTTTATTTTTGCCAAATAAATGCGATTGGATAGTAACATTCCTGCCGCAGCTCGTCATTTTGATTGGTCTTTAAATTCGAACAGCTGCTTGCATTTTTTTGCCTCGATTATAGAGAGTGTTCTTCATTGTTTATAAAGTACAGTACGTTCGTTAAATATATTATATACTTCAGTCAGTGGATGACACGTTATTGATCCATCCACTGAGGATTTGCTTACAGAAAATGTGTGTTCGATTTCCAGGGGGATTTCGTGGATCAGCTCCTTCATGCTCGGTTCGTGGGAGAGCAGTATGAGCCATCAGTGTATATGTCATATCGTTGGCAGGTCAATTGTTCTATACCCCTAACAGTGCTAATGCGGTATCCTCTGCAAGGAAGTGTGCCCAAATGAAAGTTATTCTCTTCATGCTTCCTATTAATTGGAGGGTTCTTGCAGTTGCTCATTTTTGTGACCACGTTTTTTACCTGTATACTAATCCATTTCATAGTGTGTTTTATGTAAATTGTATGGTGAGGTCAGCTAAAACAAAATATAATTGTTATAGTGAAGTTTCTACCCTTTGCTGCACACATATTTTTTCGTACTGAAGTTAAGACATTCAACAGGTTGGTATTGCAGAGTTTGGCAATGATGATCCGTATGATATCACTGGAGAAGTTTCATCCAATGGGCTCTCACAGGATAACTTGAAGAAGTTGCCATACCATGTGGTGATTGATCAGAAACAAGAGCCAGCTGGTGAAAACTTGTCTTGCCCTATTTGCCTACAGGTACAAGTGTAACAGTTACATATATGATTTATTGGATTTTACCTAGCAGGGAAATAACTTCACCATCCAATCTGTAATTTATGCTGCCTTAATTGATAGTCTGGTAGATGTATATGTTGTCTGGCTGAACGGTTCGAAATCATCTTACTTTTGATTGGTATAATGGAGGTAAGAATTATGGAAATTATTTCCAAACCATCTTATTTTTAATTTCCTTAATCTAAGTAACTCCATACGGATTTCACTGTGTAGAAGCTGGAATTATTTATTGTCTAAAATATGTGGTGGTAACATCTTATCTGTTTGGAGTTGGACTATTTGAAATAATCTTATGTGATAATGTGCTTTTTGAAGGTGGGTAATCATTGGAATTCTCAAAATTTAAAACTTAGTAGATAACCACACAATACTTGGTCGAATTTGTACCTGGAGTGTCTCTTCCTTGCTTAATTTTTGTTTTACCCAGACCTATGTGTTATTTCTGAATATTTAGCAAATTTGTTGACCAGCTCTCAGGAGCAAATTAGTTAGTAGCATGAGTTGTCACCCTCACGTTATATGTTATTTTCCAAATTGATATGTCTTTTCAGTGTAAGTAAGCAAATTTTGGCTCTGCTTTCTTTGAAATTGTGAGTTACTTTATGAATGCATGGGAGTTTAATATGTACTGCCATTTATATATGATGACACAACCTCGATATTTGAACTGTCTGGATATGTAGGGTGTATTTTAATTGGTTAAAACAAGGTTTTAATCAACAATTACTCCTTTAATATGTAGTTTATGTGGTACGAAATGTCGGAATCACAATTGTAAGTACTTTATATATGAACCCAGTGAAATTTGTTTTAACCAATCAAAATACACCCTTAATATCACCCATGTATCTGGACGGACAGTCCGTATTTGAACTTTGTTTCTTACGCCCTGACACTCTGTTCTTGTCCTAGGATATCATGACGGGAGAGATGGCGAGGAGGCTGCCGAAGTGTTGTCACACCTTCCATCAGCCCTGTGTGGACAAATGGCTCATTGGCCATGGTTCGTGCCCTGTTTGTAGGCAAGATGTGTAATATATGATGTCTTGTTTGTGCTATCTTCTTAGAATGTAGGTAACACAGCTGTGTAAAATGCTTGTTCTCATGGTACATAGAAAGGTAAATAGCAGTGTAAATCAAGCTATGCATGTGTTTCTACACTGAAAATAAAACGGCTATGTACATAAGATATTCCGAGGATCATTCTTTTTCCACTCAATTGAGATGTGTAAGTAACCTAAATTTGACCTGCTTCTGATGCATAAATAACCAGTACTATCTCTGCCGCTCCAGGCCATGGTTCTGTCTGTTTTGCATTGGGAATCTGGGATATTTCCCCCATTGCTACCAACAGCTACGAGATGGTCTTGGTTGCCCTTATGAATGATTCTACACAAAAAAGTATCAATGATTTAGGCCTCTTTTATCTTCTTCTTGCTGTCATGAGAACTGGTTGTTGGATAATTTCGAAATAGTTGGCATTTTTGACAGAGTTTAGTTGGATTCACATACAAAGATTGAACCCAAACAACTTAATCAAAGTGGGTTGATTATGGAGGTTGACGTATTGATAAAAATGCTTCTATCAATCAGATCTCTTGCCGTGCAGAAAAAATGACCATTGTCTTCCTGATGTTGCCTTAACTAGCACAGTGGCCCTCGCAAATGTGAGGGAATCATCTTTGCCATCAGACCAGTAGATGAGCATTCGACCCCTCAAAAAAAAAAGATGAGTGTTCGATCAAAAAGTTCTTGAGCGTTGGATGCATTCTTGAAACAGCGTCCACATCCCCTTGGCAGTTGAAACGAGTTTCTTTTATTCACAGCTGTTTCCATCTCTCGTAATTTTCCAAACAAACTTCCTCCATTCACGTTGGTTCCATATATGAAGTTCCTACAATCACAAATATTTCTGTGTACACGTGATGCTTCCTTTCCAAATTCCAACACTAAGATATGCTTCACAATTAATCACATTTTTCTCCGTGCGCTATCACGATTCATTTTGTGACATAGACATCGTTCATAATTAATGCAAATCAAATTAACAAATTAAAGTGTGCTTCTACTAAAATCCACATCTCCCATAATTGATTACTATTGATTCAAGATCCACGACTCAATTATTACACCATTGAGTGACATCACCGATAGAGTAGCAACGAGATTGGTAGGTCAACATACCAATCGTATCTTCATATGACTCTTGTTCATCTTTCGATGTGTGTGTTCGGAGATCAAAACGTTCTTACTCTCTCGTCAAGATAACCAGGTGTGCTTGCAACATGAACCGTTCATGCCCGTCTTATACACTACACATCTATAATACCATGGGACATGGTGTATTTAAAGGAACATGTATTTTTAGAAGGTACTCCCTCCATCCCATAATGTAAGACGTCTTTTGACACTAAACTAGTGTCAAAAAAGTCTTACATTATAGGACAGAGAGAGTACTATAGTTGGATGAACACTATCAACTTGATATTTTTAAGTGAGAGATCACCCTAAAAAACATGTCTACTGCACATCAAATAAGTTGCATAACAATGGATTAACATCATAGGCACTTAATAACTTAGTGACATGGTATAACCCTACCCGCAAAAAGAAGACATGGTACAACCCTACCCGCAAAAAGAAGACATACAGGAGTAGTCTACGTCGTCTTCGTGTAGTTTTTGCAAAAAGCTTGCCCTGAGGTTGACACGTATAAACAAATAAAAGGTTAGACACCTCTAATCACTTTTCCTAATTACCATGGCTGCTATGGTTAAGTTGGCAAAATTTTAATTTCCTACTAAACCATTAAGCATGACAGTTCACATTGTTGTTTCAACATGAGGGGTGTCTTAGGATATACCCAAGACCAAACTTTGTCTTTACGCGTGACCCCCGTATTTATCAAATCTACTAACCTTCTTCATCCCAAAATTTACCTCTCTCAACTATGGTTGAACCCAAATAATCTGAAGCATAACTTTGGTTAGCGATCAACATACTGAGGAGCATCATAAAAACACCTCAGAAATCCAGACTTTTGTAACAAAGTTCTTCCATACTTTTGAGGTCAAAATTTCGGAATTAGAAGGGTTACAACATGAATGTCCTGTAATTAGAGCTGTTTAATCACTTCGCACATAAGAGCAATGCTAAATAACACCATATACACTAATCATACATGCATGTACTCATATATTTGCTCATGATGCCATTGAAGGGGAACGTGCTACGCAACAAAATAATTATGCTACACGATCGCACCCATGAACACTGTTAGGATCGGGAGTATGTCGACCAGAGGGGGGGTTGAATGGGAGATTTAAAATTTCCTTCGAAACTTCAAATCTCTCGAGGTGAAAAGGCGGAAGTAAAACTAGACATGAAAACTAAAACTAAATTGTCACGGCTACCTGAAGGAAAAACAATTTAGATGAGAAGGACTAAGCATAACTTTCAATGAAAGTGGTGATAATCCTCCTAGTATATTAACAGAGAAACTTCACGATAACAAATGGTAGCATACAATGAGGACAATGCGAACAACATGGATGAAAGATCACGAATGAAGACTAAACAAGAACTACATACATGTTATTGAGATATGTTCATTAGAGCACAACTCATTTGGATGACAAAGTAAAACCAAAGGATTATCAGATGAGCATACAAGCAAACAACTTTGAGCACGACAAACTGAAATACACTAAACAATATAGCCAAGCAACAGATAATAAATGGTACAGATAAATGGTCAGAGATATGTACAGATAAATGGCACAAAGCACTGAAGATAAACTACTAAAAGTATTGTAGTTGAGTAGAATGAACCGGTGGTGCTCAATGGCGACAGATGATTTGGTAGACCAACTCACTCTTCTGCAAAAGAGATATGTCTAGTTGGATGGACTTGTGATTGAATATATGAGCAAACCTCTCTCCGTCCTATTCTCCTTCAACGCGGAGCTGATCAGACTTCCGTCGAATTCGCTCGGGTAGATGCTTATCGGTGATCTCCAAACCTTCAACACACTTCTTCACGAACCATAATTACTCTTGATTGCCGAAGACTTTACTTGGTGAAGATAATTACTCTTCGACACTCAAGCCGACACCTATCTATCTAGAGAGTGTGCAACTCTCAAGAGTAATAGGTACAAGAACTCTCAACTCAGATCTACTATGATGTTAATCACTAAGTTTTGTCTCCTGATTTTCTCTCAGCATATCTTAAACTCGAATCTCTCGAGAGGGGTGCTCAATCAATCTTCTCAAAATCTCAAGCAGAGTAGCCAATGAAAAAAGTTGGAGTGGGGTGGCTATTTATAGCCGCAACCTTCCCTGATAGGAAATGATCATTTAGGACACACAGTCCAGCCAATGGCCAAATGACACATTTTCCAATGGTTAGAATTTTGAGCACATCACAATTTTACTTGAGGAACAACTAAAGATGAATCCTCGGTCAGGAAGATATCTCTCGTAGTCCATAAGAACAACGTCTCTGACTGATAAGTAGAATTTTTTCGGAGCTCAGAGAGATTTCACTCGGTCTTGCATAGGTTTCGGCTAAGCATCACAACAGACTTAAGTCTCGAATAGCTATACCCCTCTTAATAGTACGGTGTCCCTATGACTCAAATAATAGAAAGAAGAACAACGAAACAAATACCACATCTTCACTTCGCCTCCAAACTTCTCGACTGCGGTAATTCTTCTTCGGATGCACCGATTGAAAATTGCTTTGCATCATCAATATTTTAAGGGATCAATTCCTCCACACAATCTTCTCAGTATAGATTCTACTTGAAATATATATCTCTATTCTCTACAATGCAGATGTTTCTCGGTGACGTTCTTCAAACTTGTTAGAATGTAATGTTCTTCTCGATACGTCAAGGACTATATCACTCTATGTTCACTAGCAAACAAATCAGTACCTTACTATTGCTGACAACAATCTCCAAAACCCAAGGGGGCAATTCATTGCACCAACAAACAATATGAACATGGCGGGTAACAATCAAACTCACCAAATAGCAGAGTAGTAGAAGGAGTGAAGAAGCTGGTGTAGTGCGACGATTCCCACAACTAGGTTATACCTCCCAGTCGGAATAGGAATCACCCTAAGGCCGAGAGCGCCAGGTCATTTTGGGTATTGTCCATCTTAGCAGCACCCCGAGCCAAGCTAGCCGCCATGACATGGACAGTCTGGCCACAAATGTCGTAGACAATCCGCTTGACTGTCTTTTCCCCATTAATCATGTTGACCTAGGTTTTTCTCGTGGAATTTTTGTTGTGGAATAAACAAAGAATAGGCATTGAAATATGTGAAGATGAACTCAACAAAATCTTCACAACCCTTTGATCCCCTTGTAATAGTGTGCGATCCCTATCACTCAAGAAAAAAATGTACTCTTTATCTTTGGTTGTCGCACACGGCTTGACCCTAGTCATTTTGGTGGGTTGATGGTCCACAATATAACAACACAAAGGGCACTAAATAATGTAGAATCACTTGGCAAACATATCTGTGCTTTATAAATGTGTGGCATCAATATCAAAAGAATATTAAGGGCACAATTTCACTTTCAACTAGTGAACCTATGAACCCCTATCTTTTACTCCTAAAAACAACCACCACTTTACTTTTAAATGCACTTCTATTTTATACAATTAATTATTTCAGAAACACAAAAACATTTTTAGACATACAATACACCGATAACTTGTTGCAATTAATAAAGCTAGTGAGACTGACAACCTAGTAAGAATTGTTGGGCACGAGTTTCTAATTGTGTTGGAGGGTTGATCCTTGAACTTGGGCAAGTTGATTCAACGGGTTGATACCCTC